>NC_053455.1:4154366-4470190 GCF_015227805.2 Hirundo rustica | reverse complement strand
AGCAGTGACTCCTGAGGTTAGGTTAGATCAGGCTGATGGCAGATTTACCTAGAAACGGCATCTAGGAGGAAGTGTCTCCCCGTGGCCACCCAGGGACGGGACCCAACAAGCTGAACTCTTCATCCTTTGCCACATTCCAAGCACCAGCTGCATAGGTCATCATCACATTCCTTTCTGAAATTCACCTGGATAAGTTTTTAAGCTCATAATCATCATTGTGTCTCTTGTTAGTGTGACTCACTAGTATTCTAAGTTTTTTTCCCCCCACTAGTTCTTTTTAAGTGAAGTGCTGCATTCTTGGTGGCCTAACTTTGGTTTAAGCTTCAAAATCCTTGCACAGCTCAAAATCATGACTCTGTGTCCCAGTCTCATTTTGCATGGTGTGGAGGAGCTGCCTCAAATAAGCTGCCTGCTGGCTTCTGTCTTCTCTAGAACCATCTATTTTCTTTCATTGAGTCCCAAAGCTCGAGTTTTGCATGTTGGTGACAAACCCTTTGTGACTTTGGTGTCTTGGGAGATGGAGAAGAAGCTGTTGAAAAACAGTCTTGCTGTCTGCCACATGGTTTAGCGAGAGGCTCTGATTCTGGCCGAGTTGTCTGGGAGTTGGATATTGAGCTGTTAGTCGGGTTCTAGAGCTGGATTCCTGACTCAGGCAATTCCACTGAAAGGAATGGGAACGTTGCCTGGTGACAGGGCTGCAGAAGTAGCCCTTGGTCTATTTTTTCCCCTCTGCTGCATTTTGTCTTGTTTGAATCTGCTTGCAAATTGACTGCACTTAGCGGTGCATAAAGTGAGTTAATTTTGATGTTGGCCTGTAGTTATTTGCAGGTACTTGCCTATCAGCCTGTGTTTTTTCCTTCTGCCCTGCTCAATGGCCTTTTCTGCAGATAATGACTTGCAGACTAGAAAGACTCAAGTTGGGAGAGCAGATCACTTGGGCATGCTCAGGTTTTGTCTGCTGCTTTATGGAATGTGTTATTTGAGTTCTTTGTAGAAAAGCAAACAGTTGACTAATAACTTTAAATGTTATATACTATTTCAAAGTGATTGCAGCACTGTTAATTTAGTGATCACAGGAGGACAGGACTGTTATGGGAAATTAGAGAGGATTGTATCTTTGTTATTTTCTTTTATCTGAGAAAGCAGGAAAGCCTATTCTGTTAGTTTTTTCTAGAGCAGCAATATGTTCTTATCTTAAACATGCCATGTAACATAAATAATTAACCACAAGGATTAAAAATAGAAATAAATATAGGTTAGTAATCTTGTGTCTAGATGTATCCTCTCTCCATTTAAAAAAATAGTGTAACACCAGTGTATACCTTCTGTGAGTGAGATCAAAATTAGATCACTGAATATCTAGGTGCTCTGTCTGTGTTTGACGATTCTCATGTCTCGGTGCTGATTTTCAGAAGACTGCTGGTGCCTATTTATAGCACAGATTTTGAGCATCTGACACATAAGCTCCTGTGGACAGTTGGGTTAGTTTTTAGATGCAGAATACACAGAGTTTGCTCAAGTTGAAAGTTTTTTTTTTTTAATACTGCCTTGTTAAGCTGTCACCTTCTCCTGCAGGCTGGGAAATGTGGCCATTTGTGAGCTCGGGATCAGTTTGAAGTAGCTGCTTCTGAATAACTCCTTCACAGCATGGGAATTTATTTCAGGTTCACGCTGATGTAACTGGGATCAGAGCCTTGGGATACACAAACACTTCAGAAACAGAGATCACTTTTAGAGTGGTTTGGGGTTACTTGGAATTTAAATTGGCTTTAAACAAAAATACCACTTGCTATCTGCGCAGGACAAGGGGGAATGGTTTTAAACTAAGATAGGAAAGAATGGGATTAGAATTGAGGAAGAAATTCTTTACTCAGAGTGCTGAGGCCCTGGCACAGGTTGCCTAGAGAAGCTGTGGCTGCCCCTGGATCCCTGGAAGTGTCCAAGGCCAGATTGGATGGGGCTTGGAGCAACCTGGGACAGCAGAAGGTGTCCCTGCCCATGGCAGGGGGACTGGAGCAAGATCTTTGAAGTTCCTTCCAACCCAAACCATTTACTGATTCTGTGAATTCTTGAGGACTTGCAGATGAATCTCCTGGGGTGGCTAGTAGGTGAAATGAAATGTATTCTGCATTATTCCAGCTCTGTGGAATCATCTGTTAATGATTTTATTCCTCATTAATCTAACACACATTAAAGAAAACATGATAAATGTCTAAATAAAAGCAAGCTCTACATTTCCTCCTCTATGGGATTTCCCTGCTTGTCTATTCAGATCTAATTCATGCAGGTCTAATGCATCCAAATTTCCAAACACGTCTCCTTGGAAAGCATGTGGGAAAAGAAGTTTTGATAACTCCTGAAATGAGCCTCCTAGCTATCACTGAACCTCTGAGGTCTTTGGGAATTTTCATGAGGACAGCTCTACCTTGGAACCACTTCCCAAGTAATTATCTTCTCTGGTAGTTTGACTCCAGAGGTCTCCTTCATATCAGAGATTTTTGATCTGCCTAGATGAAACAGGAAAGTAAAAGTTTAAAATGCCTTTGGTGTAAGCTCTGCTCAGCCTTTACCACTTTTGGTGCTCACCTGCACCAGTGAAAAAGAATCCTACCTGGACTGGAATTTCCCTAGCCGGCTGTGAAGAACCTGCAGAGCTGCTGGGTTCTGCTGCCACCAGTGCCATTCTTGGATTCCAGTGATGTTTGATGCAGGGAGCTCTTATCTGATCAGGATTCCTTAAGTGGGTTTGTCTAGCAGCTGGATCAGCTGAGTCTGTGTGAGTGTTCCTAAAGCCTTGTGACTGATAGATGCTTTTAAGGCCAGAAGGGACAATTAAGGTTAACCTGACCTCCTCTATTTTTGTATTACCTTATATACAAATACTCATTATTATATAGTCTAACATCTGCTATATAAACCAAAGACATACATTGTAATATTATTTTAATGTAACTGTATTAGAACCACAGTACAGCAGTCAATTTTTCTTGAAGCTGTGAGAAATCCCTGGAGAATCTCTGGGTATAGTTGGACTCAGTCTCTGGATCTTAGCAAGGGAACATGAAATTTTATGCCTGAAGCTTGCTGTGAACTTGGACACCATGCTTAGCTCCCAGCCTCCCATGCTTGGACAAAAATTGGTCAGTTCCTGCTCTGGGGAAAGTCATTGCAAGCTCAAAGTGAATATTTACAGATAGTAATTGATGGGAAAGGGATGACAATTATTTTTAGTTATGTGATTAAATGCAAACTCTTCCATAGTGTCCAGGCTTGTTCTAGCACCTCATCCTTGGTGAGTTCCTGAAGTCAGGCAGAGCTTGCCCATAACTCAGCTTCTTTTAGCACTTACTTTTGACCATAGTTATGGGATTTAGTTGACAGACTCGGAATGAAATTTTGATTTCATATTCTAAGTATAGAAAGCCTTTGTGAGAAATTCTGGTTATCTTTTCACTGTAATTTGTGAATAACAATGGCAATCATTGGAGATCTTGCCCTTGGTTTTACCCAGCGAAAACCCACAAATTTTAATGGAATTCTTGGGGATTTGTCTGGGTGCAATTGTGAGAACCTGGCCCGTGTTTTGCCTGTTTTTTCCTAAACACATCTTGTATTTCAGTCAGTGCATCTCATGTCAGAGCACAAAATCATTAAATCAGAAACTTAAAATCCTAGAAGACAATGCAGGTTGGCTCATTTTCATTTTTAATTTCATTGACCTTGGCCAATACCAGTTTTTCTGTTATCCTTGTTTACTTCAGCTTTTCTTGCCCTTAATCCTCTCCTCTCCAGTGTTTGTAGGGGAGTTGCTTGTGGATATTCAGGAGGTGTGGGCCTTCAGCTAAAGTTGGAATGGTGATGGATATCTGGCCATGGGAATGGAAAATCTCTGTCCATTGGGGTTTATACTAAAGTCTGCTCACAGTGAATTAAAAAAAAAAACAAAAACAATAAAACCACACCAAAGGTGAGAAGTTTTGAAGTTTTTCTTTGGCTGTTCTGCCTTTGATCAGTCTAAATCCAGCCTTGTCAGAGTATTTCAGCATACATTTCTGTCTGTTTTACATACTGCATTGCACATCCATCCGGGATAAGAATAATGCGAGGATAACTGCAAGGATCCAGCTGTTTGTTTGTAGTAGGAATTATTCTTTGATATTGAATTAATTAGTTCTTAATGCGGATCAGACTGATTTATATAAACACTTGGAAAGAAAGGACAGAGGGATGACAAAAAAAATTAACTGGTTATGAAAGAATTGAAAAAAAAAAAAAACAAGACAAAAATGCTTTATAATTTTGCAACACAGCAAGCTTTTTTTTCTCCAGCAAATATGAATTGTTTAGAAGTGTTATAAAGAGAACTGCATTTACTTCATGCTGTCTGATTAGAAGTTTTGGCCTTTTATATATTTCAGCTTGGTATGTTTGCCAAGCACTCTTATTACTTCAATCAATTTAAATTTGCAAGACTGATGATCCTGACAGAATCCATTGGCACATCATGTGATCCTGGAAGCTAAAAATACCATTCTCTATGGGGCTTGCTTATTTCATGCTTCAAAGCCTAAGAAATGTTCGTTTTAGGAGAGGGGGGAAAAAAAAAGAAATAGAAGTTTGCACTTTGTGCGATACCAGCAAGGTCTTGAAGGAAAAATATCTGGTGCTTTTCATGGAGTCTTGGGGATGTTTTGTTGTTGCAATAGTGAGCTGTGAGTTGTTTTATGGAAATGCCTGGAGATTCCAGTTGGAGAGTAGAAGGCAATGTCTGGATACAGGAAATGCCCCCTCTATTGGGGCATGAGAGGGTGAGAGTAGCAAGAAGGATGGGGCATGCTCCCAAACCTGCCTTCAGCAGAGATAGGAATAGGAGCAGCTCTCATGTTTTCCTTTGTCCATGCTGCCAAGCCTCACATCTTTATTAACTAAATGATGTCTCCCTGCCCCAGATGTGATGGTTAAGAGAGAGCTACAAGAATTGCACTGAGTCTACCCTGAATGGTGACTTTTCATTTTAGAGAGGGTGTTTTAGAGTCTCTCTGGGGCCATCCAGGTGTTTGCTTTGGCCTGTTTTGGGCTGATCTGGCTCCACCATTCACTGTGCATGTGTGCAAGCCAATGCTACTGGGATGCTTGAATTCTGTCTGTTGAAATCTCTGTAAATTGCCTGTAAATCTCTGAATTGTCCTCCTGTGCGTGATACGAAACACTACTGAGAGCTTTCAAGCTTCTCCTCTGTCTCTCAGCACTCACTCAGAGCTGAGGAACCTGAAGAAACTCAGTGCTCTGTGGGCTTGCTCTGTTTGTTGCATGGGCATTAACCTTTGCAGTCGCTACAAGCTGCAATTACATCTCCTGAGAGCCTCTGAAGTTGTCCCTCAGCTGGAGGTGAAAATAACAGCACACCCCTGCAGCTGATTTAAAAGGGTGAAAAGGTCAGTGCCCTTGTCCTTCAAGTTGCTGCTTGGGACGTTTGTTTGGGGAGTTTTCGGTATTTTCTGTTGAAGCAGGCTGGCCCTGGGAACAGCAGAAACTCCATCCACGGCTTTCAGGGTTCAGCTGGGTAAAGCCATGGCTGAGCTGATCTGCTGCTGGCCTTGGTACCACTTTGAGTTAGAGGCTGGTGGGAAGAGAGGAAATGTCTCCAACATTTCTATGCCCGTATTGCAGGACAGCTGCTTTTTATCCATGCCTGATTAACGAGCAGTGTTTAATTAATGCCCGGCACTCTGTGGGTTTCCAACAATATCTCTGCTATTGAGACACAGTGTTATTGTGTTGTGATGTTTTTTCTTTTCTAATTTTCACCTGCTTCTCTCCACACAGGGAGTTGGGCAGCAGGGCAGGAGAGATGTTGCTTCATCCAGAATATATTCTGGAGGTTTAGCTTTGGACCTGACTTTGTGTGAGCACATGCTTGCCTGTAGAATAGCAGGATCTGAAGCTTTTCCCCTCTATTTGTCCTTCAGATTCAGAGAGCTGAGCTTGAGTTGATTGTTCATGCTTGGAATATTTTCTTTAGTTGTGTTATTCCTTGTTCCACAAGTATTTGTGCCCTGTCCTGAGATGACAAGTTTCAGCTATGATGAGCTGTCATCTTTCAGCTTCACAGATCAGACCTCTTAGAGCTGTGTAATGTGGGGAAATTTGGGTTCTCATAACAAACCAAGGCAGACTTCTTGTAGCTTTTGATGGGCATTTCCGTTTTTTCATTCCAGGCTGTTTTGTGACACTCAGTGTTAACTTAACTTCTGATAGAGCTGGTGGAACTTAAACCTGGTGTGATAAAGCTGGAGGTAAAGTCTTCCAGCAAGTATCTGGAAGGGTACTTAGAGAATTGCCTTGTATAGTGAAGCACTTGACTCAGCATTGTCCTGGCAGGAACTTTAATTTTTCCCAAGTGGTAAGAGTTCTCTAATGGGATGAACAAACACTCTAAGGAAGAGCTAAACAAAAATTTGCAGTTAGGGCAACAGCAGGTTCTCAGTCCTGGTCTCCTTGCTTTCAGAGGATTTTCTGTGCAAACAGCATCTCAGGGTTGCTGCAAAATCTGGGGATCATTTGCTTTTTGTATGTAAATGTGTTCTCATCCTCCAAACAATATGAGAATGAAGAAAGAACTTTTTTTAGATGGCCTGGGGAAAATCTTCCTTGAAAAGTCTAATAAGGATCAAATTAGTGCAAGTGAGATTTGATTAGCTCCAGAAAGGGCAGTTTCATAGGACTAATCCTTGGTGCCTTTTTTTTTTTTTTCCCTCTCCCTTGAACTACTTAGTCATCAGGCAAGGGTAGGAATTATTCCTTTCATCTGCTGGAGGCAGAAGACAAACTAATGTACTGAGCAATACACTGTCATCCTTCCTTCCATATCCATCTCTTTGGTGTGGAACAAAAGTTAAAACCTCCTAACATTTGTTTAGGTCTGGCCCTTGCTGATGAAGAATCCTGCTACAGTAGGTGCAAACTGTGCCAATTAAATTGAATGTCCAGCCTCCAGTGGAGCTTATTGACTCTATCTAAATATAAACACTTGTCAAATCTGTTCTTTGGAGCTAAATATAAGCCTGAGCTTGCTCAAGAGAGAGTGTCTGTTGCTCCCATTGGAAACGTGCAAGCTGGGGTGAGGAGAAGGATCCTGTTTGATCTCCAGGGGTGGAACAGGGATGTGCTGTGTGTGGGTGGAAATTTAAGGCTGACATTCCTAAGCTGTCCAGTTCCAAGGAGTCTAGGATAACCTAGAAAAGGTTTTAGGTCAGCTGAGTAAGGAACGAGGAGTGCTGGAGTTAGAGGCGTGTGTGGTGGTGTGTTGTTTTTTGTTTGTTGTTCTGAAGTGTGTTTGGTACCTTTGATAGTGATCTGTCCCTTGAAACTCTGTGTAGGATGAAATGGGACAAAGACAAGTGGATGGATTTTTAACTCTTTGCTCAGCTTTTTTTGCCGAGCTTTGGCTTAGTTTATCAGTAAAGAGAGCTTTTCCTGTCTCTCTCTGGAGTTTGTTATTATGTTTGCAAGGAGTCTTTGATGGTGAAAGGAAGTATTGAGTGAAAGTAAACCATTCCTAATCCCAGCAGCAGAGCCTGCTCCTTCCTTGATAACCCAGACACAGCAACTGACTGAGAGAACCTGATAGAAATTCATGGGCTCGAATAACATTCTGACAATTTGAAGCAGACCAAGTTAATCTTAAATTTACTTTGTCCCCTAAAAGATCAGCTTGGTGACACATGCCCTTCAGGGATAAGTTCCTCTAATCATAAATAAAACATGTACTTTCCAAGGAGGCAAGGGAAGGGAACAGAACCGAAAGATTCAGCAGTAAATTAAGACTATTGTTTTGCTTTACTGTGGTGCTTTTCTTAATAGTGTGGCTGTCAAATTTGGTTGATGCAGGCAAAGGTTCTGTTTTGATCTCTCCTCAGGCCCTTGAATTCTGCTTTATACCAGCGTAAAATGATTCAAGGTCTATTAAGTAGATTTATTTCAGGTCCTAGTATTTAATTATGCTTTTGAAAGAAAGAAAAATTCAGATTTCGGATCAGATTGTCTGCTAGTTATAGTAGGTTCTCTTCCATCTATTACTGCAGCCGCTGAATTTCTGGCTCTCAAAACACCTTTATTATAGAGCAAAAGAATGTGTGAGGCAGGAATCAATGCCTTACATAATCAATCCAGCTTCTGCAGTGAACTTCTTATTCTTTGGCTGGAATGCTAACAGAGTGTTTGTTTATCAAAGACGAGGTTTTTCTGTCTTTAGGAAGATTCTTTAACTGCTGGAGCAGATAATCTCCTGTAGGCTGTAGAAGAGATACCGAGGTCAGCACAAAGTGCTGTGATTTGCCCAGCTATGCTGGTAAAAAAAAAAACACAGGCACATTTTCTAGAAAAAGCACATTTGGAGAAGCTGTTCTTGTCTTGAGATTAAATGAAGTAAAATGTGGTATAAAAGCATTGCTGTGCTTGACTTTTTAGCGGGAACTTTGTCATTCTCTTCAGAAGGAGATGACTTGGACGTGCAATAACATACGTTGATCCAAGATGACTTCTTCCATCAAGTTTCATTTGGTGTTGAACATTTGAAAAATGGGAAGAAGATCCGAGCAGCAGTGAACAGTGGTGACAAACACGCCTTCAATGTCCTGGCATTTATTTCAGGGACCACTTTCTGACCGCTTTTCTTGGACCTGCTGTGCTGTTCTGTTGGATGGCAATAGCACAGGTTGAAAACAATTTCCACTTACTCCGTTCCATGGACTTTGGCAGGTTTTTCCTATCAGTGCCAGCAGAGAATTGCTCCCAGGATCTCAGTCCTCAGGCTGTGTAGGCATTCCAGTTGACGGGAGCTTCCCAGTCTCTGCATCCCATTCTTCGGGCCTCACATTTCCTAGGAAACACAAAGCAGTACCAAGCCTTTTGTGGAACTGCATGTCTAAATCAGCAATGCCTGGTGAATTGGATTGCTTAATGGAATGAGCACTGCGATAATCCTAAGTAATCACCAATATGCTGGTGTCTCAGGGGAGGAAGAAAAAAAGAACGCATGAAATCATTTTTATTGAAACTGTAACGAAGTAGATTGCCTGGTGTGTACATCCCCGGATTTGTCACATTGGGTTGGAGCAGAGGCCATTATTCTGTGCTGAACTATTTAATTTTAAGGAACAGCAAAATTATATCCATGTTTGATTACTTGGAGCTGTAGTAATGGGGCAGGTGAGAGCACAATCCTCCTTTTACTCTAATAAGGGTATTTTTTCTCATACTTTATTTCTCTGTCTCGTTGACACAACACCACAGCACAGTAACCCAGGGTCTTCACGGAACATTTAGTAATTTTGATCCTCAGATAATTCCACTAAATGTGTTGCTGAAGTGTGGCTAATTTTGCAGAGGGTACCAGTGTTTCCCAGGGATGCATTCAGCAGGCTTTGCTCTGCTCCTGCCACTCTAAGTGTGATTTGCAGCTCCCTGTTTTGAATTGATAGTAAACCAGATGCATGTCCTGTTTTGCTTGGGATCCATTTTGTTTTATGACGAAGAGCCGAACACTGCTGCCTGTGGAGAGTGAGATCTGCTGGTTTCAATGGACTCGGAGGGCTCTGGTGCACTCCAGAATGTCCGAGGTGACTTTGAGACCTTCCCATCTTCAGGAGTCATTCTTGTGTCCTGCAGACCTGATGCTTTTCTGGACCAGCTCAGTCTGATAAAATTTCCTGCAGTGGCTACTCAAGTCCAGGTCTGCTCTTGAGGTTTTTCTAGAGAAAATCAGAGCATCTCAACTTGAGGCCAACACAAACTTTTTAGCTCTTCCCAGCCTCTGCATTGAGGAGGAAGGAGCACGGGGGCCAGCACCTTGCATAATTGAAGGAGAAAGAAGTATCAGATGTGTCTGCCCTCCAGGCAGGAGGAGTAGCTAAAGGTGCAGACTGATGAATGCTCTTGCACCCCATCTTGGCCCCTGTTGAGTCACATTCACCCTCTTTGAGTAGGGCAGTGCAGTGTCCAACTCCGCAGAGTGAAATCCACAGAACCATCATGGAATGGTTTGGTCTGGAAGGGGCCTTAAAACCCATCTCATTCCACCCCCCTGTCATAGCAGGAACACCTTCTACTATCCCAGATTGCTCAAAACCTCATCCAGCCTGGCCTTGGACACTTCTAGGGATGGGCCATCCCCTTCCAGGGATGAATGAAATGGAGCTTAATGATTCTCTTTGAAAGTTCCCTGCCAGCAAACCAGTGCATCCTTCACCTCTGACAGTTCTGGATGTTGTGGGATAGTTTTGCCCAAACAGCAGAATTCTGCCTCTGGGAGGGGTTTGGCATCTATCCATGCTTCCTATTTATCTGAGTACTTGGAGTCAGCCCAAGGGGATTTAGAAATGTTTGTGCTCTTGGTAGGCTTCTTCTTCCCACACCACTTCAATGCTTCATAGTTCTTCAGCTGATCTTGAGAATTAAATATTTCAGTTTCAGCTTTTGGGTATGGTTGTGTTTGGAAAACTCAGCAGACACAGGATTACAGCTCCTGTTGTTGTTTAGGTTGGCAATCTTGACTCAGAGTCCCTCTGTTTGCTTTGTGCCTGACCCCATAGTGAATGTGAGGATACGGTGAATTTTGCTGTGAAACTCAGGAACATGTTTTGTATGAGGTGCTTACAGTGGTCGCACCCTGCTTTTAGGTGGCAAAAATGTTACAACTTGACCTCTTCTTTCAGCCTTAATTTACAGATGTGCTATCTCAATTTACCTGGATGCGTTTTCCTTTTTTTTGCCTGCATGTCCATATAAGACACATGGCCTAGGCCAAGTTCAAATTATTACCTTTATTTTTCTTTGTATTTTTATTGGTACTGTTTCCTTAGTACAAAAGCAATCAGAAGCTGGCTCTACTTGCTTGTGATCCATCACTGTTTGAAGGCATTGGTTTGCTGCTGGAAGGTGTCCATGTTGTTGCCTGAGTGCTACAACTTTCCTTCCTTTTCCAGCCTGTATCAGACATGCATTTTTATCAAAATGTCCTGGGCAGCAGGCAGTGCAGTGTGAAGGGCAGCCAGCTGAGGCAGGGCAGATCTCTGATGGGAGCAGTGGATTTATCACATAAAACACAGCTGGGAATTTTCCAGCTGACAGATGGCCAGGAGTTGGCAGTTTTTAGGAGGGATGGCATTCCTGTGGGATCGCTCCATCTGAACTGACAAATAAGGAACATCTTTCAGGTCAAAGAAGAAATTCTGACCAAAGGGAATAACCAGTACCATGGTGCTAGGGCTGTGCTGCTTGAGCTCAAGACTTGCCATTTTTAGGAATTTAGGGTATCAGGGTGGGTGGAATCCACCACAAGAGCAGGTAAGTGCTGAAATAAGGATCATTGGAGTTGAGGAGACTCCATCTTCGGAGACATTAAGAACTCATCTGGGTGAGGTCCTGGGCAACCTGACCTAGCCGTGATGTGGGGCCCTGGCCTGAAGAGGTTGGACAAGCACGTGGAGGTCCTCTCCAGCATCAGTTACTCTGTCATTGCCACACAGCCATGACCTGGACAGCTTGGAGGGCCTGGAGGGGAAGGCAGGAGCCTCATCATAAAGCTGTGATGCTCTGAGACGTTCTGTGAGTTAAAAGGAATAAATTTGATGTTCACGCTGGGCCTGAAATTGCAAGAAATCTTTCCAAGAACTGTTTTGTTGTGGGAAAGCACGGTGACCTGGAGGAGATGGACTGTCCCTCCCAGCTTGGCAGCCTTTGGGCAAGGCTTGTCTTCAGCAAATGCTGCAGTCTGTTTCTGGTTCAGCAGGTGAGAATCACATCCCAGCTGCTGCAAATTTAAACAGTAAAATTTAAACAGTTTGGGCCAGTCACTTAGACTGAATATCAGTTTCTGTGTTCTCTCAAGGTCACTCCAGTGCCTTTTGTTGAGAGGAGATTGAAGATGCCCTTTGTGGCTGAGCCAAGTATGGGACACCAAGAGAGGGTAAACTGACACCATCCACTTTTCTGTGCCTGTTTTGGTTATTTCACACTGTGTGGGAGCAGAATACATTGACAGCAGTGATTCCCATACTGCTACCACACATCACTAATGTTCCCTGAAATCGGTGGAGCCAGTTCACTTGCTTAGAGGACTCTTTATTTCAGAGTCATAAAGGCTCAGAAGGGATGTCTGAGATGGATTTATGGATGTCTCAGACTCCTGTCTGAGTGCTCCTGCCTTTATGGCATGAGGCACAAGGTGGAGGTGGGCAGTAGGCACAGCCACTCCTTCTTGCATCACCCCTTCTCCAGGTTTGCAGCTCCTGCTGTCCTCCAGAAAGGCCGTGCTGGACACTGGGCCATCCATCACAGCACAGCCTGGCAGCTCCTGAGGCTGCACAGTTGTGAAAATCCACGGACAGGAGAACAAGCTGTTCCACTTCAGGTCTCTGAAGTGGATTTGTGATGTCGGCACAAAAGCCACCTCTGTCCTGGAAACAATCTGCTGCTTCTCAGCAAGAGGAGGTGCCAGAGCTGCCTTCTCTCACAGGGGTGTTCAGGACAGCTGTTCTTTGTCTGCCCTGAGCAGTGGTTGATCCCGGTGGCCCTTCTGACCAGGAGGCCCTGTCCCTTTTCCTACCTGGGCCCTGCTTGTAGCATTGCTTGAATAGTTTTGGTTTTCCGTCTCAGGACTTTCCTCTATAGTATTTTTTTGCCTACAGTGTTGTTTGCCTTTACGTCATTTCCCCTCCCTGCCACGTCTGGGGTAAAGTCAGGAGAAGCTTTTTCCCTGCTTCCCTTACAGCCGATGCTGGTAATGTGGGGAGCCCAGGGGATGCTGAGAAAAACGAGACAGGATATAAAAAACCTGCTCTTTTATGTAACATATCCCTCTTTCCCATTCTGAGAGGAGATCACTGGTGTGCGTGATCTGAAGGGGAGAGGTTATACATGTTCTGCCCAGCGATGCTCTCTCCCGTTTTACTTTACTCTGCATTTTCAGCACATTCCCCATGGGGGTGATGCCAGCTTGTCTTGTGTCGTTCAGCACCATTTCACTGCCTCACACAACGTGCAAACCCCACAGATGAATTAATGTCAGCAGGAAGCAAAACCAGCTGATACTTTTGTTTGGAAACTGCTATTTCTTTCCTTTAACCACCAAGACTTTGAATTCTGAAATTATGTCCCTCTCCTAGGAGCTGTAAATAAGACAGCTCTGGGTTTTCAAGGCTCTGCCTCTTTGAGGTGAAGCACTCAGAGGGTGATGTGTTCATGTAAAAGAGTATCTCACCTCTGCTTTGCTGTGACTGATTTATGGTTGATTTTGCAAGCCAAGTTCTACGTGGGTTTTAAAGGCATGCAGTGGAAATTCATGGGCAAAGCAGCCTTTTGGAGCAGGTTAGAAATAAATGTCTTACAAACAGTAATGTCAGTTCCTACCTCAGCTGTAAAATCAGTGCCATAATTTAAAGGTATTAAAATTAAATAGGCTTATAAAGATGCATCTCTGTAGCACAGGCCTTGCTTGCAGCTGCAGCAAGCAGTGAAGGGTCTTTGTGGAGCCTTTGGCTCTGCTCTGGAGCGGAGTTCACTGGGCACACACCTTGAATGTGAAGAAATATACACATCTCTCAGGCTGGTGTCAGTTGAAATCTGTGCTGTGTCAGAGAGGTTCCTTTAGAATAAAAATGTGCTCTTTGATTTTGTGAGTAGTGTGGTGAAAAGGGCACAGACTAACAGGCCAGAGGAGAAATTGTAGTAGTAGCAGACCTGACAGATCAGTTTGTGGAGATGTGGAGTGGCTCTGTGGCTCAGAGCAGGGCAAGGCAAGGCAGCTCTCTGAATCGTTGTCAAGTTGCTGGAATAAAGTATCTACTTACGTGGGTAAAATAGCTCATTGTAATGCCTGAATAGGCTGTTATTTAAAGGCCCGTGAGTCTCATTCTATATAGAGCAACATTTCAAGGGGTAAAAGGACTAAATTTATATTGGTATTTTATTAAAATTTATGCTGGCACAGCAGCACTGGAGCTCCAGTGGAAGCTGAGTTGGCTCTTTCATTCAAAGTCGCAGTTCTGCCTGCTTTATAACTTAGTGAAAAATTACCTGTGGAGATGAGGTTTCTCATCCTGATCTCAGCCCACCAGGGTGTTTGGTCTTTTAAGTGCTTCATAACCACTCTTTGCTGCTGTGGGTGTTTAAATGATGGGGCTGGAGAAGGTGCTTTCCAGGTGAGGCTTTCCCTATATTTAGGCCTTGATGCTTTATTATCTTTATTAATTATTTCTTTGCTGTTACAGAGGCTGGGGACATGGCTTCAGGAAAAGCAAGGGAGCTCCTCAGCCTCCATCCCACATGGCAAGGGGCAGAGAGGCACGAGGACAAGAAAAGGATCTGCCTCCCCTACGCAGGCCAGCCAGCAAGAGAGCCCAAGGGCAGCTTGGCCAATTTTGTGCCCTGGCCCACACTCCATCCTCAGTTAATTAGCTCCAGCTTGTAGACACGGGAAGGGCTGAAGTCATCCCTGTCATCTCTTGACTCCAAAGCTGTCACTTGGCCTCTGGCCTTTGTGCTGGCGTCCCCTGCAACGTGCACGGCTCACACCAGAACAGGAGCCCCTTTTACACGCATCCCACATTGCTAAGGAAAAGGAAAAATAATACTGTAACCCTCTCTGAACCTGGAGATAAAGCTGACTTCCATTTACTTCCACACAATGCAGTCTGGATGGCATTGCATCTGTTGTGCATCCTCGTTCCTGTAGCCTCTCTGCTCAGGGGATTGTGTCTGTTGGATTTATGGCTGTAAGAGCCACACTGAGGAACTGTTGTTAAAGTATTTTGGACAGATTGGGAGGAAATTTCAGAGGATTTGGGGGTTTTTTTAAGGGTATGGTATGTCCTCCTTTTAAATTTATTTCTATTTTTCCTTATTCTCATGTGTTCGGACAAACTGAGCCCTGTGCCTGTTCCCTAAGGTGTCTTTGTTATAAACGCTGTGATAATTTCTCCACAGCAGCCTGGCCCAGGTGATGTCAGAGTTGGCTCAGTGAGGTGTCCTTGGAGACAGAAGCCACCTGTCTTCACTGTTCTTTTGATGTTGGAGCCTGGCAAATTCCTGCTCGGGATGGCTGGCTGTGAATCCCTATTGAAATTCCGGCCCAGTGCTGCCTTGAAAACCCTGCAGCAAGTGTTCATGTTTGGAAGAACTGTAGCCTGAAACCACCACCTGACTTCTGGTTCCAGAGCAAAATCACCCCACAGGGTCTGGTAGAGATGTCCCTCACAGCTGCTGATGCTCCAGAAGATTTGCTTTCCCATCTCATGGTTTCCCTGTGTGGCTTTGTCTTAATGGATTCCAAAGTCATCTCTGAAGTCCTTGTCCTGTATAATATTCCTTGCTAGATAGTTACAACCTGCCTGCCCAAAGGACTTCTTGTAGTTTAATCTGTGTAAATCCTCCTCTGCTTTGCATCTTGGAGTCAGTCACATCTGACTGATTCCTTCACCTCAGGAATGTGGGATGTGGATGACCAGTCCTCAAATCTGAAGAGCCTGAGGACTCTCAGGGATGATGTGCTTTCCATCAAAGGAGTGAAGCAGCTGCTGGTCAGTTGTGGATAGGAAGCAGGACTTGTGTGGGGTGAAAATACCTTGCAAGTTCTTGAAAGATGAAGGCAGGAAAAGCAATGCTTCAGTTCTGCCTTTCTTTGAGAGCTAGGATGTAGGTGTCCTCGTTTTTTTTTTAACTTGTGACTTTGTCATCCAGGATATGGTCAGAAAGAGAGACTAAAATGAGCAACTTGTTCTCTTTTTTCCCCTCCGCCATTGATGAACACATCAGCAAGGACTGTGACCTGAGACTAGAAAACATCTGGCTTCTTTCACTTGTGCTGTCCTTGCTTCTCCACAGGCAGAGGGAGGGTCTTGTGCAGGGTGCTTTTACGATACTGATGCTGAGGTGAATCCCCCTGGCAGGGCTGGTGTGCTGTGCTCCCAGCGCTCCTGATCCCATGTTCTTGCCTGCTTTGCTCCAGCTTTATCTTGCTCTGCGGTGTTTTTTATGATTTGATTAAGAATGTGGTCAAGGTGGTTGGTTACTTTTGGATTCTCTGTCTTTTCTCTGTTCATGCAAAGTCTCCCTTAGTTTCTCCCAGCGCTGTAGGAGCTGTGGACTCTGTTCCCTTCCCACTTCCATTATTTAGAGCTTGGTACAGCAGAGCTCTTAAGCCCATAGTTTATTCTGAGCCTGCAGATGATTTCACTGAGAGCAGAGTTTGAGTCTCTGTTCCAGTTTTTGTTGTGGTTATTTCAATGGCAATCAGAGAACCGAGATAAGACAGGGAGAACAGCAGACATGAGCTTGAGGTTTTTTAATTGCTCTCATCTCTGTAACGCAGAAACCAGTGGAAGGATCCTGTGAAGTGATGCAAATACAGAGCAGATGCTCCAGCTGGGCTGGACTGGTTCCAGATCTGTGTCTTGATGAGGAATGTGCTCCTTGGGTCTCACAGGCACTGGGGGGAGGGAGTGGGGGGAAGGTTGGGGGGATGCTGGTGGTTCCACAGAGGGACGGTGTCTCTACTGGTGACAGGCCCCAAAGTGGCACTGCCAGTGAGCAGCTCCTTATGTCAGTGCCCAGCTGTGGCTGAGATGCTCATGAAGCACCTGGCTTTACCCAGGCCCTGTCTGATTTGATGACTAAGCTATTACAAAGTATGCGGCAGAGAAACGCTGAGGAATTTTCTGCTTTGGAAGGGAATATTGTTGCTTGGTTGATTTGAAAGCCCATTTATGGCATCAGGTCAAAGGCAGTTGCTTCTGCTGCTTCCTAATTAGAAGACTTATTTATTGATAGGTGACTTAGGTGAGGAAGTGAAAAATCTTGATGTATTTTTCCTCCTGGAAGAGTTGGCTTGCTATCACAGTGGTCATTTCTCGTCTCCTCTGATTAGGTCCTTGTTTATCTTAGGAATGTGATGGCACTGCTTATCATTGTGACTGTTTCAGTGCTATGGGCGTGCCATCTATCAAAGCTGGCCTCTGCTCCTTCAGTGATGCTCCTTCCTTTTCCTTCTGGAATGTTCTGAGGACGTGCCATGGAGCAAGTTCTGTCTTTCTGACATTACAGATGAGGAGCTGCACTAAACTTCTCTTCTTCCTTTTCCATGTCTCCCCCTTACAGGCACTCCCCATTAGGTTAATTGGGCAAATCTGTGCAGCACAACATTTTCTTGAGTACCCCTTGTCAGCCCTGTTGTGAGAATGCTGTGGAGGGAAGCATCAGGCTCCTTTTTTTGGCATCAGTGTCCAGGAGTATTCAAGGGGTTCAGGAGTTCAGGGTTTTTAAGTCCTGGTGAGTCAGCACCGAGGTACACATGAGCTTTCAAACGTGCGAAAGAAAGACAGGACAAATTGTTCTCTGGGACTGTTTTGGGTAGGGCAAGAGGTATTTTGCCTCAAGCTGGCGAAAGGGAGTTTGGCTTTTATACTTTCCCATGACTTGGTAGGGAGAAACATGTTTAGCAGTGGGACTGACTGAGGAGGAGACTGTGCAGTACCCAGTGCTGGTGGCTGTGTGAACGGTATGGATCCTGCTTTAGGGGAAGGCAGAGAGGGAAGGGAATGCCATGGTGCATGTGATACCAGCCAGGCCAGGCTCTGCACTGCCCATGTTTGATGATGGAGCACTGAGGAGCTCCTGAATGGCAGAGGATGAAATGGGCAGCGCTGTCCCCAGGTGAATTTTAGTGGATTTGGTACTCAGGGTGCTCAGAGAGACCCTGAACTCAACAGCTGGGCTTAAAGGATTAGTTCGTATCGTAAGAAGGTTCTTGTGGAAAAAAAACCCCAAAATTAAAAATCCTGAGATGGCTTTTGCAGCGTTATCAGCCTGTGGCACTGAAACACTGCGAGTCAGGCTGCAGGAGCTGAGCTTCGTGCTCCCACTTCACTCCGCACAGGCTCTGGGTGCGTTGTTCTGATTTAACACCCCCAAACGGCAGAAAACAAACACAGGAAGAGGGGCTGGGGGGAAGGCACCACAAATATTCTCTTCATTTCTTTCATCTTTCCAAACTTGCAGTTTTAAACACTGTGAGCTGTGCGGGGAGGTGAGATTGGGTGACTGGAGGTAAAATCAGGATTGCTGTGAAGTAAGAGCAGGAGCAGGTAGTGGGGCATGGAGAGACCTTTCCCAGTAATAGGCACAGTGCAAAATTCACCTCTAACTGTGCAAGCCAATGGGGTCTCAGGAGCACCTTGGAGCAGAATCTCAGCCTTCCAGAAACATGAAAGTTTCAAAGTTTTAATGAGAGTGCTGGCAGCAGTGTGGGGAACAGGATTTACCTTCCTGCCCTGAGGGTGAGGGTGAGAGGTGGGATTCATCCTGGAGCTGGTCACCATAAATTCTTTGGAAACAACAGAGCTAGCTGCTGGTCAGGCAGGAGGTGTCTGCTGCACTCAGCATGGGATGGTGCCATCATCATCTCAACCTCTCTATAGGCAAGATCTCTTGGCAAAAAAAAAAAAAAAAAAAAAAAAAAAAAAAAAAAAAAAAAAAATTCCTTCAGTTAAAATCCTAAAGGAGCCCATTGAGCATCTGGGAGAAGGGGCTGGAGTGGGTTGAGCTCTTTGGTTATGGAAATGTGCCTGCTCTGTGCTCACTTTCCCCTTCCTCTGGTTCTCGTAAGATCACACTGCCCCATCTTTGCTGTACATTTTTGGCACTCGCGCTTTCACCCTGCCAGGCAAAGGATTTCTGCGCCTGACTAACAAGACAAAGCTGCCAGCCTCAGTGTTCAGCAAATGACCTCAGTTCTTAATCTTCTTTCCTGAAGATACCAGGTTACTGTAGGAAATGTTACAGAGAAAATGCATCTGAGAAACTGAATTATGTTCTCAATAGATCCTGGCGTCAGGTGCATGAAAAATGTAAGAATTTCTCTCCTTCCTAAAATTTATCATGATTTTTTGGGAGGCAGTTGATATTGTGTTGGTGAGGGTCTGTTTTTTCTCAGTAACTTTTGAACCCCATTGCTCCATTTGAAGTAAATTATACAAATCTTGGGGTTATTTGAATTCACAAAATATTCAAATTGGAGTAACAGTTGATTATTAGTATTAAGATCCTATACATTCCATTACAATACTGACTACTCTTCATGTCAATGCTAACTAATTCTATTATTTAGTAGTGAAATTCAGAGAACTGATACAAGAGGCCAATGTGGAATGGGGAATCCTGAAGAGCCAGGCTTTGCTGGCTCTGGTGTTCTGGATTTGCTTATTTCCATATGAGACAGAGCCAAGGGGGACTCCAGCATGCTCAGCAGGGACTGGAAGTCAAAAGACAAAAAAAACCCCCCACCCAAACAAACAAACAAAAACAACATAAAACCACACACACACAAAAAACTCCAAAACAAACAAACAACAACAAAAAAACACCCCCAAAACCCCACATTAAAACAAAACAAAAAACCCCCCAAAAAACAACAAAACACCAAGGAAGGTTTTCAAGTGGATTTTTGTTTTGTGTCACCTTTTTTTTTTTTTTTTTTGCAGGTGGCCCTGGCTTTTTCTTCCTCTTAAATTCAAATGAGGCCATATTTACCTATTTCTTAGATTCTGCCAAAAGTGAAAGAAAAGTAGTTTTTCATGCAACTCCGGGTTGCATCTGTGACTTGCTGCATGAGATTTCTGAGCAGTTGTTGATGCTGAGCAAACCAAGTCCCAAGTTTGGTTGACAGCTAAACGACAAAGACTTGGCCAAACTTTCCTTTGCAGTGGGGCTACAGCCAAAATTGCAGACATGAATTTTTATATCACATGCCCTGACACCCATCAGGTGCTGGGGTGGAGGCATCTTTCAGACAGACATACACAGACACCCAGACAGGTATCCAGGTGTAGCAGGAAGGTTGGGCAGTAGGGAGCAGGGATTTTCACCTTTGAAAAGGCTGTGATTAGTTGTGTTGGTGCTGCTGACCAGCTCTGGGCCCTGTGGGGCGCTGTTCCAAGAGAATGAGTGGCGCTTTTGAATAGTCACAGCTCATCCTTAGGTAGGAAAATCTTGCAAATCGTGGAAAATCTTGCAAATGCGCTGCTGCAGCCCAGCTTGTACCATATCCAGGCAGAGAGCACTGATGTTACATCAGCTTACAGCCTTAGCTCTGTGTCCACAATGCTTCACTTATCTGCTTCTCCTTCCTGTGATCCTTGCCTAAGAGGGACTTGTGACCGTGGTGATAATTATATCTCTCTATATATGTCTTCATATTCTGCTCCTTGAAGTGTCTGAAAGCTTCCTCTTTGATGTGATTCTGCTCCCCAGAATACATTATACTTTCCCAAAACAAGTACTGTGCTTGTTATAATTATTGCAAGAAGTGCTGAGCATTTTCGAGGGCTTTTCATCATCCCCAAATGTGGAAATGGATGACTTGGCACTTTCTTTTTACTGCCAGCTGCTAAAGAGGCCAGTTCTGGATTAGGAGAAGACAGTGAATCCATTGCAGTGGAATGTCTGTGGTGGTTGCACAAGACTGGATTTGTGTAAGGACTGCTACTGTGGGGGCTGGAGGTCGGGGTTTATCTTTTAGCTTGTATTAGACTGAAATTTTAAGCTTTTACTTGGTTTTCAGTTGTGCTGAGTTTTCAAGGGCAGGGACTGGCACAGGGCCTCAAGTGTCTGGTGGAAGAAATGGTCCTTTGTGCTGTCATTCACAGAATCACAGACTGTTTTGGGCTGGAAAGGCCCTTAAAGACCAGACCATCCAGTCCAACCTCCTCCCTTGAGCAGGGACACCTTCCACTATCCCAGGTTGCTCCAAGTCCTGTCCAACCCATCCTTGAACATTCCAGGGATGTGGCAGCCACAGTTTTTTTCGGCAACCTGTGCCAGTGCCTCGCTGGCCTCATTCAAAAAATTTCTTCTTAATATCTAGTGTGAATCAACCTGCCCAAGATGGACCCAAGATGGAAGCAAAATGGACGGCGTGTCACGAGTTTTCACACTTTTATAAGCTTTGATCTATTTACATATTGGGGCTAATTGTCCAATTTCAGCTTCAGGTTATGAAGTCCCATCCTCTCAGTTTGCTCTCTTCAATTTGCTGTTGGTTTTTGCTTTTTGGGTCTGAAGCTGTAATGGTCATCCTTGGTTCTCAAGCTGGAAAAGGATTGTTTTGTCCAACTGCCCTGTGAAGAGAACGTGCTAACACTTTATATGAAGTTCAGAGTCACACATCAAGGCAGTACAGAATCTAAAAAATATGAAAGCTAAAACTTAAGGCATCACCCTGAACCTCTTTTTTCTTCAGGCTGAGCCTCCCCAACTCCCTCAGCTGCTCCTCATGATCTGTCCTGAAAATTTTAAACTGAAGTAGGCATCAGCTACTGATGTAGTGACTGATGTCACCCAGACCACACAGTGGCTCAGCTTAGGGGGGCTTCTCTACCAAATATTGTCACCAGACCTTTTTTCCTAAAATGCTCTTTAAAAGCTTGGTTTTCAGAATTGTACTCAAATTAGCCAGTGACTGACTGCAGATGGATTCCTGTCTCCAGAATGTTGCTTCTCTCCTCAATTTCTAACAAAAGTATTGAGAGCTACTTGCAAAAAAAATGATATTTCCAATCAAATCCCCAATGAAAATTCTCTGGAGAATTCAGCTCCCCAGACAGTATAATTCAATTTGTTGTCCTTAGAAAGAAGGCACACAACCTATTATTTTAGGGAACAGGACATAGGCTTTGTTGAGCTGCACAAACATATTATGAACACAATAAAGCCAGATAATTCTTTGCATACAATTTAAAAAAACCCCTAAAATTTCATTAAGCCTTCAATAAACTAATTAATCACTAAGGAAGACTCCTACTCTGAAACACAGAAACTTCTCCAGCTGTATTTGGTCTTTGCAATTGAGCCACTACCTGAAGATGTTTGTGGTTTGCTGGAGAAACTTCTCCTTCTGGATTAATACTACATTTTAAAAATAACCCTGACCCTTCATAGCTGGAATTGTTCAAGTGTCAGATTTAATGATGATATATCAGTTTGGCTAATGAAAGCCAGTAGCTCTCCCTAAAAGCAAGCTTTTGCAGCTTCTTACAAAATGAATTTATCTCCAGTGAGGAATGTTGAGCAATGAGTGTGATGTCGTTGGCTGCTTTGGGATTCTCCAGGGGACAGAAAATCCCATTTCACTTGCCAGCTTCAGCTTCTCTCCGGAGAATGATGGATGTTTTTACTACAGGATCAGTGATGTGGCATCAGTTGTGTCGGTCCCTTTCCCTTCTCTTATTTCACTGCTGCTGGATAAGAAGGTGGAGGTCAATTCTGACACCTTCCTGCAGGGATTACAGGTGGTGGAATCTAGTTGGCGGTGATGCATTTTGTTGTTAATTTCTGACAAGCTCAATACAAGTCCATTTTGTTGTTAGTAAGTGCTGGTTTGGCCTTTAACCCTTCTGTCTCGTTCTTTACATTGCTGGCTGTTCGTTCACAGATGTCAGACACAAGTTCCTGTAATCCTCCTTTTGAACTCATCTTCTCAGGATACCAGGCAGTCAGTAAGGTATTTTTGTGTGTGGGATGTTCATCTCATCCTCTTCTGAGTTTTGAACTTCATGGACCATCCAGAAGGTTAAAGACATCCAACCTCTTGCAATCTCATTTGAATTAAAATTGAAAGGTAGTCTTTTTGCTGGTTCTGGCCATGCAGCAAGGAAATAATTCCTCAGAAACTCTGAGGAAGTCTGTAGTATGAGCTCAACCCTTACTAGACAGAAGATGAAGATCCTTATCCACCACTGAAATTCTAAAGTCTGAGTTTGCATTGTCTTGGATACCAAAGCTAAGTCATTGCAGGAGACGACACTGAAGAAACCAGGATTTCAAATGGAATCATCTCTGGTTTTCCCAAACTGTTTGTTTGATTTTGTCACAGCTATTTCCCTGTCAGTCCTTTGCTTAATCTTGTTGTGGGTTGTATGCATGTACATTGAGGAAATATAGAAAAGCAGATGGGTCATATCCTGCTTTCCTCTCCCCGTAAACCCATAAAATGCATGTGTAGACCAAGCATTCTTTCAAATTTTTTTTTTTTTTTTTTGCCTCTTCAGCTATGTTTTATACTTTCAAAGTTGCATGTGGTTATTTGGATCAGGTAGCTTTGCAAGAGCTGTTTGTGAGCTGGAGAACAGCTGCTGAGGGCTGGACCTCAGGAGTTTTGTGTTGCAGAGCCACTGGGATTGCTGAGGGTCCAGGCACTCAAAACAGGTCTCCTCCCAGCTGGGAACCAAGAGGTGGAAGTTCTGTCATGACTGGATAGTAGACAATACCTGTATCTTGTGAACATCACTCAGTACCTTAGAAATGGGTTCAGAGGAAAAAGCAGCACCACAGAACAGCAGTTCTCAGATGTTCCCAGCAGGTGCTTTGGTTTCTATAAAATTTATTTTGTTCTCAGGCAGGGAGCTTGCTGCCCTGTCAGCTGCAGCAGGGAACAGCTCGGTGGTGGGACTTCCACTCTGGACTCCCCACACAGGGTCCAGAGGCTCCAAGTGCTCCTCTTCTGCACAGAATCCAAACCAGTTTCATGAACCTTTGGGTGTGATTGCTACTTGTGGCTCACAAAACTTGCCCCACCTGACCAAAGCCGGGTTGAAGTGTGGAGAATCTAATTTGGAAGAGAAGTGCAAACGTGGATTTGTGAGGGTGTGGGTGGCCATGGCAAATCCAAAGCCCTGGAGGGTTGAGCTTGCTGTCTGACGGTGTTTCTGTGAAGGTGGGCACACAGGTGTGATATAAAGAGTGGGTTCAGCACATGTGGTTAGAAGTATCTGCATTCAAACAGTGTCTGCTGCCCTGCTGAGCCTGGGGCTGCTGCGGTCTGAAGCGCTTTGCATGTCACCTCAGCAATGCAGGACCTGCTGCCTTCTTGCTGTGGGAATGTGCTCCAATTTCATGCCCAGTGTATGAGCTGTGGCAGCTCTAAAAGAGTAATGCAGCTCCCCCAGTGCTAAACATTTGTGGTTTGTGCAGAGAGACTGGCTAAAGTGAAAATAATGTGCATTTAGAGTGGTTTGACCTTATACTGCCTTCCTTCTAGGAAGTCCAGCTACAAATGCTCAAATGCTCCCTACTGGTGCTTGCCAGCCAAGTATTTTTTGAGTGTAGCAGTGAGCAGTGACTTACTCCTGATTCCCCAAATAAAATTAGTAGGGACCAGTAAAAAAAAAAAAAAAAACAAAAAAAACCCAAGCACTGAAAATTCACATAGGCTTTACTGAAACCCTAGAAATACCCTGGGCATGTGGGCTAAAAGAACATGAGACTGCAAAGGCATGGGGTGTAACTGCAGCCCTGCAGCATCCTCCTGCTCCTGGGACGTGGCTGTGCTGCTCCAAGCCGGCTCCTACAAGGTGTCTCTACTGATCACAGGCTGTTCAGCAGGGCAGAGCCTCAGCTTAATCAAATAATCTTTGTTATATCTGGTATGATTGTCTGTATCTGACTATTTATAGCCTGGCGCCGTGTGTGCCAGACACGTGTCCCAGATTGTGTCTGAGAGTGTATTTGATAATAGATTTACAATTGCTGGAAAGAAGTGTGGCGATGGGCATGGAATTTTGATGGCTTTTGCTGTGCTGTGGTTCAGATCCCTGTTCCTTAAGGATGCTGTGGAAATTGCAGAGGTGCTGCAGCAGCAGTGACAGCTCTGCCTGGGGGCTCTGTGCATTTACTTCCAGAGTGACCCTGGCTGTGTTAGTACCCTTGACTGGAAGTGAGGAATGGGCTAGCAGTAATTTGAAGAGATTTTGGGGGAAGGTTTTTGTAGAGAGACAATGAATGTGGCTGGTGGATGAGGCTGTACAGGACCTGGTGGGTCTAGATGTTGCAGTCACACAGACATTCCTGCCTGATTTGCAGCTCTGTATCACTTGCATTCATGATATCATCATATCATGATATGATATGATATTGTGTGTTTTGGCAACACAAAACCAAAGCTGGACTAAACCAGAAGGTCCTGAATTGGATTCTGCTTTGTGTGAAAATCTGCTCTGCAGAGTGGATTTTCCATTGGAATGGCTTTAGATGCAGAGGATTGTAAACACTGTCAAAAGTCTCACAAGTTTTTCTGCCCTTCAGCTGTAAGGCTTGGAGCGATGCCTTGTGACCCTCCTGCCTGCAGGCCCTGGGGTTTTTTGTTTAATACAAACCTGGAAGAAATATTGGTAGTTCATAAATTGTCATCTTTTTCTTGTCATCTCAATTGGGACAGCTCATCTTCACAACAGATGTGGACAACTGGTGAGATTGCAGGCAGATGCTCCATGCTCATTGCATCTGAATTGAGAAAAGATCTATGGAGTTCCTTATTCCTATGGAGAAGGAATAAATGATACGTGGATTAATTGTTACCCCACTGCTTTCTGTTATTCTCAGCCACAGCTGGAAAACTTCAGTTGCAGCTCGTGTATGACCACTTGAGCTCCTTTAGCTTGAAATGACAGGGCAAGAGCTTTGCAAGAGGAACCACAGAATCCCAGAATATCCTTAGTTGGAAGGGACTACTGAGTCCAACTCCTGGCCCTGCACCAGACACCCCAACAATCCCGTGCTGTGCCAGAGAGCATTGTCCAAACATTCCTGGAGCTCTGGCAGCCTTGGAGCTGTACCCATTTCCTGGGGAGCCTGGGCAGTGCCCAGCCCTCCAGATCTCTCTTCCCTGGAGAGATGGAACTGTGGCAGAAGTGGAAGCTGTGTTTCTGCACTTTTGTAGAAAAGGGATAAATCTGTAGAAGAACAAGGCATCATCTGTCCTCTTGCTCTGAGAACAGTCTGTTTTTACAGAGATCTGTCCCTTCACAGGGGAGAGCTTTGTCAACAACAAACAAAAAAAAAAAGGGAAGAAAAGTTAAAACTTCTTGCATAACTTACAGTTCCCACTGGTCCCAGATAAAATGAGATATAAGCACCTCTCTGACTTTAAATAGCACATGGGTAATCATTCCTCAGAGTCTGTTGATAACATCAGTAAAACTGATTGGATTCAGGGAATTAAACAAAAGAACCAAATCTGTGCTGCTTTCATCTGCATTGGAGTGGCTGAGGAAGAAATCAATACTTGTTAGCTAAATAGGGACAATATTGTCAGTGCTGGAAGTTATTTTCCATTCTCTGTACTCTATTTAGAGTTGAGAATGATCTTGAGTCCATCCAGCCAAGCTTTTGCAGAGGAGACAAGGGATGATTTGGGGGTTAAGGCTGAAAATGGGTCTGAGGTTTAGTTTCAGTTCTCTGCTGTTCCACAAGCTCCTCATGTGAGCTTGGGAATCTTAAGCTTTCTTCTTAAGCTTTCTGCAAATGTTAGGCAACATTTCTCCTCCCTCCTCTAGACAGGGAGTGATTGTGGGCTGGCAGCTCGGTTGATGACCATGTTCAGCTGAGTCTGTCTCCTTTGGTTCCTGGTGGGCTTGGATCCCTCTCAGTTCTGTTTGGAGGCTGCTGTCTCATCCTTCAGTGACTGAAGCTGCTCTATGAGCTTGCCACTGTTTATTCCCACAGGTTAAACTGGGAAAGCCCTTTTGTGACTCTGCTCATGGCCAAGGTGTCCCTGCTTGTCTCTTTCTGTAACTTTTCTATATAAACTCAGCTCTGCTGGCAGCCAGGAAAGGTCTCTGCTGTTTCTCTGTGCCAGCTGTAGTCTGAACCACCTTAACTGGCTGAACACTTTTCAGTGATTTATCATTAATAGAGACGCTTTCAAGGGTTTGTGGCTTTTCTTCCCAGGTCCTGCCTGTGCTGACAGTGACCTTATCTACATTTAACTTTGCCTGCTGGATTCTTGAAGACAAGCATAGATTTAAGCAGTCCAAAATGAAAGATTAAGCCATGGTTTTAGCTAATCTTCATGCAGAGGAGACTGCCTGCTCTTCCTATCTGGAGTTTGAGAAATTCTATTATGCTGCAGCATATCTCCAAGGAAGGATTTGAGTGATGATGTTAGCAGCCTATCTTACACTAATTTTTACACTTAATAGCACATGATAAGCCTGTTGTCTGCAGAGTAGCATTTTCTTCTTGAAAAACGACTCCTGTCATTTGTTGTGCTGCAGCATGAAAACATTTTGCGTTTTTCTCTCTGGGGAGTTTTAACTATCCCCTGTCTGCTGCTTGGTGATTGCTTCCACTTTGAACCCAACATACACCTGAGCCAGAGCTGTTGCTAAGAGGTTTACAGGAACTTTATGGCCACAGCATTCTCCATGGACTTCTTGCAGAGCACCTGATAGAGCTGTGAGGTCTCTGATCGCCTGTCAGTTTTTTAGGACCTTCTTTTGGGTCCTCAATTTGTCCCTTCTTAAAAAGCATCCTGACAAAATAATGCCCTTCAAAGACACTGAGCCCCTTACTTGAAAACCTCTCAAGGGCTTAGAGCTTCTAAAAGCCTTCAAACTGTGGCTTTTCTGTACCTGCAGAATAATCTTGTGCATTTCCCAAAAGACAGTCACAGATCATCTCCTCTGAGGCCTCATTAGAGAATGCAAAGATTTTCCTCTGTGGATTTGTGTCTTGGCCCTCCATCCTGGCAGCAAGGGGGTCCCTGTTCGTTATCATTCATCTTTCTGTCCTGCCCTTCTCTTGGAGTAACAGAATCACAGAATGGTTTAGGTTGGAAAAGTGTTCTAAATTCGAGTCCAGCTAGACCTCAGTGCTGCCAAGGCCACCACTGACCCTTGTCCCCAGGTGTCACATCCATATGGCTTTTGAGCACTTCTGGGCATGGTGGCTCCACTTTTTCTCTGGGCAGCCTGTTCCAGTGCCTGACCACTCTTCTGGCATTTTTGCTTCTTTCCAGTTTCCCTCTTTTATTGTGTATTCTTCTTCCATGCCAGTTTCCCCTGTTTCTCACCTGCCTGTGAGTGACTTCTTGTGGTATTTCTGCCTTTTCCTCCTTTTAGACTCTTGGTATCTTCTCCCTTCCTCCCCAGGTACTTTGAGTTCTTTGTGCTGGTTTTTGCAATCACTCCCTGACTACATCCACAGTCACTGAGGCAGGCTTTGTAAAGCTGTCTTTTCCTTAAAGCCATTCCTGGGCCTGAAGTCTGCCATGTGGTACACTTAAAACTTTTAAAAATCATTGCAAGAAAGCTTAGGGCCATCTGCTCTGTTTTTACAGACAGACTGTAGGCAGGCTGCTGTGTTGGCCAAAATGATGTGGTCATTAAATCACTGTGATGCTTCTCATTGTCAGGTTGAGGTTCTGCCACTCCAGCCTAAAACCAAAGCCCTTTCAATTTTGCATGTGCGGAAAAACCATCACTTGGCATTAAATGAATTGATTAAATGTTCTGCTAAAGTGGGCTCAGTGAAGGAAAGGCTTTTTTCTTTTTCCTGCCTGAGATTTCTGTTAAGAAATCAGAGCGCCTGTGGAGGAGAGAAGGCTTTGGGGTGACCTAACTGTGGCCTTGCAGCACCTGAAGGGAGCTGACAAGAAAGATGGAGGGAGACTTGTGACAAGGGCCTGGGGTGATAGCACAAAGGAGAATGGCTTCAAACTGAGAGTAGTTTTAGATTAGATATTAGGATGACATTCTTCCCTGTGAGAGGGGTGAAGCCCTGGCACAGGTTGCCCAGAGAAGCTGTGCCTGTCCCTGGATCCCTGTCAGTGTTCCAGGCCAGGTTGGATGGGGCTTGGACCAACCTGGGATAGTGGAAAGTGTCCCTGCCCATGGCAGGGGTTTGGAACTGGATGATACTTGAAGTTTCTTTCAACCCAAGCCATTCTGGTTTTGAGCATTCAAAACCATATGGATTTTTTCCAAATTTGAACCTTTTCACAAATCCTCCGTTTGCCTTCCAGTGTTGCATAAATTTAGTAGCAGCTAAACCAGAGGGGCATCAGGTACCTGGTGGAGCCTGCGCAGCAGATATACGCTCTGCCCTTGAAAGTTTGTGATTCCTGCTGACCCCAAGGAGCCCAATTTGTAGGCGAGGCAAGAACTGGGCTGCTGTTTCCACGTTGGCCATACAGCCTGGCAGCCAGAGAGATCTCTTGTGCTTGGGTGTCATGAGGGCTGACAGCCTCCCCAGCAGCTCGAGCTGCTGCAGAGCTCCTGCTTAATTGTTTTTCCAGAAATTGCTCTCTCAAATTGAAACCTCTCTTCAGGAGAAGGTGGCTGCAGGCACTGCTGCTCCTGGGAATGGGTTCTGCTCTACTGAGCCCGAGGTGGACACTTACACCAGTGCCATGGAGAACTCCATTTACCTGGTGATTGAAAACCTGGCCAGAAAAATATGTTTTATAGTCACAGCCCAAGCCTTCACTTCTTTTAGCCCTGTCTTGAAGCTTTGATTGGTATCTTAACACTCCAACAGAACCAGTTCCTAGGAAGTGTGTTATTGCCTTCCTCATTTTTTGCTGCTTTTGGTAAAACAGATGGATTTCAATGTCTCTGTGGTAAAGGATTTGCTCTAGATTCCCCCTTCCACAGACACTTTCACGGGTTCCTTTGCTCAGGGGAAGTAGATGAGTGATCAGAAGACCTCAGACAGTTGTCAGAGGCCCTGCAAAAGCCCCTTGGCCCTTGCCTCCTCCTCAGAGCAGTGCTCAGGGGTCTCAGAGGCACACAGCTGATGAGGCCACCCAGCCAGGGAACATTTCCAGGGCTTTATGAGCTGCTCTTTAATGAATATATACATTCATCTGGTGTTTAAGGGCAGATTTTCAAACAGACTTGATTGGTGTTTGGCATCTGAGTGGAAGGTGCATGCTTGAAGCTGAAGAAGTTTCTGCTCTAATATTTGTGGCTGTATCCAGATATCCTGCCAACTTAGGCTGCATTGTTGTGATAGTTTTTCTTACTGACTGAAAAGGTCTTTGTGGTCTTTTAGCAATTTAGGTGGAACTTGGGCCACATTTGGCTTTACTTGTGCTGTTCAGTGGAGGGATAGAAACACCCAGGTGCATCTTTGCTGGGGCAGCTGAGGAGCTTCTGGTCCCGGTGGATTTTCCTGCAATCCTTGTCAAAACTGGAATGGAGAAGCTGGTCAGGGAAGTCCTTTCCTTTGCCAGGTGAGTTATAGCTCTGGACATCAGCAGCTGCCCACAGCTCCCAAGAGTATTCCCTGGAAAGAGCTGGAGCACTGGGAGTCACTGGAATCTCCTGTTATTTACTGATGCTGAGGGAGATCAGCAGCTTGCCTTCTGCTTCCACAGTTTGCTTGTGCCATGTGTAGGGAATTAGATTCCAGGCTGCGTTTTCAGGTGGATTTGTCCAAGTGTCTTGTATTTCTCTCTTTCTAGATGGAACCATTCTTTCTTTCTGAAAATCGAGTTTTCCACGCTATTACAGGCTTGGTTAAAAGCTGGAGGAGGTGAAACACTCTGGGTTGCTTGGGTAGGACCTGCAGGGACTGGATGTCTCTGCTGGGCTGGTGGGTGCTCCATGAAGAACCACACCAGGTCACATAAATCAGAGCAGCCATTTAACTGCTGTTAATTGCTCTGGCTGAGGTCAGCCTGAGATCAACTACGACTAGAGAGCTGTGGAGGTGAGAACAGCTCTCTGATGTATGTTAAGAAGATTTCTTGTGGAAGCAAAATTTGAATTTATATTTTTAATGGATTTCTGAGACAGAACCGTCTGTGTGAGGGTTCATTTCCTAACAGTTTGTATTAAATCTGTTGTTGATGTTCTGGAGCTTAAATATGTTTCTATAAGTAAAAAAAAAAAAAAGTCTCTGGGTACTTTAAATATGCTGAATATCAGCTATGATATGACAGCAATAAGCATATCAGACTGTGGGCTGCTGGCATCATTGATATGCTGTGTGTGCAGAGGCTTTGTACAGCACTAGGCTTTGTGCCTGACAACTGCAAGGATGTTAATTATTATGCTATAATTCATCAGCTGAAGGACCTTGCAGTACTGTTATTAAGCCAAATTCTGAGGCCTTTGCTAGGCCATTAAGCAAAAACTAAGTAACGACTAATTTACTTCGTTATTAATCACTGAATTAAATATATTTTGAAGTCTTGTTTTAAAAAGGAAGGTACTGCTTAGGTGGAAAGTGAAGAAATGACATAAAAATATTTAAACAGAGAAATAAATTACTCTCTACAGTTTAAATAATTTTGAAAAATAGTTCTTTCTACAGATTCTGTGAGCCCAAGTCAGTTCCTAATTTGAGGAGCTACTGGGCTTACAGGAAACAATGAGAATGGGCTGGAATTTTACCCAGTAAGGCAGGTCCTGTTCACAACCTGTGATCTCTCCCCTTCTGTCTTGTGGCTCTTCGTGGTTTGTGACTGAGGACTCTCTTTACTGCCCCAGTGTAGTCAAGGCATCAGTTTTTCAGCTTTCCCCATCCTTAGCTTGGGTTCAAAAAGCTTCTTGGCCTTCTTGGCTTTGATTTCAAGGCCCTCAACCTATCCTGGGTGAGACCCCAGCCCCAAATGAGCTGTGCAAAGAGTGGCCTTGGCCATGTGGTCGTTTTCTGGTCCCAGGTAGATGAGTGAACTTGTTGTCAGCAGTCACTAAGTCACTTCTTCTCAAATCCCTGGATCTGTGTTATCCTAGAGTCCCTCTCCTCTCCCTGGCTCTGGGGGTAGTTTTTTATTCCTTGGCACGTGACTGAACAGGGACAGGCTGCTTTTCAGGGCTGATTTTCCCGACCAGTCCTGTGGCAGCAGCATGGTGTGATCCTTCAGCAGGTGCCAGATCCTCCTCACTGGAAGCACTGGTCAGCTCCCAGTTTAGCTCCCCAGAGCTCACACTCAGCTCCTGAACCAAACCCAGCCCTGGCTCCTCCTGCTTGGCCCATCCCTGCTGCCAGAGCTGTTTCCAGCTGCCTGGGCCATCTCTAGCTTTGAGTGCCTTTTGGAAGTGCCAGCTCAGTGGCTTCCCACAGGGACAGGAGATCAAATCTGGGAGCCCATCAGCTAAACAGCCTGTGGGGCTTCCAGGTTTTTTGGTGTTTTTTTTTTACTTGCTTTTGCATCAGTATCTGACAGGCTCAAATCCCAGGTGCCAAAGAATTACAGCAAATATTTTCTCTCCTGTCTGTTGTGGTAGCACCTGGGAGGCGTCTCTGAAATGTGGGGTGTGTTGTGCTGGAGCGCCGTTCCTTGTGCTTGAATTTTAGACACAGCTCCTGTCCCAAGAGCATTCGATTCCAGCAGACAAGGAAGTTGCAGGGAAGTGAATATATTTAGGACAAAGTCCTGAGAGCAGAGGCAGACACTAAACAAAACCCTCACGAGCTCCCTTTGGCTGCAGCCGTGGTCTGTGCTGCGAGCAGGCTGCCAGCTCCTCGGACTGGGCTGTCAGGGATGTGTTTTGTAGGCAAACCATGTCTGCCACCGCCCCACCAAACCAAGGGAAACTTGGAGAAGGTTTTTGTTGCTTTCTTATTTTTTTTTTTTTTCACATTACATAAGTACGGAAGCTGCTAGGATCATTAGAACGAACTTCTCTCCATATTTCAAAACCAATCTCTTGTTTTGACATTCGCAATCTGGCTCTTCCCTGGTGTTTTCGTGGTGCTTGTGTGGAAACGAGCAGCCTGCATTCCCTCCTCCTTACGTGACTGGAAAAGAGAACTTCAGGCATCTATTAAATTCCCATTGAGAGACAAGCGCTGAAGTGTGAGCTGGCTAAGGTTTTGTGTATATTTCCTAATATTTATTGTTCAGTGATTTAAGGCATATAATCAGGTTTGTTGAGTGAGAAACACCTTCCAGCCCGTTCCTATTGCCACGGGACAGCCGAGGAGGGAAGCACTGGTGGGTAAGCAGAGAAGGAAGTGCAGAGAAGATGGAGCAGGGGACTGACAGTGGCTGCCTGGTACTGGAGGCAGTTTCTTTTCTCCTGAAGTGTCTATTTCTGGCTCATGCATATTATAGCACAGATATTTCCCAGAAGATGATGTGGCTTTTATTTGAAGCCAGCTCTTTCTGCTGACTGCAGGTGGAAAGGCAGGGTATTTGGGTTATGGCCTATATGTGCACATCCCGTTCAGGGTGATAGGGAAAAGGGGCTCAGTCCACAGAATAGCCTGAACTGAAAGGGACCCATAAGGATCAGCAAATCCAGCTCCTGGCTCTGCACAGACACCCCAACAATCCCACCCGGTGCCTGGGAGCATTGTCCAAACACTCCTGGAGCTCTGGCATCCTCAGGGCCGTGTCCATTCCCTTGGGAGCCTGGGCAGTGCCAGAACCCTCTGGGGGAAGAACCTTTTCCCTGGGCTCTCTGCAAGGCTGATCAGGGAATGGTTTTAAACTATAAGAGGAGAGGTTTAGATGAGATGTAAGGAAGAAATTCCTGACTGTGAGGGTGGGGAGGCCCTGGCACAGGTTGCCCAGAGAAGCTGTGGCTGCCCCATCCCTGGAAATGCTCCAGGTTAGATGGAGCTTGGAGCAGCTTGGTTTTGGTGAAGGTGTCCCTGCCCTTGGCAGGGGGTTTGGAACTGGATGGTCTTTAAAGTCCCTTCCAACCAAGCCATTCCATGAATTTATGCTTGTATGATATGGAGGTCACCTTGTCTTTTGCTCTCTGAAGAACACGGTTGCTGGATCTCAGCTAAATGGAGTTTCGGGGTTTGCTGCCAACAGCTCTGGCCTCCCTGTGCTAATTCACCGCTGTTTAATTACAGTGGAGCTGTTCTGCCTTGGCTTTACAGCGTTATGTGCAGGCTGGGCGAATGCCATCATCTCCAGGGCTGGATTGTACAAAGCTGGCCCATCAAATAGGTGCTTTTTACAAAACCCAGAGCTGTCCTAGGCCTGCTAATGCTCCTTTTTGTCCCTGGGCAGCACAGCGGGGCTGGGACACGCTGCCTGCCCGTGCTGAGGGCAGGGAGGGTTGTGCTGCAGGAGACTCTTGGCTGTGGGAGGGTGTTGTGATGAGCTCTCCGGGTACCTCGTCTGCCACTCTGTGGCTGCTGTGTGACAGCAGAGATGCACCAGGCAGCCAGAGCCAGGGGCACAGCCTGCACAGGGGCTCTGCTCGGCGCTGTCAGAGTTGTCACTATTTTCTCCTCAGAGTCGCAGTCAGAGAGCAGAACAAGCTTTAACCTCTGTGCAGACAAGAGGCACACTGCATCAGCCCTGAGGTTTGTCTTCAGCTGCCTTCAGCTTCAGATTTGTCAGGGAAAAACGTTTGGAAGCTCATCAGATAGGTTAGTGTTCCGTGCATCGTGAACAAACAAGCTGGGGGATACACAGGGAGGAGTGTAGGACTGTGGTGCACAAAGGTCGTGGTCTGCCAATGTGAGCAGCACTGGGGAAGCAAAAAATTGTAGTAGAGAACGTGGTTAACCTTGGTCAGCAATGATGTGCCTAAAGATCTGTCAGTGTTACAGCTCTGCAAGAGGACAGAGAGAGATAGAGGGACCCTGACACTGTATGGGTAAGAAAATCCCATTGCAGCAGCAAGGCTCGGTGCCCTGGCATGGTGCAGGTGCTGTATTTTTGTTCTTTTTAGCTCCTTTTTTCCCCCCTCTGCCTCAGCATGCCTGTCTTTTTAAGGGCTCTGCTGACCTCTCCATGGGACCCCTTGGCTGTCTCTGCTCTTCACTGCCTGCTTAAGAGAACTTGTCACAAAGGACCCTCACACTGTCACCTCCACTGCTCCTTGCATGAGGGAGGCATCCTCTGAGCAGCCACATCCTTTCTGCTCATTTCTCAGATCTCTGCTTAAAAACCTCATCTCCTGTTGAGCCTCCAAACCTCCGCACCAAGCCTTAATGCCCAAAGACAAACTCTGGAGATGGTTTCTCAGGGCTGATGCTCTGCTTTGTGTCTCTGTTCTTGCTGTCTGTGGGAACAGAAGTGCTCGGCTGGGTGACTTCCACAGCAAGCAGCAATGTTTAAAAAAACCCTGAGTTTTCCTGAATGTTTTCACTCTCTCTATTTTCACTCTATTTCATCAGAAGTGACCTGAAACTCCTGCTTTTCATCAGGCACCCTGGGGGAGCTTTGCTATGAAATATTCCTTCTTCTTTGATGCAAAACACTTTGAATCAGGAAGAGGAAGTGTTTCCAGTTGGAGTGTTTTTGACCGTGGCTATCACAGTGGGGTGCTGGCTTGTCAGACATGTGATATGTGATCACACAGTCCGTTTGCTTTGGAGTCTGGAATTCATCTGGAGCAGCACAAAAGTCCTGTCCTGGGATGCTCTTGACTTTGCTGTACATGAAAGGCGTCGAAGCAGTGGCCTGGTGGGTTTGGTCAGTTGTAGTGTCAGATACAGATCTGAATGGAACTCATGGCCATAATGAAAAAAAAACAAAACAAAAAACCCACACTAAAGAGTCTTTTCCTTTTTCAAACTGAAGCTGTGGGGTTTTTTTGCCAGGATGCACAAGGACAAGGCCTGTACAGCACAGGAACGCCCATGTGGAGCTAAGACAGGTCTAAGCCTTGCCAAATGCAAACTCACACATCTCTCAGCTGGATCACCGCCGCGTACAATATCCTGAGCAGGCTGGCCCTTGTTTCCAGGATAAAACACCTAAAATCTTCCTTCTTTTACCTGCTAGAGTGAATATTGTGTTAGATCCACCAGCAGGGAGAGGTGCTGGGGTTTGTCAGTCTGCTTTGCATGTGCTTAGCTGTGCTTCCATAGATAGAGAAGCAGGGAGAAAAGCACCAAAACAACTGGAAATATTTCACATTTGTTCAGCTCAGATACCTCATTTGAGTCTCCAGGACTGGTAAATAGGTGCTGAAGGCAAAGCACTCAGAGTCTGTTGGTATTTTCCTGCTGTGAGGGGCTCTGGCCAGTGCTGGAAGAACAGAGCTCAAAGCTGTGAAGATTTTGAAAACATTGGCATCAAATTCTGCCAAGGAGGAAACTGTCAAATGAAGGGGAGGAGGAAAAGAGAGAAGGAAGACGGGGAGATGAGCTGTGACTCTGCAGCGTGGCTTTCCTGGGACTGCTCCTGCCAGTCACCTCCCTCTGACCTGCCTGCTCCATCCCTTCCTTCCCCAAACGCTTCCAGCCGGGTGATGCTCCTCTCCCTACCCCTCCTCCCTCCAAGCTCTTGAAACCTTAAATCCTCCTGCACTTCCCTGTCGGTTGTTGTTCATGTCAGCTCGAAATATCTGCAGATAGCCAAACACGGCTTCTGTTTCCCATCCACCCTGGCACGGGGAGCCAAAACCCGTGGGAATGGTGTGTGGGGAGGTGCTCTCATCCTTCAGTCAACACTTTCAGTCAAGCACTGACATTAATAAACAGGAGGGTTTGAGCAGACACTCCTCCCAGCTGCAGTTCTCGTGGAAGCGCCGATCCATAAAGTTTTGAGTCGGGCGCTGTGGGAGTTGATTTAAAATCGCATCCAGTTGTGGCTGCAGGCATCTGGCCTGGAGTGGAGCAGGGAGTAGCTCAGAGGTCCATGCTGTCTCCCCTGCCCTGGCTGTGGTGCCCACAGTCTCTGGAAGGGATGGATGAGTGGTGGCCTGAGTGCTCTGCAGTTGGAATGTGGGGGCTGGGGCACAGATGGGTCTTATTTTCCCGTGGCCACAGGAGTGGAACATCCTCATGATGGCTTTACAGGGAGCAGAGGACTGGGCATGGACAAGTTTTTGAATTGCCTGGTGATTTTGCAGTGTTGCACTTTAAAGACCGTTCCTTTTTCAGAGTTGAAGTTCCATTATATTCTGACTATCACCCGCATTTCAGCTTTCACAATGCACAGCTCCCAGATCAGCTGTTCTTTTTTTTTTTAAACAAAGCCTGGCTTAGGAAATGTCCCTTGAGGCATCTGTGAAAGATTCTTGCTTGCAAAGCTACCTACTGATGTGCTCCTAATTACTGCAATCACATTATTTCAATGACGCCTCCAGTACAGAGGATTTTATCTTATCATTTCACATACAGGGTGTTTGTATTTGGATTTTCTTTGGAATTGGAAGTTGTGAGTAGAGTTTCTGGAGTCTTCTAGCGGGGTGTACTCCCTCTTGCTTAAATAAAGGGTGTATGGCCAAGGGGAGAGGCAGTTTATCTCTCTTGCCTGTCATGAGATGCTGGAGAGCAGAGCTGAGGGTCGGGATGGGATTTTTTCAAGCCTTCACAGGGTTCACTTGGGTGTTGCTGTCACTGTCTTCTGTTCTGACAGTTTGAAGTTTCACACTGACCTTTAAACTGCAAGTGTCTTTTGGGACTGATTAGAATAGTTTTGGGGGGTGTCACTGGGCAGCAGCTGAGTCCTCAGTTCAGTTCTGGTTGCCTGCTGTGGTACATTGGCTGGCATTAAACCCAGATATTTGGGGCCAAGTTCTAAATCCAGCAAGGTGAATATTAGAATGGCCATTGATTTCTTTTTTTTTTTTTTCCCCCACCACAGGAAGAAAACCTAAATAATTGAAAGTATCCCAGACCGGGGTCTCATTTTCCATTCTCTGTTAACTGCTATTTCTGATGCCTGTTTAAAAAACATGTGAAGCATCACAGTTTCCTAAGCTGGCAGTGTTTCATGCACTCCTGATGCTTGCCTTGCTTAGAGATCAGTGAAGCAAATGAATCCAGAAGCTGAAAGGCTTTTGAGCCAGGCCCCTGGAGCAGAGCAGGTCAGGACTGCCAGAGATGGTGGCTTTTAGAGGGCTTGTAGGCACCAGAGCTGCTTACTCCGGACAACTGGAAGGAAAACAATTAACTTTAGTTTCCCAAATGCCAGAAAAGTCAGCAAGAAACTGCTCACTCTACTTTAGATTGCTTAGAGCAGTGATAAATAGAGGGTCAGCATGCACATTAGTGCATTGGTGTAGGGAGTTAACATCGCTCAGGAGCCGTATTTTCAAAGGACAGCGTCTCTGTGATGCTTTATAACTTTACTGGTACCTCGATCTCCACGAGTCTGCTGATGTTCAGTTCCTTCCCAAGGGGTTGAGCTGTGACGGTGTTAGACTGGTTTTGGTTTTGTCCACTGGTAGATCTCAGAGCAGTTCTCAGGGATCAATTGTGTGATTTTTTTTCTAGGCCCCTGTGAGGCAGATAAATGCCATGTGTCCCTCGGCCAGCTGAGCTGTCCCAGTAATGTGGCTGTCAGAGGGTCTGTGCACAGGACAATGAATGGTTTGCACCATGTCCTACCCAGAGATCTGGTTTTCAGTGAGGACAGAGAGTCTTTCCATAATGAGACATCCCTGTCAGTGCTGCAGCACCACAAGGCTCCTCCAAACCTTAATGATGAAAGGCAGAGTGAAGCACCAGCCTCTGGTAACAAGCAGAGCGCTGCACTTTGATGTTTTCCTTGAAGAAATCAAATGGGAAGTTGTGTCGACTCCTGGGATATATTTGCTAAGCACACACATATCATGGGCATGGGGAGAGGGGGAGGTTTAGGCTGGATATCAGGAAAAAGTTCTTCCCCCAGAGGGGGCTGGGCACTGCCCCGGCTCCCCAGGGAATGGGCACAGCCCTGAGGCTGCCAGAGCTCCAGGAGTGTTTGGACAACGCTCTCAGGGTGGAGACAAAGTGGGATTGTTGGGGTGTCTGTGCCTGGATTTGGAATCTGTGATCCTCAGTGTCTCTTCCAGCCCAGGATATTCTGTGATTCCCTGTTGGGGACTATTGAAATAATCTAATGGCTTTGTGGAAACCACAGTGGCCAGGAAATACGATGTCTCTGGGAGAAGGCTGTGCATGGAAGGGGAGTCTCTGTGCTGTTAATGAGATGCATAAAAATGAGTGAGGGCAGGATTCCCTTCCAGACCTGATCCCAAAGGGGCTCTCTAGAGGAGCAAAGCTCCCTCCATGGCCCAAAGGCTGAGGGTGCCTCACCTGGTGCCTTAAGTTTTAGCTTTCATATTTTTGGATTCGGTACTGCCTTGATGTATGACTTTGAACTTCATATAAAGTGTTAGCAAGTTCTCTTCACAGGGCAGTTGGACAAAACAATCCTTTTCCAGCTTGAGAACCAAGGATGACCATTACAGCTTCAGGCTCAGAAAGCAAAAACAGCGAATTGCAGAGAGCAACCTGAGAGGATGGGACTTCATAACCTGAAGCTGAAATTGGACAATTAACCCCAACATGTAAATAGATCAAAACTTATAAAAGTGTGAAAACTCGTGACGCGCCATCCATCTTGCTTCCATCTTGGGCAGAGCCCAGGCTGGGCTCTTGTACTGCCCAAGGTGTATCCTTTGAAGGCTTTTAAATAAATACTTTATTCCTTTATCTCTGTCAAGAGTCTGTTCCAGATCAGCCTCAGCAAGACAGTGTGAGCTGTCCTGTGTGACCCTTTCCACAGGCACTCTCTGTCCAGAGAAGTTTGGATGGGCATAGCGCAGTGGCAAGGAGGATCACTGGGAAGAGAGTCTTGCTGCCAGAGCAGAATGAGCACTGCTTGCAGGGATGTCCCACGTGCAGGAAATTCTCTCTTCATGGTGTGTAAATATTGCTCCGTGTGTGTCCCTCCCTCACCAATTAATTTACATGGAAACACCTTTTGGGATCAGCTGAGCTACATTTGTCAAACTTTACCCAGCCTATTTACTCACATAAGGGTGCCAGTTTCCCACCTGGATTTTGCCCCCAAAATCCACGGTGTGATCACTGCACACATCCATTTCAGTGCTGCTGGCAGCAGAGCTGGAAATCCCTGCCTTGCTGCTGTTGGGAGCAGCTACATCCTGCCTGTGGCCATGTGTGAGAGAATTAGCTCTAATCTCATCAAGCACACCTGGAGTGTAGCTTGGAGCGCAGAGGGACGCTGCAGCAGTCAGTAAAGCTCGGAAATCCTGCTTGGTGGCAGACTTTGGAGGTCAATTTGCACAGGTTGTGGTGGCCACTGGGAGCAGGACAGGAAGCAAAAGGCTTAAGCTGCAGTCAAGGCAGACTTAGGTTATCTCTGCAGGGCAGTGACTCTCTCAAACAGATTTGTGAAGGCGCTTCAGGGGGGTTTAAATAGCAGGTCAAGCTCACGTCTTCCTCTTGCAAGGCTGAGTGGATCCTCTGCTGCACCAGAGAAATGGACTGAGTGTCCTCTGGAGGTTTCTTGTTAGCCCTGTTTCACCATTCAAAGCTGTAGCTTTGAAGAATAACGATTTTTTTAGGGGGTGGGCGCCTGATTACATGAAATTATAGTGCAGGCATTGCCCTCAAGACACCTTAAAGGCTCAGTCTGGTTGTGGACTGCAGCAGGGGTGGATCAGAGGAGAGAATTACAAAGGTGGTTCAGTGTATGAGCATTGGTGGCCACTACCAGGGATGTCTCAGAGGGCTGGCAGGCAGCAGAGGTGAGGTGAGATGTGTCTCACCTCACTTTTATGGTGGTTTGTAGGATCTGAGATCGCCTCTTGAAGCAAAGTCTGTTACACTGATATAATCACCACTGAAAAATTTTTTATCTGTAAAATGCTCGTTCGCTTTAGGGTTTTGGCCACACATCCACTCTCAGTGGTCTGAATTTAACTGGCACATAGTTTTGCTCAAGTCATCCCAATAAATACTTCCCCAGGGCTGGCTCTCAGGCTTCAGCCTGGTCTAGGTGAGTTGTAGTTTTGTTGTTCCACTTTTCATGTGAAAATCTGATGTTTCTTACCAGTTCTGGCTCACACAGTCTGTGTGATCAGCCTCAGAGCCAGACAGCTTCCATGCAGTATTTTTTGTGTCTGAGTGACCAGTGAAAAACCTTAAATCTGGAAATAATTAAACTTCTACTTTAATTTTCAATGTCAGCTGAATACTCGAGGGAATTTCAACATGATGTATGAATAATTAACACCAGCAGTTTAAAGCAGCTTTCTAGCTAAGACTAAGCACTATTCAAAGGAAGTAAAATAAAAATGCCCTTTACAACTTCCTAAAGGGAAAAAGAAAGGTAAATAACTACTTAATCTCCTGAGACTCTGGTGAAGTCAGAAACTTCTATTGAAATTACTCTGTCAATAACTTAATATTTTAATTGCCACAAAATCATGGAGTTCAGTTACAATTCCCAGAAAAAAACTGTGGCCATGTGCCCCTGGTTGTGCTCCTCGTGTCCCTTCGTGATTATACATTTTAAAGGCCCAACAATGTTGCATGTGTGCCTAAAAAATTCTGGTTTAAAAGTAAAATCACGGTTTCAAGGTAAAATTTGTTTTAAAAGCTGAAAGTCCTATCCAGTTTTCCTGGAAGAGGAGTGTTGTCCCATTCTAATATTTTTCTGAGCATGCATCAGTTGCTTCTGTTGTGCCATAGGGATGAAATAGATACATTGGAAGGGAGAGAGTTGGAGCTGGTGCTGCAGCTTTCCATCTTTGCCTCTTGATTTTGCATGATTCAGGGTCTTGATTTCACTCTCACCAGAACTCCTACTTGTCTTCTGTGCTCGAGTCCCTTTTAAAGCAGAACAAAAAGCACAGTTCTGCATTAAGTACGTCACCGGGAGATTGTACTGCTGTGCATGCTGATGATCATAAAGGGAATACTGAACAGATTTACTTCAGCTCTCTAAAGAAATTCACTTGCAGGCTAAATGCCAGTGTGAGAAATATTCGCTTTAAAAGGAGCAGTTTTGGAAGGTGATACAGCCCTGGGAATAGGATGAAATTTCCAAATGCTCCTGAGCTATAACAAACAGGTTGTGGTAATAAAGAGTTGGCAAGGACAATCCCTGTTTGAGGAGAGATTCTGGAGGATGCAACAAAATAAAGTCAATTTATATCAGTTTAAAGGCTGGCCTTGTTAGTGAAGTCAGGTTTTTTTCATGGAGTCACAGAATAGTTTGTGTTCAGGGGGATCTTAAAGACCATCCATGGGCAGGGACACCTTCCACTAGACCAGGATGCTCCAAAGGAGTTCCTGCTGCAGGGCTTCTTACCTGTGCGGCCAGGTGATTCAGAGTTTCATTTGATGGTGACTCAGATCTGGTTAATATCCATCAGAGTCAGTCTGCTCAGAGAAGAACAGCTCAGCCTATAAATCCCTTTTCTTTCTGTTGCTGCCTTTCAACGGCGACGTAATTGCATTTAATACCTTCTGGTAACACTTGGTTGGTGCACTAAACTGGGCCAAAATGGATACAAATGCGTCTTGGCAATGATTCAGCTGGATCTGAAGAGGAATATTAGAAAGGGGTAGAGTGTGTGTGTGTGAAAAGTCTCACTGAAGGAGAGCCAGTGAAAATACGCTGTTGTTGTGTAGCTGTGGTCAGGCAATCTGACAGCTCCGTGCTGCAAAAAGCAGGATAATTAGCCCTTTTTCCTTCAAATAAGGGTGTTTGGGGCATCTTTGATTTCTCTCTCTCTCCAAATTTGTTCCTAGCTCATAAAATATTGTTTTTAATTGCTCTTTTCTTTGGAATAATGAATAATTTAGGCTCATAACATGTAAGAAACGCTCTTCTCCCAGACTGGTTTCAAATGTACTTTGCAAACCCGAACCCAGCCGCTTCATCAGGTGCTGAATTAACAGCAAGATGTCACTGCAGACTCTTCCTGTCTTCCTGCAAGTATATCCAGATACAGATACACCCAGTGTCTGCCCCAGAGCACGCTGTGGAAAGCTGACTTCATCCCGGCTCTGTTTGGCACTGCCTGGAGGTGCTCATCCATGACCTTGCAGCCTGGAAAAGCACCTTGTGTGAGCAGGAGGAAAGAAAAACAGGAGAGTGCAGCTTGAGTTGGAGGTCTTGCAGATTTCCAGGGAGTTTGTGCTCGGAGGTGAGGTGTCCAGGTGCTCAGGGTGGCCGGAGAGCACACAGGTACAAGTGCCAGCCTCAGTGACACAAGAGGGAGCTGTGCACTCTCCTGAGATGCTGCAGGGCTCCTCCAGGCATGGAAACACGTGTGAATGGGCAGGAGAAGGAACCTGGGGAGCACAGGAGCCTATGGAAAGGCAGACCAGGCATCTGCTGTGCTTGCACTTCCAGGGTGGCTTTGCTGCTGATAAACCCTAAGGGATCTGGAGAGGGAGCTGGTGCAGAAAACATCTTCCCCAGGGAATACAGATTAAAAATAATAGATGGTTAACACCTGGACTCGATGATTTAGAGGTTTTTCCCCAAGCTAAATGGTTCTGTGATTGTTCCTGAATTTGATGCCATTGTGGAGATGTGAGTTAGATGTGTAGAATTACACCTCCTGTTCTAGTGTTGAGCTTCACTGCTTATTCCTTCCTGTTTATTTTGAATTACACCTGGCTGTAATTCCATGTCATAAATAGGCAGTCCTTTAAAATTTTGCACTGTGTGAAGCTCTGTAAGCATCAGCTCCATCAGCAGAACGTCTTGGAGGCTTCAGATCAGCTGCTGGGCGAGTCCAGGGCTATCACCAGTGCTCGGAGCTCTGCAGATACCCAGTTTGTATATTCCCTGTCTCAACCTCATTTTCTGGATAATAGCATTGCTCCCATTATCAGGTGGTCTGAAGCTCTGCATCCCTTAACCATTGGTCCATTCCCTGCTCTGTGTGTTTGACTGTGCTTCTTCTCAAATATCCAGTGTATTTTCACTTGAACAAAATTGCTGCTTTCCCTCCCCCTCTCTTCCTTAAGGCTCTTTTAAACACCTCTTGCATTTTTGTCCTCATTCTTGCCTTTCACCCCAGTTCCTGGGTGGATACTACGTGCTATACTTGATACAGTCTGAGCTATAAATAAGCAGTTTGTTGGAAAGTAAAATTAGCAGGCCAGATTTTCAACCACGCTTCTAAATCTGTGCTCAGACACCTCAGAGTGTGCCTGTCCTCGTTTCCCGAGGTGCTGAATCCTGTTGTTATCCTTGATTTCAGTGGGGATTGGTGGTGCTCAGGACTCCTGGAAATCAGGTCACTTTTATATTTGGGTCCTGGGCATGGATGGAAGAGGCTGATCTCCACAAGTGTGTTGTCAGTGAAGAGATTAAGGCATGGGCAGATCGGAAGCTTGTTGCAGGTCAGTGCCTTACCAAGCATCAGGGTGAAGTGGGGGTTTGGGGAGGGAGGTTCCTGCCTATAAAGGGTAATGTGAGATTCTCAATGGGTGACTGTGGACTCACTTATGTCCCTGTGGTGACAAATTGCAAGTTCTTGAATCCACAAATCACAAATTCCATCGTTCCACTTGGAAATGTGGTCACAGGCTGGAGTTGTTACCCTGATCTGAACATTGCTGAAAGGGCATCGTCTGCAGATCTGCTGCAGGAACGTTCCTGGTGAGTTATGGCTGGAGGAAACCACAGAACTTTTTCTCCCTGTGATGGTCCTGAAGTGGTGCCAGCTCCATTCTCTTGCAGTCATTGAAAGTGTTGCTGTCCATGGATGTACAACAAAGATTCTGTCAGAAGCCTAAGTGAGAATTTTTTTAGAAAGAATCTGGAATTTAGGCAAATGGAAGAATACAGCTGTGGGTATATTGTGGTGGCTCCTGGGTTAGTCTTCAGCTCAAGTCAAATTGTCCCGCTGAGTGTGTAGCACTGAGTTACCACACTAATGAGCACAACTAGAAACGCCCACAGAGAAAATTCCTGGTCTTTGATTTTTGACAAGCAATGAACTGATGCAAATCAGAACACAGATATCTTGGTAGTGCTCCTGAAAATGGACTCAGCTGGGAGGTGCTGCTGTTTGTGTTTTAAGAGTGTGCAACACCTGGGCATTACACCAGTGATTAAGCTGATTGAAATCACAATTTCCAGCCAGCACTGCACCAGTGCAAAGGGAAATACTTTAGATTTTCATATGGATTACTTCCTGTACCAGGGAGCTGCTCCTGTGCTGCAAAGCAGCCAAAATACAGCTGGTAATGTCAGGGAAAACAGCAGCTCTGTTATTTTCCTTCCTGGGGTGGAGGAATTCACGAATGCCACCTAAAAACCACTGATGAGCACCAAAGGATGGATTGCTCAGCAGCTCTGCAGCCTGCCCTCACCGTCCTGCTTCCAAGGCTGTCGAGCCAGGCAGGTGTTGGGAAATGGGCCAGGAAACAATTCATCTTCTCTAGTTCAGGAATTTCTAGAAGCACAGTAGGAAGATCATCAAAGAGTGGCCTCTGTGGCAATTTTACCCATGCAGCCCATGCAACAGAGCATCATCCAGGGAGGTGATGGATTTGTTCTGCTGGAGTCTCCTTATGGGTTCATCTTGCTCTGGGATAAGTTGGGAAAAAGGGCTCTGCAAGTGGAAGCAAATGGCCAAATCTCACCAGAGTGCTGACATCACTTTTGTCTTTCAATTTGCTTTGTGCTTTAGGAAAAAAACTCACGTGAGGATTGCCTGGGAGCAGAATAAGAGGGTGCTGCAGCTGGAGCTGGAAGGAAAAGGATGGCAGGAGAGGGACCAGTTTGATAGATGCTTGTTGACACTGCAAAGAGAAATACCTGCTTTACGTGCCACCACAAAAAATAGTTCTGGGCTTCTGACTGTGTTTTTGGCAGCTGTGCTTTTGTAATTAAATTGTGCCCCTGGTTAGGAAGGCACAGGTAGAGGATGATTAAAAGCCTCAGAGGATGGAGTTGCTGGATTTCTCCATTTATAGCTGTGTAACCCAGGGCTGTGCTTAACAAAACCTGAACATACGCAGAGTATCAAGCAGAAAGAGTATCCAAAACAGGTTTTCTTTGTTAGCTCAAGAGCCTCCAATTTCTCCTTCCCAGCCTCCAGCCTCTTGCCTGCTCATATGCCAAGATAAGTACTTGGCATCCTGTTCCACTGCTCCGAGCTCTGCTGGAGGAAGAGCCGCTGCTCCAGTCTACGTTTCCCAAGCCCTCTCCTAACACAGCTTTTCCCTCCTTGGGAAGAGTGTTTACATAGCTACTTCAAGCAAGCAGGGATTACAGAACGAGGAGGTTAAAGCTGAATTTGGCTTATGGGATTTCTGAATGTTTTCTCTGTTCCCAGCCCCCTCCTGCTGCTCCTTCTGGGATCCTTCAGGGTGGATCTGGTCTGGTGAGGACCAGGAGTTCCTGAGTCTGGGATTCAGGAGCTTGTGCTTTTCTGGAAGGAATGAGCGCTATGTTTCATGATCAGTTTCCAAAATTGGCCCATGATGCCAAAGGGCTGGGATGTGCATACTCAGCCATTTGTTCTTGTGCTGTTTTTCAGCTCCCCTCTCACCCCAACAAAACCATCTCAAGGTCGTTTGGGGATTGATTTCAAAACAACTTTCATTTTGCCCATATCAGAGCCCAGCTCAGCACCACTCCTTAGTTCTGGGGTTACCTGATCCTGGCAGGGAAATCTCACACAGTTTAACAAGACAAGTGCAAGATGCTGCACCTGGCTCGGAGCAATCCCCGGATAGTTCTATACTTTTATATATTGCTTTTGTCCTCCAGGAGAGTCATGTTAAACACCTCAAATCGCACCATGGAAAGGGCAGGGGACAGGGGAATACATGTAAAAGAGAAAGGATTGATGAAAGAACAAGTGGAAGGAAACCCTCTCTCATTTTGCAGTAATTATATAAGTTAATGCTGAGTTGCTTCAAACCCCAGGAGAGGCGAGCTGGAGAAGCTCTTCTGGAATAGAATTCCTGAGAGCAGGAAAAACCTTGCTGGGTGGCATATCATGGAATAAAACCAGTTCAAAATACTGGTGGGACAATGCTGGAGGGAAAAGCTGCTGTTAGATGAGAGCATGGTGTGAGGGAGGTCAGCCAGCTCCACTTGTAACAGAGCTTGAGCAGAGCAGGGTGACTTGGAGGTCCTCAGGGTAAGTTCCCTGGGTACTCTGTGTCATTAGAACAGTTTTTATGCCCACTGAATGCAGACCTGAGTTGCTGGCTGAGCTGCAGCGATGCAAGCCTGCCAGCCAGGGAGGCTCAGGTGAGCAAAAAACATGGAGATCTGTTTTTTCCTTTTTTTTTTTCTTTTTTTTCTTTCCTTCTTCACGCTCTTGAAGTTTTGGTGGAGAGAGTAAAAAGTGTGTTCAGTTTGACCGAGCCTGCCAGGAATCTGCAGCTGTACCAAATCCCTGCAGAGAGAGGGCTACAGGCATTTTACGTGCATGAGAAACTAATGCAAGGTTTTCTCTCTGTCAAGACACATCTGTAGGAAGCAGAAGAGTCTGTGTGCTCTTGCAGGGCCTCTGCACCATATTGCTGCATTCCCATTATCCCTGGAGTGCTGCTTCCTGACAGGAGGGTGCAGCCAGGTGGGGATTGGTTCATTCTCCCACCTAAAAAGTGGCAGGACCAGAGGAAATGGCCTCAAGTTGTCCCAAGGGATGTTTAGATTGGGTATTAGGAAAAAATTCTTCCCTGAAGGGGTGGTCAGGATTTGGAACAAGCTGCCCAGGGCAGCAGTGGAATCACCATCCCTGAAAAATATTCAGAATATGTGTGGATGTGGCACCTGTGGACAGAGTTTAGTGGTGAACACAGTAATTCTGGATTAATGGTTGGGCTCTATGAGAGTTCTTTTCTAACCTTAGTGACTTTATGATTGTTATTCTGTGATTAATCACGGTCCCTCTGTGCCCCAAACATCACTTACTGGGAGGAGCCCTTTTGTGCACTGGTGCAGAGAGCAGGAATTTATTCAGAAATGCTGGAAATCAGCTGTTGTGCTCTAATGTATTGCAAGGCTGGGGCAAAACATTGCCAAGCAGTTATAAGGGGGAAGAAAAAAGGTCTTTAAACCCCCTCTCTTTTCATTGACATGGATTCCAGGTGCTGAAAGATTTTGGAAAAAAAGGGACAACCCCTCCTTAGGTATTTAGAAGTAAGAGCTGAGTGAGCAACTCTGTCCCACAGGCTGTGGGAAGCTGTTTTTTCCCTTGCTGAATCTCTCAGGGAATGTGTATTTGGCCTGCTCTGGCCAAATAATCTCTGATAATCCATGACTATCAGGTACTGTGAGCAGAGGGTCATTTTGGGCTGGAAGGTGCCAATGGTTAGCAGGGGATGTAAGGAAACGCTTGGGTGCCACATTAATTGCTGGGGACTGAGTCCTGATAGCACAGCTCGTTCCTTAACAAGAGATGGGCTTTTCAATAACTTCACAGGATCCTGCCACACACTCAGATTTACCTCTGACAAGTTAAACCAGGGCCAGATCAATACTGTGCTCTGTGGCAGTAAATAGGCTTGATTTTAGGTATTGAGTAAGAATTTATTTCAGGTTAAGGTGGATTTTTAAAAGGGTAGAGCGCTCTGGCCTTTCAAGGCTGTGGATGGCCGCTGGATGTGGCTGGTGCAGATCTCAACTCCTGCAAAGGTACTTGCTTGTGGGAGCCAGTGAAAGCAGGGGTACATCACTCCCCTGGGACCTGGGAGGCAGCAGAGATCTCCTTAATGGGAGCAGTTTCAATTAGAACCACCTTGTTTGGAGCCACCAAGTTTGGAAGCACCGCTCAGTTCTGTGAGTGGCCTGAGGATCGGAGGAGACTTTTCATAAAAATACTTCCCAATCCACCAGGTAAAGCTGGTCTGACTGGGCCTCCAGCGTGGCTGTGGAGGTGTGTCCGCTTCCCCAGCCCAGGGTGGGGATGTCTGTGGGGAGGATGAGCTGTCCAAGAACCCCTGGAAGGGTTTTGCTGTGCGTGGGGCTGCCAGTTCCTCTCTGGGAAAGCGATGTTTCAGGTACCCATAAAACCACATTACTAAGAGGTATAATCATCCTCAAGGAAGGCAGGATCTCTCCAGGAAAAGCCTGTTTCACTTTTACTACCCATTTTCTGATATATATCACGGAGTGGTTTGGGTTGGAGTTAACTTTTTAAGACCATCCAGTTCCACCCCCTGCCGTGGGCAGTGACACCTTCCACTATCCCAGGTTGCTCCAAGCCCCATCCAGCCTGGCCTTGGACATTTCCAGGGATCCAGGGGCAGCCACAGCTTCTCTGGGTACCCTGTGCCAGGGCTTCTCCATCCTGACAGAGAAGAATTTCTTCTTAAAATCCAGTCTAAGTCTCCCCTCCCCACTCAGCTTGTCGTGTATGTTAGAACAGAGTCCATGTCCCTCTCTCACACCTCAAAACCATCACCAGTGATGAGACAACGTCTGAGTGCTGTCTGCTCTCATCACACCAAGCACAGCCCAACAGGACAATCCAGAGACTTGAGTAATTGACCCAGGGACAGTCAGAGGAACCAGACTAATTATGGTGAATACTCAGCTTCGACATTTTCTTTGTGTCACGACTGTTTAATCCTGCCTTAATCCCCTAATGCTGCTCAGTGACTTCTCTTGTGTTATCTTTATTGTCTTGCTAATAAGATGTTGCACTAGCAGAGATTTACACTGAAAGGTATTAGGGAGGATTATGTGAAGATTAGACAAGAAACATTCACAACAGGTTGGAGATTTCTGGGTACCCAGATTTTTAATTTCGATGGTGCAAGGATTTTACTGGTTTTTTTTTCAAATAATTCATAGAGAATTTCTCCTAGAATATTCAAAAAGTAGCTACTGTTGAAAAGAATTCTCTTGAATTGCAGCACTGGTTATGTTCAGGCTTTTAATAGCTATATTTGTCATCTGGTTTTGTTGTGGTTTTGTTTTGGGTTTTTTGGTTTTTTTTTCCAAAAAGTGGACCCTAATTATGAGGGTCAAAAAAAGAGGGGGAATTAAACTCACATGGGATCTCTCTCTGCTGGACCAGGCACACAGATCACAGATTTCAGAGGGCTCTGTGGGTGCTGGAAGATGTTTTGTGCTGAGCCTTTATAACCACAATGATTTAACCTCTAACTCTAAGGCCTGGTTGTGAAGGAGGAGGGCTGATGTTTTGCAGCTGAGATTTTGGGCTATTATTTTACCATCAGTAAATTGATGTAGCTGGAATTTTGCAGGAGCAAAGGCACCTTTCAATTAGATCAGCACTTAAGGTGGAAAATTTAAATACTTCAAACTAAAATAGCAAGGGGAGGTAGATTTTACGTTTAACTCTCAAGAGCTACTGGAAATTAATCTTACTGTAGAGCCTTAAAAAGAACCAAGCACTGAATCAGGATTTGGTCACTGTTTTCCTTGTACAGCTACAGCTCTGAGTGTTCAGTGTCAGGCTGGGACACAATGCTTGTGAATCCCTGATGAATCCTCTGCCATAACAGCCTTTCCCAAGACTTCACATTTGCCTCAGGAATCTTCTGTAATCGAGTGTCTGGTGCTGGTGGGTGTGAGCCTGATTTGGCTTTCAGGTACCCATTCCTTCCAAAGAAAACATAGAAATAATGAATAAGAAATGGTACTTGCTGACAGCTTTTCTAGCATTTCCTGCCTGTCTTTAACAGTGGTCTTGCATTCTCCATTCTACAGGGGTTGGAAAACACCGCCTGCAGTGATTTGAATGCAGTGGTGGGATGCTTCTCTGGGAATTCTACAGAACATGCTACTTCTGACACCCATTCTGAGTGCTCAGCAGGCTCTCTTCACCCCAGATTTTCTTGTCAGCCCAGCTAATAATAGCTGGTGTTTATTATTAGCACCTCTTTGTTATTAGCTCCGTGAATAGAGGTTGAGTGAGTCACGGAGTCACTGAGTGATTTAGGTTGGAAAATACCTCCAAGATCCTCCAGTCCAGCTGTTTCCCCGGCACTGCCAACCCACCCCTAACCCATGTCCCCAAGTGCCATGTCCACACTGCTTTTAAATCCCTCCAGGGATGGTGATTCCACCAGTTCCCTGAGCAGCCTGTTGCCATGGCTGACCACCCTTTGGAAAATGGACCTGCTCTGTCCCCATGCTCTGAGCTGTTTAACTCCATCCATCCCAGGCAGCCTGGTCTGAAAGTCTTCCAGCAGTGGGAATTTTCTGCCTGACATCATCTCATTTAGTTGTTCACTGAGCTCCTTGTGGAGCAGTTGACCTGCTGTCCCACTGAACTTCCCATTAATGCAGTTAAAGCCTCTTGGTCCTGGCTTTGTCTACATGAATATGCCTAATGAATCCTTTCTTTTGGGCAGGAAAATACACATGAAGATGACTGGAACCAGGTGATCTTTAAGGTCCCTTTCAACCCAAACCATTCTCTGATTTTCTGTCTCCCCTCTGTCTTGTTGAAGTTGTTTGACCCCCCCCCACAGATGTGGGTTTGGGTTTTTTTAAGACTTCTGATTGCTCTCATCCATTTTCATATCTCTGCTGAAGCTTCAGGTCCTGCTTCAAAAGCTCTGGGAATTCTGCACCCAGCCTTTAAAATCAGAAGGGCTGGGAAATGTAATGCAGTACCACTAACAGGGCAACACACTTCATTTTATGTCGTTATTTTCCCTAAAAATTATTTATATTTCTTCATCCAAGGAACTTTCTGATGCCATCTGGAGTGGTGGGGGTTGTGGTGTTGGATGATGTAAGTTCCTACCCCTACCACAGAACCTGCCTAGACAGGAACATGCTGGTGGCTAAATTTTGGGACTGGCCAGCCCTGGATTTCTAGCCTGCTATGCAATTCTGATTTATGCTATTGAAAGAAGCCCTAAGCCATCTAATTAACTGCTGGCTACCCAAAACACAGCAAATGTGAGGAGTGATTTACTGTCACTCTGACATGCTCTACAGTCACGATGACAAGCATAAAATGGAAGTTTTCTCAACTCAAATGCTCTCTTGTGGTAAGGAAGAGGCACTTCATAATTGCAGAACCAGAAAATGGAGACAGCTTATTTCTCTCCTGGCAGCTTTGTTAATAAAACATTGGGAAGGCAAATAATTACCTCATGTGCAGTTACATCTAAGCTGTTTTCCTTGGGAAAAAAAAAAAAAAAAAAAAGAGTAGAAGTGTTGGGCAACTGATTTTATTATCCTGTCTGGAAAGGCTGTATTGGATATTTGGAATGGATACTCGATTTATGCTCTGTTATTGAGCAGACTGTGCGCTGGTTGTCTACTTGGGCTGTGTTTTACTGCCAGGGAGTTTCAGAGTGGCCAAGGTGAAGTTGGAACCTTTCTCCTAAACTCTCAAGCATGGAAAGAGTTTGAAATGCAGGTTGAGGAATGCCCAGATTTTGAGGTTTTCAGAAGCTCGTGGTCTTGCCGTTTTGCCAGCACTGCTTCTCAAACGATCAGATCACAGAACCAGAGAACGGATTAGACTGAAGGGACCTTCAAGGTCAACGAAATCCTTCCACCTCCAGCAGGAGGAGGGGGTTGTAGGAGTCTTGTGAGCTTTTCTTTCTCAAATGAGGTCTGTGCATGCTGCAGGAGAGATTTCTGTGTGTTCCCCATGAGTTTCTTGCTCTTCACCACGCCTGGCTGTGGGTAAAACCCCTAAGCTGAAATGTATGGTGGGGTACTAAATACATTTTTTCTTGGTGTTTCTGGATTAGGACAGAAGGATCCATCCAGCCTGGCAGAGGCCCTGAGGCCAGTAACACTGTGTGCATGAAGTAAAGTTCTTCTTGAAGGAAAAATTTCCTTTTTGGTTTTTCATTGAGCAATTTTCCTTTCCTTCTGATTCTTCTGTAAATACTAATGAGTTTCTAATGCTGGAGATAACTTTTAAAATATTCTTGTCAACCTGAAATTATTGAATCACAGAATGGTTTGGTTTGGAAGGGACATTAAAGCTCATCTCATTCCATCGCCCTGCCATGGGCAGGGACACCTTCCACAATCACATTGGGGTCCATCCATATTTTTTTTTAACAACAGCAAAATATTGAAGATGCATCAAAGTTGATACATTTGCTGTTTCCATGAAATACTGGATGAGTTTTATTAAAATTGAAGAATCTCTCTCCATGCCCAAAATTAATATTTTTTTTCCTTCCATGTTTAATTGCATTAAAAGTTTAATATTTCTTGCTGTGTGATATTTCCATATTCCAGTAGAATAAAAAGCCTAAGAAGCTGCTTTTCCAGCTCTGGAGACATCAGCGTGTACCTCCCGGTCCTTGTGGGTGGGTGGTTTATGTTTCAAAATTTGCGTGATTAAGGAAAATCTGAGGTTTATTTTAATTGAAAATTTAATCCTTGTGCTTCCCAGGGACTCTCTGGTTGTCAGGTCCATAAAATCATGTAGTAAATAAAAATCTCCCCGAAAGCACTGTAGCAGAAGATGTTGCTATTTCCAAGTCAGTTGAGTGCTTGTGGAGGGAGGGGGTTGGGGAACCATCAGATATTTTTGGGTTTCAGGTGCACGTTCATGCTTTCAGGTGCAAGCTCTTAAGCCCAGAGGCAGAGGGGAAGGAGCTGGACAAAGCAGGGTCAAGGGAGGACTTCCATTAGGCTGAGACACCAACATGTGATGTGGTTGATGCTGTTGAAGATGTCTCTGCTTGTTGCAGGGCGTGGAACTAAATGAGATTTAAAGGTCCCTCCTAACCGAAACCATTCTGTGACAGAGCACCCGGCCACTGATAATGATGCCTTGGGATTTTAGCTTTTATATTTTTCAAATCCTGTACTGCATTAGTGCATAACTCCAAACTCCATATTGAGTGTCAGTTGCCTGTCTTCACACTTTGGTCAGACAAAGCATTCCCTCTAGGCCTGAAATCCAAGAACACCCTACTGCCTCAGGCCCCGAAAAGTATAAACAAAAGTGAGTTAAAGGGGGAGCAAACTGAGGGTGTTTGACTTCATTACCTGAAGCTGCAATTGGAGGATTAACCCCTGATATTGAAATGGATCAAACTTATATTTGTCTGAAAAACTCGTGACCATCGTCCAGCTTGGGTATAGCCCTCTCGGAGGCTTTGACTGCCCAAGGTGTACCTAGTGAAGGCCTTTAATTAATACCAACACTTATTCTCTTAATCTTGTGTAGCCTCTGCTCTAGGTAGCCACTCCAAGGCATCAGTAGCCAAGAGACCGCTGGCTGTGGCTGGTCTGAGGGTTTTGTGCTGGTTTCAGTGGTGCGGGAGCTGCTGTCCTGCAGCACCGCTGCACAGTCTTCACATTGCCACCCTGGAGCGGATCTTTAGCTGGTGCTGTTTATCTTATTTCCAGGACTTGCCTGCTAGGGAAGGCTAAAAATAGAGCACACTGTGTTTTTATGTTACAAAATCAGGGTGAGTATTAAAGAGTGAGTTCTTGGGCTGATTTACTGAAAATAGCAACATGTGTTAATGGGATCTAGAGATCAGTGTACAAACATGCAACCCCCAAGGGTATTAAAAGTGCTTCGGGTTTAGTAAGTATTTCTTGCAGTCATTACGTGAGATTTTACAGAGTTACTCTACTTCTTGGCATTTGCAAAATATAGGAAATTCTGTTTGAAGTTGTTTTGCCTCAGTGAACAAAACAGTGGGGCTGTAGAGTGCCTTCAATGTGAACATTCTCAATTAAATCATCCCTACTTATGTTTTGGATCTGTTTTAGCGTCCTGGGTGACATGGACAGTGGGTTTGAGGGCAGCACTGAGGGACAAGGTGTGAGCAGTCCTGCCCACCCCACGTGATTGTGGCACACACTGGAGGGGCTGGAGAACCCTCCCCTGCCTGGCAATCAAATGCTTTGCTGATATTCTTAATTGCTGAGCAGGGATATCCCACAGTTTTTAGGCCAGTGAGACTTCAGACAGAGTAAGGACTTCAGAATCTGATTTTTTAAAATCCATATAACCTGACTGGGCACAGCAATGAGGCGAAGGATTCTTTTCTCCGCGAGCTTTGGAAGTTGTTTTGGATTGAGTTGTTCAAATCAAGTAGCATTTGCTGCATGCTTCTGATTTTGCTAGAAGCAAGTACAAGTTCAAACTGAAGTCTTAACTTCGCTGTACATAAAAATTCCTTTGTAGGATACATCTGATTTGATATCAGTTTGACTGTTTGTCTCTTCTGCACCTTGCATCTAATTTGTATTCCAGTGGGATAAAATGAATTTGATAATGGCCTTTTAGCTTGTCATCTTAAAACATGTGCTCAGCCTGGAAGAGCCAATAAAAGTCATGTTTATGAGAGTCTTACAGTCTAGTGATTAGGAATGGACTGACCTGCTGGCTGCAGGGACATAGGTGAAGTGGATTTTAGATGGATCTTGTAGCTTGTGATGTTCAAAACTAGCCAACAACACAGTTTTGGATCTGAGCACTGTTCTAAAATCAGTTAAAGTCAAAGAAACACTTTCAGGTCTTTATCAGGCGTTCACACACTGTGCCTCCCATTGGGAGCATCTGCCCTACCCAGGGTACCTAAAAGCCATATGACCGTGTGGGAGCAAGTCACGTTACTGTCATCACAGCCAGGGGGAAGAAGAGGGTGCCTTCAGGGTTACTGATATCAGGTGTAAGAGAAGAGGTCATGAGTTTTCTTCTAATGCTACCAGTTTATCACCACTCACTTTATAAAGATGTCGGTATGGCTGGTTCAAACTTTGGCAACCAAAGTCCAGTGAGCGGGATCCCATCATCAACGTGGAAATTCTTTGTTCCATGTACTTGTGCAGCTGTTTTCCTTTAGCAGGGATGATTTGCCCTCCTCGGGTGTGCGCTACCACACCTGTCAACCTCTCTGGATCAGAAAAACCTGTGACTGCCTGGCATTCAGCTCCAACTGTGATTGCAGCTTTGATGAGAAGAGTAAATAACTTTAACTTGTGCAGTAGGTCCCTGAAATATGTATGACTAACTAGTGCCAGCAGAGCTGGGGTAAGCCAAGGAGCAGAGCGTGTTTTGACAACATCAGCCCCTCTGTGTTGGGAGCATGCAAGGCTTGTTAGTGGATGTGATTCAGCACTCGCCAGTCCTGACTCCACTGCCAGGGCTGATTTTCTGTCTGGTTAGTGAGTCAGCAAGCTTGCAGCTTCACCCTGCCCTCAGCTGGATGAATATTTACTGAGCCCAGGGACAGGGAGTGCTGCAGGGATGATGGTGAGAAGCAAATGGGATGCAGCAAAGAGGCCTCCAGCCACGGGGATTCTTGGCTGGCATGAGGAATCTGTCCTGAGACACGCTTTGTTCAGTGATTTCCTTTTATAATAATGCTGGTGCTGGTCTGTCTCCAGAGCTTTGGTGAGTCCCCATCAGTTTTTGCCTTAACTGGTAGTGGGTGTGGAGGGTGTAAGCCTGCAGCCTAGGTTATCGTTTACACAGTGTAGTACACTGCTGTTATTCACACTGCAGGCTTCCTTGACAAACAGGGACTCCTAAAGGAAAATAATTTGATATGTACATTGATGATAGAATCATTTAGATTGGAAAACACTTCTAAGATCATCGAGTCCAACCATTCCTCCAGTACTGCCAAGCTCATCACTAACCCATGTCCCCAGGCATCAGATCCACACATCTTTTAAATCCCTTCTGGGACGGGGACTCAATCATTGTCCTGGGCAGCCTTTCCATGAAGAAATGGAAAGTTTGACAAGTCTTCCCATGAAGAAATCTTCCCTAGTATCCAATCTAAACTTCCCCTGGCTGGAGGTCATCTCCTCTCCTTCTCTTCCCTGGGAGCAGAGCCCGATCCCCCCATGGCTGTTCCCTCCTGTCAGGGAATTGTTCAGGGCCAGAAGATCCCCCCTGAGCCTCCTTTTCTCCAGACTGATCCCTCCCAGCTCCCTCAGCTGCTTCCCATCAGACTTGTGCACCAGAGCCTGTTATTATTTATTGTTTATTATGAGGAGCATCACCCTGAGAATAAGAAAACTTAAAACATGTTCCGGCCTGAAAGCACAGAATTTGAAGCAAGCAACAACATATGAAGAACTGTTTTAAAGTTACCTGGAAACTTAGTTTAGTCTTGAATTTTGGAGGGAAACCCCCATATTCCCCCCCATATTCCCTCTCTGGTGCCTTGCATGAACACGAAGTGAGTAAGGTGGCACAGGCCTGCGGGTTTTACGTTGACTTGTAGTCTTGCAGTAGTTACTTGGAGTAACTGTTTTGCCATCCTGGTAAGTCAGTCATCAGATTACACTTGTGGATGGACTGGAGAGAGGGATGGAGCTTCCTTCTCTCTCTTCTACTCCTTACTCCTTATTACTTTACTGTTTTCTTTGGCACACGTAGAGCAGAGATAGAGAGCACAGAGGAGGGATCTGAAATGCAGGAGGAGAAACAGATGGCCAAAGCTCTTTCTTGTGTACCCAGAGAAGATGGTTCTTTTCAAACTGCAATCCTTGATGGAAGTTCTAAGTACCAATTCCACATAGTTTTAAACAGTTTTGTATTTTCTTTGTTTCTTGTGGAACTGTTTTAGGAATCATGGATGGCTGGGGGAAAAGATCTGAAGGATGGCTTTGAGGAGTTGAATTTGGCTTCTGACTTAGTGTTGAAACAATGGCTGATTCTCCTTTGAATAAAAAAAAAAAAAAAAAGGAAGCAACTCTTAGATTCAGTCACGTTCTGTTGTTAGTGTTGAAATTGTCTGAAAGAAATGTCTGGAATTGCCTGACATTGTCTCATGCGTTTCATCCTCACCATTGTTAAGGTTCGTTAATGATTCCATTATAAACCCCTATTTGCAGAAATGGTTTTCTAAAAGCAATCTCTGTGTTATATTATTATGTTGTTTATATTACATAAACGCTCAAGGACTAGACATGTATTAATAGGGAGCCTAGTGACTGTGGAGCCAGCAATTACTTGACTTGGTGATTACTCTATCACAAACTCTGCTGACTCTCAGCACTTTGGACAGGAGAATAAAATTCCTTCTGCAAATTGGGAAGATAATTTCCTTTGGAATAGTGGTTGTTACACAGTGCTGGAAATCCTCAGAATGCAGATAAGCAGTAAAAGCCAGTTATCTCTAGGCAATGCAGTTGATGCTTTGGAATAGACTGTCATGGTGGAGAGCCTTGTGAGTCACCAGGGATAGAAGGAAGATGCTAAAGGAGATATCCAAGCCTTTCAGGGGGGGATGTGGTGGGTGGAAAACCAGGCAGCTGTAATCATTTCTCCTCCCTGTACCCCTTCCATGATGTGTCCCACTAGGAGGGATGGCTGTGGGAGTGGGATGAGGTACTTTGTCCTTCCTTTCCAAAGGGTTAATTGCTGTCTCTTCCCTACTGTGACACTGTGTCCCAACAGAAAAGTGAGGCCACTCAGTCCCCCAGAGAGGGACAAGAGAGCAGTTTAGAGGAATGTGCAGGGCAAGATCAAGTGATCGTGTCCTGCTTGGTTGCTCCAAGGACCCAAGAATCACTCCCTTCCCCTCTGGGTACAGTGGAGTCACAGGCTGCCTCTTCTGTGAGGATACCACAGGACAGTTCTCCCCATGTGCCGGCCTCTCCTATGGCTGCATCCAGAGGATGATCCAGATGGAACTCTGCTTCCTCTCCTCTCCTCCTTGAGGGTTAGGGAGGGGATCAGTCCTTGCACAGGTACCCCAAGCACAACACGTTACTGTGTAAAATCTGTGAGATTCCAGCACTGTGCCTGAGGAAGCCCAAGATGGAAAATTCTATCCCAGTGATTCTTCATCTTTTTCAAACCACTTTGGCCTTCCCTACAGCCAGTGGCTTTTCCCTCTTTGGTGGAGTAGTGGGGAAAGAAGGACCAAGCCCTGGGCCAAGAATCTCCACTCTCAGCTGCTGTCAAAGGCACAAAGACTATAGATAAAAGGTCTATACTAGTGCCCTTAAGAATTCTGCAACTTTGCCAGCAGATTCTGGTAGATCTAAGCTGCCTTTCTGGTCATTCCCTTTTTATTTCCCATTGTCTCTGTAGCAAACACCTTGACTGTAAATGGTAAAGATTCCTCCCTACAAATTCTTGGATAAGACTCGATAGTTGATCTCTTGGTGAAGAGCTCAGGAGCCAGGGCTCTTCAGAGGTGTCAGTAAACACTTCCTGGCAAAGGAAGCTCCCAGCACAGTGCTGGTTTCACAAGGGGATGGGATCTTGTAAGAGTTCCAGAAGTTGTGTGGGTTGACACCTGTTTGTTCAGTGAAACCTCTCCGTTGCTCCAAGTGAACAACTTGCAAAAATAGTACGAGTAATAATAAGGAAGTAGAGGAGAGAGAAGATGTCAGGGAAAGAGGGACAAAAGATGTCCTGGCTGTCTCAAGGGAAATGAGGAACAAATGTAGACGAGCCATAGAATATATATATATATACATATATACGTGTGTGTGTGTGTTTCTATATCTATCTGGGTTGTGACAATTTTTGTAGGATGTTAGAAGAGCCTCCTGCAATACCACTGCCTTATTATCAGACACAGACCTGGATGTCACCTGTTCTTTTGCCCAAGGCATTCCTGATTTAGCAGCTCTATAGGAGTCCCATTATTCAAAGTTTACTTAAAATAATTACTATAATCATCCGTATATTGTCACAGTGTAAGGAACCAGAAAATTGCACTGCATAATGTCCTTGCAGTTGTCTGAGAAATCTCCCGTCTGCGTTGCCAGCACAGCGCAGAGATTTGATGTGAAATCCCAATTTCCTGCAAAGGGGCTGCCACCGTTTCGAGTTCGCAAGGCGCCGCCGCCGCTGATATATTTATATTTTATCTGCCGCGCTCAACAATTGAATGAAAGAGAAGTGTTGGCAGAGGTCAAGCTTTGCTTGAACGTGTTGCAAATGGTTTCCCAGGGAAACAGCAAATCAGTACTCGTAGGCTCCTGCAGCATCTCCAGAACAACATCCAGCCACCAGCCATAGCCCCGTGTTTGCTGTAGTACTCGGGACCAGGGGCGATGCAGACTAAAGCCAGAGTGAGTGCCTGAGTAGGAGAGCAATTCCAGAGGATGAAGAAACATTCGGCAAGAGTGGCACCGCTACCATCTTACAGTGTTTCAGAATTAAATTCGCCTGTGCCAGCCGGTAAATGCTTTTTTTTCCCCCTGTATATCTCGTCCTAGGCAGGAGTTCACTCTGCGTGCTCCTTTTGTTCTGTTCCGTGCAGAGTAACAGGAATGTTGTGTGCATGTGTGTGTCTGTATTTTTAAAGTAATGCTCAGATGGTATTTTTAGCACTTTAATATCATCTGGGATAAGTGGCAGTTAAATTTCTGTTGCCTGTGTTCAACTGCTGTGTGAATGATTCCTGGTGAAGAAGCTGATGTTGAAAGGTGAACAACGGCTAAAGTTGTACTTCTATTCTGACTTTTAAAATTGTGTGAAATTAGATCCATGTAATGTTATTGGCTTTTCTGGAGTATTTTACTGTGTTGCTCTAGATTTTTTGTTTTTGCTGACAGACAGAAGCACCAACTCTTTTTTGTGCTTGCTGTCTATCAGCTCAGTATAGCAGTTGTCCCTTTAAACTTCTTTTTTGCCCCTCATTTTCAGAAGTGTCAAGTCTTAAGTAATTTTTTAATGCAGAAAAACCACAAGATAGAAATTAGGACTTCTTTGTTTGCTCTTTATCAGACATGAGAGCCTTGTTCCTTTAAGAGTGCCCATCAACTTCACGTCATGCTTTAGAGTCACTGGGAATGTGATGATGTTGTCCAGCAGGAGATTTGACTGCCCTGATTGTGAAACAAATAAAAGTCTGCTGAAAATTTACAAGAGGTGTGCATGCTGTATAAATCAGAGGTCAAAAGAGAAAGCTTTCTTAAAAATACTCCTGATACTCAGATTTGAGTTGTTGACTTAAATGTCTGTAGAAATCTCAGGCTTTAACTGCACCGTTTGAGTTTACAATCCTCAGCGTCAGATGTTTTTAAGAGCTTCCCAAAGTTGCTTGTTGTGCCAGAAATGAGCTGTTTTCCCACCAGGTGTGTGTGGTGAGGGCACTGGAGCTGTAACACTGCAAGGTGTGTGCGCTGTCTCTGCTTCAGCCAACCAGCGATGAAAATGTAATTCCTTTTTGTGAGTTTGAATTCATCCAGGAGCAAAACAAAGCAAGAGCCACGGTCCAGCGCTGGTCAGCAGAGCGTGACTTCCAGTTCTTCGATCTACCTGGCTCAGGCTGCCTTCAATTACAAACAGGGCTGGGGTTTGATCGACCAGGCGGTAGTTTGTGTTGTTTTTTTCAGAATTGTGTGCGTGATATTTAGAATTCTGCAAGGCTTTGTAGCTACCTGGTGTTTCTTCCTTGCGGGGAAAACGCCTTAAGGAAAGTTGGAGGAGCTGACTGCTTTATTGGTGGTGCACAGCACCAGGCTTTAGGATGTGTGATATTGTAATTCATGCCATCACCTGCTTTTTTAGGAGCGGCGTTACGGCCAGGTGAGCTGGCTGTGCTGGTAAAATGGGGTGATTTGCTGCTTTTTATTTCCTGAGGGCTCAGACCAGGCTCGTGTCACGCCTGGTGGGGAATGCAGAGGATTAAAGATTGTCCCTGCCTCACAGGGGTCTAAGATGAGCTGTGGTTGCCTTCAGCCTCACTTGTCCAGCTGCTGCCAGGTGTCTCTGTTAGACCTGTCTTAACATTCTGCCCATGCTGGGCTGCAGCAGCAGTGTCAAAACTGCACTGCCTGGGTTCCTGAGGGAGGGAAAATCCAGTCTTCACAGGAAGGAAGGGCAGTAGACTGGAAGTGAGTACATGACAGCACTTGTCATATCCAACAGGCTGCAAATGAAAAGGTTCTTGCTCGGGATGGACCTGGCCAAGCTGAATTAATGCTGGACCCATACATTAAATGTGCGTGCAGCTGGTTTTTACAGATCAGCAAAGATTTTAGCATGAATTCCCAAAGAATCCTAATGGGTTGGGGCAGCCAGCTTCCCAAAAGCACTGCATCTGTCCCCCCGTTCTTTCCCAAGCATGGGAGGGCACTTGGAAGAGATTCCAGAACAACTTAAGCTGTGGGCCTGTGTGCTGGGAGGAGAGCAGGGGAGCAGTGTGCTCTGTGTGGGCAGGTTTCCCACAGTTGAGGTTTGTGGCTTCCTAGATACCTCTGGATAAAACCACAGGAGCTGCTGACTCCTGGAGAGTGGAGTGAAATCTAGGCAAGAGGACTCCTTTGGTAGGGAGGTTTCACCCAGGGCTCGGAGATAAATGGTCAAAAGTGCTGCTCATGTGGAAGGACATGGGGCAGAGACAGCTGCCCAGAAGGGCTGGCACGTGGATGAGTGGGAGGATGTGAGGTGTGAGCCAGGCTGGCGCCACAGCCACCAAATCCTTTCGAGAACGTGTCTTCACCTCAGCCTGGCCATCCCTCACTCCCCAACATCGGCCAGGTGTGTGGCATGGACACTGCATGGAGGAAACCTATCCCAAAAATGCCATCGTGGAAAGGCAGGGATGAGACCTGTTGGAGCTATTACCTCAAGGGCCACGGAGAAAACAGGTGGAAATAACCTCCTGGGATTGCAAAACATAGCATTACAGTGATAAATCCCTGCTGTTGCCCCAGCTGCTTACCTGGAAAATGTTCCTTTAACCCACCCTTCCTCAAATGTGCTTAATTAGGCTCTAAGTCAGGCAAGGAAATTGTAGCATGTTCTCAGTGCTCTGCAGCGCTGCCATGGCCTGAGTCTGAGGCAGCCAGGCTTGGACTCATCCACATCCATCTAAATATAAGCCTTGGTAAGTACTGAGAAGTCTGGGAGAGCTGGGCACCTCCAGCAGGTGATTCACCTCCCAAGATGGGTATCTGAGAGAGCTGGAATGAATCACTCCCTGGAGGCACCCATCAGCCAGGAGAGGCAATAGTTTGTGTAGGAAATAAATACAAATACAAATCCAAAGTGTTGCTGAGCCGTCTGTCAGTGTGTCTCCTGCTGTTTTGGATCTTGAGAGATTCATGAGCCAGCCTGGATTTATTGCAGTGATTCTTGAAAGTAGAAGCTATATTGTAATTATTTATTAATGAAATACATATGAGTGATATCTGGACTCTCCTGGGTGTAAATTCCTTTCACAACTTCATGTCAAAGCAGCCTCATGGCTTTCCTTGAAGCTACTCTTGAGTTACAGCGGTGAGAGTAAAAGTGAGAGTTTAACTGGGAATCTCTGTTTCTTTTTGGAAATGTCACCAAATTCTAGCAATGACATGATTAATTTTCAGAGGATATTTTTTATAGATTGTTACCCTTTTGGTTTAGAGTAGAGCGTATAAATTACAAAACAATCGGAAGCACATCTGATATAGTTCATGACAAAGTTTGTGGCAGAGGGTTTTTTTTAATGGGATGGTGTGCAGCTTTGAATCAAATGATTTGTGTCTATCTTGCTCAGTCGGTGCCAGAGTGGTGAGAAGATGGTCTGAACCTGAGATTGGCTTGAATTGGTGTTGGATCAGGTATATCTGGGGGAAAAAAGTCCTGTAGTCTGATGCAGCAGAAGATACCCCTTGAATGTGTGAGTCCCAAAGGTCTCACTCAGAGGTTGTCACTGAGGTGGCCTCAGAAGGGTGTTTATGTAAGCAAAAGCTTAAAATAAAGTCCTGGAAGGAGACAAAGGGTCTTAAGTTCTGATGTGGTTCCCCTCTTTACCTGGGAAAAGTTCTGTGCTGAAGGAGGAGATGTCCATCCCCTCCCCATGGGAGGTCAGTATGTTCTCACTCCAGAGCTGTCATGGTTAATTCTGAGATTTCAACACAGCATTTGTTTTTCGATGGAGGGGCCATCAATGTTTTCTGACAGCAGAATTCAGTCCAAAACATTCTGCTCCAAGTGGATATTCTAAATTCTTTTTTGGTAGTTCATTTTGTGTTGTAGAAGTTTGGATTTCAACATAAAAAAATCATCCTTCATTTGCAGCACTCCCTTCTACATTCCTTCAAACTCTAAGTATGCTGTCAGGCTCAGTAGCTTTCAAATATGAGTAGCCACTGTGTTTCAAAATGCATATTCCAGCTGCCAGTTCTACTACAGGTGTTCCCAAATAAGCCTCTTTCCCAAGATATGTTCTGGTACTCCCACACTGGTGCTGGTGCGTTATTTTTGGTATCAAAACAATGAAATTCCTTGTCCATGCTTAAAAAAAGGCAGTGAGACGCTTGTTTGAGTTATGCTGAAATGGGAAAAAAATACTTCTGCGTTTTAAACTATACTTTCAATAAAATGTAGATGGAACAAAGATTTGAACAGGAATTTGGGTTTTTTCTAGTAATTGGGGTTTTTTATATTTTGAGGAAAGGCCTTGATCCAGAGCAATACAAACAGGAGCCACTTACTTCAGAAAATTAGAACTTGAGAAGTCCTCTGGAGTGGGTTTACACTCAGAGCTCTGGAAAAGGCAGTCCACAGCTTGCCTACACCCAGAAGCATGTTCACATCCTTCCTGCTAAGGTCTTTTTTCTTTTTATTGTTTTTGAATAGCTGCAGGTACTGCGCACCAGGGTTCTTGCAGCCTGAATCCACGTTGTGCTGCTGTCCTTGGTCAGAGGCTTTAGGACAGAGCTCTGGGTGCAGACCATGCACAGCACATTTGCTGGTTGGCACAAGGGCTTCCATCTCAGAGCAGGTTCTTCAGCACAAGAGCGTGTGGCTGATGTGCAGAAAGATGCATTTGGAGGCTTGCATTTATCAGGGTTGCATGCAGAGGCATCAAACTTGGAGGAATTAGTAAGGGAAGCCCCATCTCAGAGACAAGCCGTCAACTGTGGGGGTCTGGGGATGTGTGAGGAGATGCCTTTGTGCAACTTACTTAGCAACTATTTCCCACTTAAAAAACCCAAGGAGATACAGGTCTGGGTTTTGGGAGTTTTTTTTACTGTCTAACTTGAATTCTCTTCCCTTACAAATAGGCTGGAACTGCTCCTATGCGAGGGTTATTAGGTTCTAGGATGTAGAGTGGCACATCCCTTGAACAGGCACTAAGTGAACTACAGGACATAAAATTTAAGTTCTCTTTGCTAATTTTATTGCAAGGATGGGAGAACACGTGGAAGTTGTTGAGATTCCTGGTTGTAAGCAAAGTTGCTGTCTGCTGATCTGGAGTGAGGGCTGTGTACAGACACTGAAGAGATAATTGGCAGAAATTGCTGATGGATGTCACTAGTAAACCACAACAAAAATAACTACTTTTTCTGCTTTCTGCTCTTGACAGTAGTTAATCATAGTACAAGAGAAGTGTTGTACGCCACCAGTGAGTCATTTGTTTTTCATTATAATCTGCAAATCTTTTCCCTAGGACAAAAAAAAAAAAAAAAAAAAAAAAAAAAAAAAAAAAAATTGTAACCTTCTCATCCCCTTCAAGCATAAAAACTTCCAGAACAAGCAAATAATAAGTTAACAAGGCATCACTCTGAGCAGACATCTGTGCATTACTAATATACAGAGACCATTGCAGTGTTTAAATGGAGAACATTATCTCCAAATGCTTGAGACACGCTGAAAGGAACTTTCTTCACTGAACGACAGATGCTTATTTCTCAAACTTGTGTAGCATGCTGCCAGCAAAGTGTGTGTGCTTGTTTTCTTGATTTTACTTGGCTTTAGTAAAATGTAATCATGACTTCACATCCCTGGTCAAATTGCTGCTTCTGAACACATTAAAAGTTGAGGAGTTTGTCAATGTGTGTGTGCCCAGACCGCTGGGCTGGTTGTACTGGCGTGCAGTGGGTTTGCACCAATGCAGTGAAGGGCAGAATTTGATTTTACAGACAGTGGCTGATTAAAATAAGCTATGGACCTAAGTCACTGAGGATTGATGGTGTTGCATATTCTGCTCCCAGCTGTGTGCTAACAGTAGCAAACAATCCAATTAAAGCCGTGGCTAATCCAACCTAATGAGGTTTTGTTGTAAAATGGACGGAAGTGGCTCTCTTCACCCCTCCCAACAGCAGCACCACTCAACCCCCCTTCTGTGTGCATCCAATATTTTCCTGGCCGCAAAACTCGCATCACCTTCTCCTTGCTGTGCATCAGTAAGAGCAGAATTTCACCGTGAGAGCTTCTAGCCCTCCCAATGGGGTCGTGGCTGCTCCAGGGGAGCTTGTGGACAGGCTGTGGGAGCACTGGGCTCGTGGGGCGTGAGCGAGTCTGTGACCAGGGTGGGTGCTTGCTCCTGCAGGTACCACTGCAGGGTAAAAGGATGGCTGGAGTGCCGGGCCTTCCTGGGAAGCCTCCTGAAAAGGACATCCTGGTGGCACAGGCACGTCCACTGCTGCTGAGTGATTTCAGCTCAGTTGTGAGCAGCAATCTTTTTGGGGAAATGCAGAAGAAGGGGATGGAGGCTTTGCTTGGAATTTCCTTAGGAGCCTTTATTCGGCTTCGTCCTCAGAGGGGTCCAGGGACAAAGAACTTGGGGAGCCTGAGGAAACAGGGGTTTATATAAGAAAGGCAGGGGGTGGGATAAAACTTCAGGGCCAATCAACTGAAGGTTCAGGGGAGGAGCAAAAGGGAAAGGCCAATGGGGTACAAAAGATTTACATAATTGCCACAAAGCCTGTCGGGGTGTAACGTGTTTGCTCACCATGACAATGGGAGCTGTCTGCCAAGGTTTCTTCCTTAGGGGAATTGCAGCAAGCTCGAGCCTAAGGGTTGCTTTCTCTCCAGCAGAGAGTGCTTGCATTACTTTATGGCTTAACAGCCTCCACAAGAAGGAACGTTGGCAATTCTTTCTTTGGGACCCAATTTAGCAGAAACATTCGACTGACGTATTTTCCACACCACACCAGACCCTCTCTTACCTCCATCCATCTGTCAAAGCCCAGCGATTGTTTCTGTGGCAGTGCAATGGAGGCATCCTGTTGTCAGTGCAGAAACAGTGATAGATCAGAAGCTTGTATTTTGAGGACACAGTAAAATAAGTCTATTTTAATACTGAATGAGTAGAAGGCAGATTGTAGGTGCCTTGAGTAGCCTTTTGGCAGAGCTGCTCTCTCTCCTGACTATGGTGGTAGCCGGAGGTGACCAGTTCTCTGCAGGGCTTTGGGAATATAACACGCAGGAATTGTTCAGCTCATTTCCATCGCCTATTTAACCATCGATTTCATTGTGTAATCAAATAAAGATAATGTATTTTGGCGCATCCCATCAAGCCAGATGTTGCTGTCTCTAAATGAGCCAGCACTTTGTGTCAGTAATGCAGTGTCGTGAATGCACAGATGGCTTTTGGAAGGGAATTGAGTTACCTGTTTGAGAGGTTTTAAAATTCCATTAGGGAAGTTGGATAAAAAAGAGAAGAAAAGGACACAATCAATCCTAAGGTGATCTGATCATAGAATTTAGTTCCAGGACTGCATTTTTGTGTTGCATTGATTATTTAACTGGCAATCCATTTGATCCAGGACCAGAGGGAACTGTGTCAAGCTGTGTCAGGGGAGGTTCAGGTTGGATATTTGGAAAAGGTTCTTCACGCGGAGAGTGGTTGGGAAGTGGTTACAGCACCAAGCCTGACAGAGCTCAAGGAGCATTGGGACAGTGCTCTCAAGCACGTGGTGTGATTCCTGGGGCTGTCCTGTGCAAGGCCAGGACTTGGACTCCATGATCATTGCAGGTCCCTTCCAACTCAGGATATTCCAAGATCTGCTTTTAGTAGCAACTGTGAGACCAGAAACATTGTCCAAATGAAATTGCATGGGTTGGTTCTTTGTATTCCAAGCTCTGCCTGTCACATGCTAAAGATGCCATATACTTGAAGATGATTGGAAGAGAGTTGATTTGGAACCTCAGAGCATAATCCTTCTCCCCAAGCCCCCCACAATATAGCAAAGGGATTTTTCTAGCTAAAAAAATGGTGCATTTTCTCACTGTGTGAGCTGCATCTGGAAACCTGTACATGAGCCCAAAGCCACAAGTCATGTATTGCATCTTTCAGAGAGGCAAGGGAGCTGTGCATTGTTTACAGGTGGTTGGTGAAAATGCTTCTGAGGACCAGCTTCTTCTTCCTGGCTGGAGTGGACACGATGGCAGCAGCAGATGGGAGTCTCCTCCTCCCCCAGATGGGACTCACAGTGGTGTTAAAGAACATGGAAAGGCTGGACTTGAGTGATATTAATCGTGTGATTTAGGTTAGTCACAAGCGTGATTACCTTGCTAAATCAAAGTACACTGGGATATGTATATAATAATTAATGCAAGATGGGGACAGACTTTGTTAGAGTCATGTGGAAAGCCATGTGTTCCCCTGGCTGGTTCCCCTTTGGTCTCCATGTGCAGAGAAATGGCCTTACTTCTTAAGCTATAAAGCATCTACATTTGCAGGGTGAGGAAACAGATCTGCTGAAACAGATTGAGCAACTAAAAGTAATCATAAAAAAATGGGAAAGAGCATGGATTTGATTTTATCCAATAATGAAAAATAATCCAGGTGGATTTGGCGCATTAAGATGTGCTGGATACAATAATGTGAGGTAATTCCCGTATCTTTCTTTCCTTTTTGGTCAATCCCATTGGCAGAGTCATGCTTTGACACTCAGTTACAGCCTCCAAGGAACACTTCTAGCAGCAAGATTGGAGATTCTGGCAAGGTTTTTCTTATTTGTTTTTCCCAGTCCCTTCCAGTAGTATTCTCTTAAGACAGCAAATGATGCCCAGAATGTAGTTTCATTCCCAGCCTGTGATTCATCCCTGCTAAAGTCACAAACTGTGTAAGAAGTCCCACCCCATGTTGACATCTCTGCTCAGGGTGCATTTACTGGGGCTAAAACTTACACAGGTCTTTAAATCCAAGGTAGGTTGTTCTGGGCCGGCTTGGACGAGGCTCTGAGCACCCTGGTCAGGTGGAAGATGCCCCTGTCCATGGCAGGGGGTTGGAACTGGATGATCTTAAGTTCCTTTCTAACCCAGACCACTCTACGATTCTATTATTCAGTGTTTGGAAGTTCAGTGGAAAATTCTGCTCGTGATCCCTCCAAGTTTGGAGGGTCTTAGCAGATACTTGCTCGATAGTTGAGAGTTGTAGAGTGAGTTCCATGAGCTCTGCCTTCTGCCTTCCCTTCCTTCTCCCATGGGACAACACTGCTCACCTGGGAGGTTTCACTGCTCAGCTGTGCAAATGGTGATTTGTCATCCCTGCTGCTGGCTCCAAGTTTGGAAAGTGAGCCCAGCATTTATCTCCTCACCTCTCCTATCAACAGCTATCCTTAAAATATGTTCAGATTGAACAGCATTAGGTGTCCCAGGCTTTCTAGCTGTAACAATGAAATATTGATAAATGGCTGCACTGTCTGATTGCTTCAGGTATAAGAGAAGAAGAGTTCAGTAAATCAAGCAGTGACTTTCGATTTAATGCAATCTCTTGAATTACAGTTTTGGTCTCACCTGCCAGGTTTGTCAGTGCACAGGAAAAGATTCATGCTTATCTCTTGTACAGATACAAATAACCCAGAGCTCTTTTTGCACATGAAGAAAAATAGGCTTCCATCAAATTTTGGTTGCATGTCACCTGCCAGACTTCTGCTGAGTATTGTATGACTCTTGTTCTGAAATGAATCTGAATTGAGACATGTGTCTTTCAGCATAATGAAATCTCTTTAAATGATGAATATCAAAATGATGAGTGATTTGGAGTCAGCCACCTTGGTGGCTTCTTCTCCAAGGACAGGCAGCCGGCAAACACCTCTTGAAAATAAAACCTTTTTAAGATGTGGACCTGAAAAATCAAAAATGCCTTTTTGAACTTTTGCCCCAAAAGTAGTGATTGGCTTTACCTCATGGAGCCTGGGACTAATTTTTGGATGACAAATGAAGGTGTAACTTGCAAGAGTAACTTGCAAGATGTTTACTAAGTCTTACAAAGTACGTGATGTTAGTCTTGTTTGACCAGTGAGAGAGATCGCTCTTGGAGTTTTGAAATTAGTGGAACAAAGTCATGCAGGGAGTTGTGTGGCTGCTAGATCATTATTTTCTCCATTAAAAAGTGAATTTGTGAAGATGAACAGCTTTTTGAAGGCCTGAAAACATCCGGTAGGCTCTAGAAAGCTCTTTAGAAAGTAACACTCATCAAAAATTGAGGAGAAGCAACACAGTGCTTAGCTTACTTCTCATCATGTAGGTCTTAATTTTTCAAAGTGGGTTTGTGGGTCTGCTGTCATAGAGTGTGGGTTGTTTACTGCATCGATTGGGTTTGTAGGACTTTATCATCAGTTGGAATCTAAGCTTGGGTGCTCCCCTTGAGTCAGAGTTCCCACATAATGGACAGAGAAGAAAGGGAAGAGCATCTTGAGAAAGATCCTCTGGAGGGGGTCAGCTGCTGGTTCAGTCACTTGTCTACTTGGTAGGTAAAAATTAACCTTGCAGGCTCTAAATAGGCTGAGGGATGATTTTTTATCGTTGTTTTTGTATAATTCCGTATTTTATACATCTTTGTTAGACTTAGTGAACCCAACAGACGTTTAAATCCATGGAAGATTGCATGAACCCACTGGCAAGAGTCTCAATCTCAATTCCTGAGTCTTGGATACAGCCCTTGCTTTCGAATATACTTTCAAGTGTTAGTTGGTTTTGCTCAAAGTGCACTGGAATGGCTCATGTTGCAACAAAGAATGTTCCCCTCTGGGATTTCTGCCACAGTTGCTGCACATTTTGCACCTCATGCATGGGGTTTGTGTCTGTTTTTGTATTCTTTTCTGTATGAAGTAGTTGGGATTATCATATTAAATCCTTCCAAGTCACCGCAAGGTCAGTGGCTGCTCTGGGTACGGGTATCTTCCACGTGTTTAGGTGAGATGGTCACCAGTTGAAGTAGCAGCTTCAAGACAAGCAGTGGGTGATCTCAGCTGGCCATGAACATATCTGCCAGAATGGCCTGTCATCCTGACTGTCTGCTGGAGGAGAAGACTCTCTTGTGCTGCTCATGTGTTGACCTCTTACAGAGACACCTTCAGTAAATTCGGAAGTCCACGTGCAATCAATAGCCAGTCACACTGATGGATTCCAGCACTCCTCTCCTTGCTGTTGATTCCTGATTCTTAGTCCAGCCCTTCACACTCTTACTCATTAAATATGGTGTCCTACTCAATGGAAAATTTTTCATCTGGTGCCACTGGTATTTCTGGGACCTGTGTGTTCTCTGCCACCTCATGCCTCTGTCCAGCCTCCATGTGAAATGTCTCATCTTGGAGTTGCCTTCATGTAGCAGAGGAAGAGAAAGCAACTTCTCTGAAGATGTGGAGATTCTGATTTGGTGTTTGCAAACGCCTAAAATTGGCATCTTCAATCCCATAGCAGAAATCTTCATCCAAAAGACCTGTGAGTGACTGTGGCTTCATTCCATACAAGAGTCTCCAGGACCATTCTGGAGGGTGGAAAAAGGACGCTCTCCTCTATAGAGGCTCCCAGCACTGAGGGAAGCAGGGTTCCTCAGCGCTCCTTCCCACCCTGGGAGGGAATGGTGACCTCTCCTCTGGCCTGATTCAGTGTCAGTGCTCAGGAAGGGGCCCACGTGAGTACAAATTCCTTTGACTGTGCAGGCCCTGTGGATGGAGCCGTGGGGCCGAGAATACACTGCAGCATGGGGCTCTCATTTCTTCAGGGGGAAGACTGGTTTCCATGCAGCACCTTTTTATCTGTAAGGGGGGAGAGAGTTAAATATCTATTTACTCACTTATTTGCTTTATCCAGAGCAGAGCTGAAACCTGCATTTTTGCCGTGCACTTCCTTTTGTATGCATTTCACTGCCAGCCTGTTTGAAAGCCCCGCGTTCCTCCAGGGACTTTCCAGACAAAACTGATGCAAACTCTTTCTTCTCAGGTGCCTCACGATCATCTGTCATCCAATGCAAGCCAGGAGGCAACTGCCCCAGCAGACACAGAGGCATGACTAGGCAGCTCTCCCCTCTATCTGTTGCTGAAGATTCTGCTGCTCCCATTCTTGAGCTGCAGAATCGAAGTCCCTCGGGAATCTGTCGGCACAGCAGAGTCGAGAGGCAGAGCAGATCAGGTAGGAACCACAGCCGCACTCCCGGCGCTGCCGCGTGCCTGCCGGAGGCCTCTCCCCTCTGTCTCCGCAGAGATGGGGCAGGGCTCGAGCATGCTGAAGTTTGGTTTGCCGCGTGCAGGTCCTTCCCGAGCCCGGGGGTGAGGCGGGAAGGTGGCACGGACGGGAGGAGAAGCCCGGGATCCGCAGGTACATGACGTGCGTTAGGTACCCGGCACGGCGTGAGGCACGGAAGATCCTCAGAGCTGGTTAACCCTAGCACGCGGTTCGATTTCACAGAGCGGTTGTGTCTCCTCAGCTTCAGCCTGGCCACACACCAGGGCCCTTAGGAGTTCCTTCTCAGAGACAGTGATGATCTCAGCTTGCGCCACAGATGGTCTGACGAAGAGGAAGAGAAGGAGCAGCAGGTGGAAGGATTTCTAGGGAAGACCATCGCAGCTCAGATCATCGGTCAGCTGCACGTCAGGGCTTCCATCGCCCGCCTCACTGCAGAAGTTTAGCTCAAATGAACCTGTAGGTGTGGTGAACACTGACCTCTTTCACCATGGTGTCCGTCCAGCTGCTGCAGGGATGGGATGGGAGCAGTTGCAATGTGCAGCCCTGGGCCTGTGAGTCCGCTAAACCACACTGTTGAAGAGGAGAGACTTTAAATGAGTGAATTCATTTAACCGTCCAAGCTTTTTGGAAGGAAGTGATTTAATTGCCCAAGTTCCTTGGAAGACTGCCTGTGTAGATACTGTGAGCAAAAAGGGGAGGAAGAACAGGTTGGATCTCCCTTGCTCACTGGACCTGGGGGAACTGAACCGTCCTCTTGTCACTTGACTGCTGATGGCAACAAGGGTCACTCATTTCCTCCTTGTGTTGGAAAACAGAGGCATCTCGTGCTCCAGGAGTACTCTCTTCATGGAAAGCTTCAGAAGAGTATTGGAGGTGATCATTGCTGCAAGGGGTTGATGCAGCATCTTACAGTTAAGATCATAGCAAAGATACCAGAAAACCAATTCTCATTTTTCCAGGTATCAGGCTGAAATAACAGTGCGTGGTGGCACTGAGGTACATCCAAAATCAGAATCCATCATCTCCAAGAAAGGGCTCTAGGGCCACTTGGTTAGTGTCTGGACATCATACTCTTCTAAACACTTACTTTGCGTTTATTAATTTCTCTTTTGATCCTGATGTTCCCATCCTCATGAAGAGAAGCCTAACTAGGACTGACCCAATAGGTAAACAAACACAAAGAATTAAATTTTCTGGGGTCTACTTGCCAAATACCCGAAAGAGTTCCAATGAAAAGCTGTAGGTTTTGGTTTTCCTTATCTCACTCTTCTGAACACCGCAAGCAAAAGGCTCTTCTGTGACCGTCTTGTCAGTAAGAATTGCACTGTGGACCAAAGGACCATGCAGGGGTGTTTCTGCTCATTGCCTTCCACACAGTTTGCCATTGGCCAGTCCCATCTCCCTGTGTCACCTGCAGTGTGACCTGCATTCTCACCTGTCCTTTCAGTCTTGCTTCTGTGCTCTTCCCAGGATATGAATCTTGGTTTGTTCCAGTCCCATCTAAATGCAGACCCCAAGGATTTCTGCTACCTTACCAGTTGTAAAATGCTGTCTCCCAGCCACTTTGGCTGGTCAATTTGCTTTCTCCTCATTATCATTTGGTGTCTAAGCACAAGTGCTTGCTCCAGCCCCAGCTTCATGACTTGGAAATCCCTAAACATCTTTAATAGGAACCGTGTGCCTGCTCACCCTGTGGCTTCGAGTTCAAACCCTGTCATTATTTTAGAAGATATTTCTTATCTTGTCCTTATGATTCTTTGGCCAGGAATTAGGTGGGTACATCCCATGGATTTTGAAAGCAGCTGTCAAGCCACTCTGTCACCGGGATCAGTCACAATTTCCCTTAAGTTAATTGCAAATATCTAGTCTAGAGTTAAGTGCCTCCAGTGAGCTGAGATGTAGATAGATGTAGATATAAGAGGATGGAATAAACTCCCCTCTCACCATGCCTTTCCATTATCATTAAATATAAAGGGGCCCCAGACAACATATTTATCCTGAATACACAATTATTTGCTAACTACATCACACAGGATGAATCCCTCTGGTTAAACACTTACAGCAGCTCCCCACTGTGCATTTATTCGAGCTAAAACTTGCACAGATCTTTAAATCCAAGGTAGGTCTTGCAAAAAGTGTGTGTTTCTGTGCCTTTCCCTGACATTCAGACCTGGGACTGTAACATCCAAATCCAGTGCAGATGGTAGTGTCATGCATAGTGACACCAATTGCATCATTATTTTGTAATTGAAAAGTAGAAAACATGGCTAAAAGGGCTTTATTCTTCTATCATTGTGTGATTATTTTAAGTGGTAGCTGAAAAAGGACTAATTGCATGGTAGTTTTACTCAGCAGGAAGACCTGCAAGTTGATGCTACTATAATATATTCTTTTGAAGCCATTCTAACTTGCAAATAAACTGTAATTTACCTTTCAATAGATGTCAGTCACTATTAGTAACATAAAAATATCTACTTTCTCTCAGCAGCCAAGGCAAATGCTAAAAGGATGCTTGTCTTTTCAGACCCATGGCTGATTATCCTCTGCATGTTTTTAATAAACCTGTAATTTTATTTAAATTCTTGATTCACCACTAAACAATGGAGCCACTGAATACAGATTATTTTTAGGAACACATCACACAGTTACAACTACAAAAAAAGCTCCATGTCCTAGTTAGGAAAATTCTTGATTCCAAATGCACTCCCTGCTATGATAAATCTCTTTTTATGTGTAATGTTGGTTTACAGTAATAGCTTGGAACCCCAGTTTGACATTTCTTTATGGCTAATGTAGCAAAAGTAGTAACATAAAAGGAGACTGAACCTGAGTATGAAAGGATGCCTCTGTCATATAAAAGCTGAATATAGGACAACATATGCTCTCACTCAGTGCATCTATAACTTCTCTCAAAATCATATTGTTTCTTCTGTACATCACATCATGTAGCAATGTGGCTGATAATTGATGAGAGTAGTTAAGAATAGCTTCAGGCCGTGATTTTTAGAAGGTTTTCCCATTTCTCCTACCAAACTGGTGTGATGTGGTCAAACAAGGTAAATGGTTGGAGCTTAGTGCTGTGCCGTGAGCTCCTGGGATAGCAGTGTTAGTGCTCCTTGTTTTCAGCTGGGATCTAGGGAACCAAAACAGGGATCATGGGTTGCATCTCTGGGAGATCTGTCCGGAGAGCAAGTCACCAGTCAGTGAGGTTAAATTCTCCTCACTTGTGTTAAGAAATGTGCACTTAGGTCTGAAAACCCCTGTGCTAAAATGGGAAATGCCAACTCTCCGGTTGCTCCTTGTTTATGTGCAGAGGTTTATTTCCAGGCAGGCCAAGCTTCACTTTTGTCCAGTTTCCTTTGTTAACTTCAAAAAATATAAGTACACCAACCTGACTGCAAAAAACCTTTCTCTGCTTGGGTACATAAAACCAAACTGTTTCTTTCTTCCCCACCCCAACTTGCAAATAAAAGGAGCAATTCTGGAATTACAGTGGTGAGGAATAAGAACTTGTTCCTGTCTCCAGACCTACAGGCTCAGAGAGCTCTTCTGTTGCACACATGCACAGTAATTGCCTCTCTAATGTTGTTGGTTCCAAGGGATGTGTTTTTATTCTGGAGGTTTACTGGCAGAGGGAATGAAGGGCTGATAAAGCAAGGAGTGGCAACAGTTTATTTGCAATGCTGTTACCCCAGCCCTCAGTGTCATGTTTGTGTTTGGTTCTGCCTCCTTGAAGTGACCGAGATGGTATTATTAAAACACTTCTGTGCAGGATTTCAGTGTTTATGGAACATAGAGGAGTTATAGGGAGAAGATGATTTGTGACTTGGAGCAGAAGGGGAGGTTTTGCCAAGAATTATTTTGTATGCATTCATTACATGTACAACTCTTTATCTGTTCTTCCTTTATTTTTTTCTTTTTCAGGAGAAGAAGGAACACAAACGCACACAGAGAGCAGCAGCCAAGAAGCTGAAGGACAGACACGATGCCAGTCTTGCACATCCACATTTCTCAAGCTAATCTGGAGATTCCTGATCATTTTGTCAGTCTCTTCCTCCTGGGTTGGGACCACACAGTTTGTCAAAATCACTTTTGAGACCTTTGACTGTCCCTTTTTCATGACTTGGTTCTCAACAAACTGGAACATTATGATTTTTCCCATTTATTATTCCGGGCACCTTGCAACTGCGCAGGAAAAGCAATCTCCAATCAAAAAATTCAGGTAGGCTTTACTGTGGCAGTATCCCTTTAAAAAAATCTAATTCCTGAGGGCTGAGATCACTGCTGTGCTCAGTTCCACCAGTGGTGTCAGGAGGCAGAGTAAAGGTCACGCTGCAGAAAACCTCATTCATAAATAGCTCGCAGGAGGCTGACAGATGAGTGATGTCTGCTGCATAAATGGATACTTGATTGTTAAAGGGCTTTTTTAATGAGTTGAAAAGGCCAATAATCTGCTCATAATCTTGCTGTTAGGCTGTCTAATATCTCTATATTTTGTGTTCTTGCCTGGATCAGGCCATTGATTAACCTGTCCTGGTCCTTTTATGATCGAATAGCAGCGTTGGGTACAACCAAACCAAGTCCTTGCTGAGAGGAAAGATACTCAGAGCTGAGGAGGTGGTTTCCACGTGGAAGACCATGGCTTGCTGTCTGTGCTTTGCAAGTACAGCAGGATGCAAACTGCCCTTTCCTCCTGCTGGAATTTTTTATAAATCCCTTTTCAGCAGCCCCTGAGAAATCAGAGAAATACAAGGTCAAGGGGAAGCCCAAAAAAATCATCCAGTCCAACCACCGGTGCTGCAGCTTAGCTTCACCTTAGCCAGTTCTGAAGAAAAGCACATCTAATCTGTCTCCAGGGCTTGGAAGTACCTCACATTCTGTGACAACTGATTTCACAGTTCCTCCTCCACCTTTATTATTCCTCTGATCTGACAGTGACCTGGGAGCTGCTTTAAAGGACAGGACAAAACTCAGCTCGCCAGGAGATACCCCACCTTGCCCAGGGAGAGAGGAGATTCACAGGGTCCTTTTGAGCCGGGGCACAATTCTGTTGTTCCAGTGCAGGCTTGTTTGGAAAACAACGTGCCTGACTCCAGCAGAATTGTCTGTTCCACCAGGAATTACCCAGGGAATCCCATTTGTGATTGTCAGGCTGGGATGCAGCAGGGCCAAACTCTTCCCTCAGCTGCTTTTTGCCAGGATCTGGGATGTAATTTGGCCCTAAATTATCATTGCTGTCAAATCAGCGTGACTGAAATTGAGCAGTTGCACTTAATTAAGTGCTTCTCTGCAAACCCTGGTGCTTTGTTAATGACGCTTCATTCAGATTTCTGCTGGAGTGTTTGTGAGAACGTTCACAGTGTCAGCTTGGCTTCTGCTCGTGGGGCGAAGTAATAACAATTGCACAGCAGATCAGGAAGCAGGTGAGAAGAAATATCCCTGCAGATAAATCCCCTGCGGTTGGTTCATTGATTATATCTCTGTCAGAGCAAAATTTTGGGGCAATGCATAAAAAAGATGCCTGTGCTTAAATAGTTGATATATTTCCCCAGCTGTTAAGAATTCAGCTTTTGAAGTTGAGGACACTGTCTCAAATGCCACAGGAATTTCTGCAGTGGGGCAGTGAATGTGTAGACCCAATGTTAGAGCTGATGGGAATCTTCCCAGAGTATTTCTTATTCCAGATATGTCAGGAACTCACATCCCAAGGAGGAAGTAACTGCTGGTAAATAATGATTTCATCAGGGGGAGCAGATATTTGGTCTGTGCTACAACTTGACTATCCAAACTCTTACAGTTTGGATATGGGATGGGCATCTCCTCAGGATGTGCTCTCAATTTTTTGGTGACTTGAGGGATTGAAAATTTGTAGTTTCAGCTTGTAGACAGGTTTCATTTGGGCAGGATCTTGGAGGTCATTTCACCCAGCCTCCTTCCCAGAGCAGGGATGTTTTCAAACCTGCGCTGATTGTTTGTGTAATTTCTTGATGTGCATTCTTAATATTGTTCCTGTTACAAGGCTTTTTATTGCATTTTGTAAGACTTCTTGCTGCTTCATTTGCCTGTTTTATTCTTGTGCGGTAGCTAATTCTTGTCAGTAAACCCATTGGCAGCAGTTCCAGGCTTTCCTCAGAGACCAGAGGTGATTTATCTTTATGTTTCTGGAGGATGTAGTTACTCTCCAGGAGCTTTAAAGACATCAGACATTTTGTCCAGCAGAAATTCCCAGTGGATCTGAACAAACAATGTCTGTCACATCTTGGCAGAGATCAGTGATCCTGGGAGTGACTTGCAGAGTGCTGCCCCAGGCTGGCAAAGCTGCAGAGAGCCACTGCTCCGTTAATGAATCCCACTTGGAAGGACAGGAGTCTCAATCCCCAACTTCAGATTGGCTTTCTGGAAAGTTTAGGCTGCTCAGTAGCTAAAGGAGCTGCTAGAGAGACGGATTCTCGACAAGGACATGGAAGGGGAATGGCTTCAGACTGAGATAGGGCAGGTTTAGATTAAATATTGAAAATAAATTCCTGACTGTGAGGGGGTTGAGGCCCTGGCACAGGTTGCCCAGAGAAGCTGTTGTTGCCCCTGCATCCCTGCAAGTGTCCAAGGCCAGGCTGGACAAGGCTTGGAGCAACTTGGGATAGTGGAAGATGTCCCTACCCATGGCAGGGGGTTGAAATTGGATGGGCTTTAAGGTCTCTTCCAACTCAAACCACTCTAGCATTCTATTGTTATCATATTTGAAATTATAAATTTTGTGTTTCTTACCTTTCACACTTCACCTTAGAGATCCAATCTTGTGGTCTGAGAAAATAACTCATAGTTGTGGACTCACTGCTGCATTTAGGTGAAGTGTCTCAGTTGTCTTGAGGCAGAAGACAGCCCTCGGTATCCCCTCAGTATTGTAAATAAAAGCTGTGTCCCTCATAAAGAGCTTGAAACTCCTTCCATTAGTACTGGATGACATGAGCTGAACTCCAGGAAGCTCAGAAATAGGAAATCTAACCCTGCCGAGCGTTTACCACAGCAGAAGACACTGCACAGACTTGACTTAGTAGCCTGATGCAGTTGTGGAGTGGAATAGGCAGGTGAAATTTCCAATGTCAGTACATTTTGCCTCCCCATCTGGAGCCTTGGCTTCTCAAGGACAAACACTGTGGCACTGAGCAGCTTCCTGCCAGGTGTAAGAGCTGAGATTGGTGCTGCAGGCTCTTCCCAGCCTTGGGGCACTGGCCAGGGAAAGCATTGGTAGGTGCAGGTTTAATGAAACAAAACACACTGGGAAGAGTTGGATTTCTTAGATCACGAGAAGTGAGCATCGCTTGAAGCGCAGGCTGAGCCATAAGTAGCTGGTATTTGTGTATGAAACCTGTCACTGCAGGTTTCTCACCCACAAACCTCTCCCTGCAGCAGCAGCAGCTGAGTCCAGCTCCCTCAGCCCCCTGTGGAATGGCACTGCAAATCCAGCCCTGCTCTGCAGAGGGCTTTTCATGGGAAGCATGAGGAACACCATCAGCACAAAGCTGGGCTCCCCATGGACCATTCCTGCTGGACACAGCATTCCTTGGTGCTGCCCCCCGAGCCAGGCACTGCTCACGTGAGAGCTTCATGCAGAATTCCCTTTCCTTTTGCTGCAGCTCTCCACCAGACAAGGAGAGCTGGTCAGGCCCTTTCTGCCAGTTTGGATTCAGCCAGTGCTGGGAACACAACTCAGCAGGAGGAGCTGGGAGGTATTTTATTGCTGCAGCTGCCATCATTTAGGCAGAAGCCCTGAATCTCTGCCCACAGGAGGTGCTGCTGTGTTATTTGCTGCCCGAATGTCACTGTGGCCTTGCCAAGTTCTAATCCAGGTGATGTCACTGCATTCTCTCTGTTCCTGTACCCCAGGTCTCTGCCTGTTTGCTGTGAGCTGCTTAAAACCAGCTGCTGGATTTCACTCCGGAGACAGCTGTGTGTCAGGAGGGAACAAACCCATTCCTGTGCAGGGCCTGGCATCAGAATAACTGAGAGGGCACACGAGCTATTTAGTGGGTGTCAAAGGCAAAGCTGCACAGCTGCCTGAGGTGCTGTAATTCCTGAGAGCCTGGCACGCTGCCCAGAGCTGATGGTTGAGGGCTACCTGCAAGTAAAAAGAGGTATTTGTGTTAGAGGGCAGGTTTTAAATAGACCTCTTGTGCATTTGGAAACAGTTTGTGTCATGGTGGTTTCAGGGTCAGCTGCCCTTAGATGTGTCTGTGCCTCTAAGTCAGCAGCCTGCAGCTTTATTTGTGTGGGGAGGGTTCCAGGGAGCCCTCTCTCCTGAGCCCGAGGTTTTAATCACTGTCATGTCTGATGACTCCTGGAAGTTTAATTTTAGTTGCATGTCAAAGAGGCTGAGTTAACCACTGAGCCACCAGCCCTCACTAAGCCTCAGGCAATCTGACTGGGAAAATAAAGTACTCTCCCTATTTCCTCATTGACTGAGCATTATTCATGGAGCTCTCCTAAGCACAGGGCTGAATTCATCAAGTCTCTGCCTCACTCAGCACGACCCTGTCAGAGACTTTGCTGTTTTTTCTTCACTGAGAGTTGAGGAGCCACCAGCCCCTGTTTTGTCTGGCCACTGCTGTGTGTGGTGGAGACCCTCCCACCTGCTCAAGCAGCACATTGCCTGGGGCCTGTGAAGCATTTCCAGATTCTTTTCCTGGCTGTGCATCTCTGCTCATCCCTCCCACTGCTCCTGGGAACTCAGAGATAAGTGACATTGCTGGGGCAGCCACAACTGCCTCTCCCAACTCACAGACCCAGAATAATGTAATAACCACTGAGCCTTCCTCCTCTGAGGATTCACCCTGTCAGGGCACTTGGATCCATCCTCCTGACTGTGCTCTGGGTTTGTCTGTGTGCAGACATCCCGGAGATCTGCAGGACAACAAAACCTGTCCCGTTCCGGCATCTGAGTCCAGCTGTGCCCTGCATTTCTGGAGGCAGCCCAGGCACCTTTCTGCCTGGTTTTAACACAGCACAGGCTCCTTTCCTCTAAGATCCCAACAGCTCCTGAGGCTGGCTGAATTTACAGAGATCCAGTCGTGCCCCAGCAGTGATGGCAGAATTCCCAGCACACCGGTGTGGAGTTCACAGTGCAGGTCTGTTCCTGCCAGGACATGGAGCGCCCTGGCTGTGGTGTCATGGAATGGTGACACAGCCACACTGCACCCACCTGTCTTGAGGTGAGACGGAGTTTGAGCCCAGAATCACCCTCTGCACCCACCTGACTCTCAAGGGGAGGCATTCTTTTATATCTGCATGTCAAGGAGCACTGAAGTGCTGCCAGTGAGTCCCTTCTCACCTCTAACTCCTGTTGAAATCAGAGTTACAAAAGCCTGCAATCAAAGTTTGGCATTAATTTATTCACTTCACCAAGTGTTTGCTTTGCATCTCAGCTAAATAACGCACACCAGTGGCCATTCTTTTTTATATTTTAAGCCTTTTTATCCTGATCTTTGGTGAACAGGACTCCTTAGAGCATTGAGGTCAACTAGAGTGAAGGAGATAATTAGCAGCCCGAGTGTTAACTTGTTACACAGTGTTTGGGAATGGAATTATTATTACCAGAAATGGCTGGTTTGTACAGATTGTCTTAGTGGCCTCAGGAAACGAGTGGTTATTAAGCAGAACCATAAAACCAGTCAGGTTAAGATGTAGTTGATCTCAGTTACTAGATAGATGTTGTTTTTCTACTTTCCTCAAAATGAGAGTGATGGTTTCGAATCTTAAGAGTAAAAAAAAACCTGCAATGTCTTTAACAGCAGAATTCCCAGGAATTGGTAAAAAATGGTTAAGGGGCCTTGTACACAATTTCGTCTTCCAAATCAGGATAATTATCAGACCACCCCCACCACCCCCAAATAACAAACATTTTTGACATCACATTGCAGTGTGATCTTTGAAGTTGCTAATTAGTTCCACATAATGAGTGTTTCAGCAATCTTCCAAACACAGCCATGGTTGGCTGTGAGCACTGTGGAGCCCCAGAGCCTCAGGGCATTTGGATTATTCCCTCCATGTCCCTTTCCTTAGGAAAAGTATGGATGTGCTGCAGGTTGGGTGTGCTTTGGTTCACTCCCCTGCTTTTTGGGGTCACCTGTGGGACCTCCCCTTTTTTAAGCAGTGTCAGGGTGCCTGCCATGCCGAGGAGTGAAGCACACAGGGAACATCTTCATGAATACCTTCAACCAAGAGTGCAGACAGTGGAATTACTAAAAAACATCCTTCCCAGTCTGGGAAAGGCAGAGATTCCTGAAATCCTCAGAAGCGAACAGCTCACTTGAGTTGTGTGTGACGCAGTGTTTGGGAAGCTGGGGGGGTTTGTTTGCCATTTGATCCTCGAGGAAACGTCTCCTAGAAAACACAGGTTTTCACTGTACCATAAAATGAAACTGTTAAATACCTTTTCCTCCCTTTCCCTTCCTTCTCTCACACTCCTGTTTGCCCGGCTCACTCCCGCTGCCTGGTGGCTCTCATCCCCACCACGCTGATGTGTCTGGCAATCTTTGTGAGCATCTTTAGGCATATCTTAAAGCTTCCTTGGCCACACATAAAAATATATTATATTTCAGTAAGAATGAAAAGGAGGCTTGGAGCAATGCAAAAAAAAAAAAAAAGAAAATTGGCAAGATGCAGAGAAAAAATGGTGATTCTAATTCCCTGTGCTCATGGCCTTGAAGGCAGAGTCTGGGAGCTGTCGGAACATTACAGATAACCTTCATTCCTGTGTGTGGGTCCCTGGGATTATTGTTGCACAGAGTGTGATTATTTCAGGTAAGTTACGTCTTTTCTTCTTGCGAAATTGCTGTTATAAGAAGATTGTGGGTTGTTTTCCCTGTGTGAATTAAAAAATGGATTCTCTTGGGCGTGTGGAGTAGTTAGGAAAAGCACACTAAAAGCCTAATGAATGTTTGTTGTGCTGGAGTGAATGCTAAGGAAAACCCTGGCTGAGACTGAAACTCTTTTCTTTCCGTAGGGAATGCAGTCGGATTTTTGGTGAAGACGGTCTGACGCTGAAACTCTTTCTTAAAAGGACTGCTCCCTTTTCTATTCTGTGGACTTTGACTAACTACCTGTATTTACTGGCTTTAAAGAAGCTCACAGCCACAGACGTCTCTGCCCTGTTCTGTTGTAACAAAGCTTTTGTCTTCTTGCTTTCTTGGATTGTGCTCAAAGACAGGTTCATGGGAGCAAGGGTAATGAACGTGCCTCCTTTTCCACTCTCTCATGTTTTCATAATTGCACTCAAAGCCATCAGCCATGGTGCTGCCACAGCGCTGCTGCACTGGGGCGTGGACACACCATGGAAACCTTTCTCATTTAGTTTTATGACGCAGCCTGCCTCAGGATCAGTTAGAGACCTCAGAACTTCAGTGTGGGAATTTCAAGGAGCTATTACAGCCAAGTGTAACTTGATGAATTACAATAGGAGAACTTGCAGTTTCATGTAAACCTATTCTGTCTTGGCTTCTTGTGCTGCAGTTCAGTTAATTTTATTTTAAACTTAGTGATGAATGCTTAGGTTCTAACCAAAGCAGATTTATTCCTTGTTTGGATAGACAGATGTTTTCGGATGTGTGATGTATTTTTCTTGCGCTGCCATATCACTTCTCACACACACATTTACATGTGCATGTGCCAAAATTGCTTTAAAATTAACACAGCTCTCTCATTTTGCACTGAAGTATTACAGGACTCACTGGCTATAAAATGGACCCTGCAAAAATTTGAAATAGAACTCGAACAAACCGATGTGCCCCTGGATATGGGGAAAGCAAATTTTAATGCAATTTTCCATACACACATCTCCCAACATGCAGTAATTTAAATTTAAACATGCAATTTAAATTGTTGGCTTCACGCCTTGGATGAGGAGCAGTGAGGATTTCTGCTAATTCATTGATGCAGATTCCCCTCTGAAATGGCTCAAGGTCATGTTGGGCACAATCCTGACTGACTTATTGAAAACCTTGAACTTCATTAGGTTCTGGTTGGGGCCAGGTGTGGTGGCTGTGACCAGGAGGGACCAGCAGCAGCTGGACTTAAGTTCCATGGAAAGTGTGATGGATCAGGACACTCATCCAAGTCAGTTTGTTTTTTGAAAATGGGCACAGCAGCTTTTTTAATAATAATAATAATAATAATAATAATAACAACAATAATAACAATTTTGCTATTATATTCTATTATTAATAATAATGTTAATAATATAGTTAATATTTCAGGTGGAAAACCCTGAGTTCTCTCCAGAAATAACAGGAGCAGTAACTACCCCCCTCTGGCCCTTGATCATCTGAAGAAATTGAACATTTTGTACCCTTTAAGCTAATTTTCATCTCAAAGCAACATCTATCTGGAAGAGCAAGCATAGCTCTTGTGTTCTCCTAGCCTGCTCTGTTAAAGAAACCTAGAAATAAAAGCTATTTACAGTTATTATTTATTTTTCACTGACTAAAAAAGAGGTTGCTATAAATATGCATTAGTAGGAATGCTGTAAACACCATGAGGCTCACACAGGAGAAAGCTGGAGAGAAAAGTGAGCAGCAAACCCTGCATATAACCTGGATTTCGCTGCTCACTGGCAGAGCCTGGCTGCCCATTGCTGGAGAGGTAATTCACAGCGTTTTCCAGCTGCTCTCCTGACAAGAATAACACTTAATGATGTTAATAACCACGCAGGAGAGTGTTTGAGAGCTAAAATACGACAGAGCAGCACAGACCCAGCTTTTTGTGCTCTCAAAGCCTCAGCTGCCCTCTCCCACAGCCCCTCGGAGAGCAGCAGGAATTGGGTTATTTGGGCAGCGAGGACATGAAAAGAAATAAAGGTTTAATCCTATACCCTGAGCCATGCTTTTGTGGAAAAACTCTGCAGCCAGGAACTCAGACAGCTTTTCCAAGGAGCTCAGTTCCCAGCAGCTCTTCCAGAGCTCCGGGGCCATCGGGCACATCCGAGTTACATCAAGGTGGGGACACTCCAGTGCCTGGGACAGCAGTGTCTCTGCAGCACATTCCCAGCTCCCTGTCTGCCCAGTGTGACTGCAGCAGTCCCCAAACTGCCCATGGATGCCCATGGGCATGTGGGAGCTGCGTGACATCCCTCTGATGCGCTGGCACCCTTCCTGCACACCTGAAAGCAGCTGCCAGCCAGGCTGCAGGGCTGCATTTTTACACAGCACGTCTAAAGGCAAGCCTGGCTGGCTGGCCGCCCTGTGGAATGGCACAATCCCACCCCTGGGAGCACTGAATGACTGCAGAAGGGCTGCACACAAAGTTTCAGCTGCTGTGGCTGTGTTTGAGGCACCCAGAGTGTGTGCTCTGCAGGGAGAGCCACGTGGCATCGGTGGTGAGGCTGCAGCACCCACCTGAGAGAGAAAAACACCAGAGGAGGTTTATAGGAGGTTGGATATTAGGAAAGATTTCTTTGCAGAAAGGGTGGTAGGGTACTGGAACAGGCTGCCCAGGGAAATGGTGGAGTCACCATTCCTGGAAGTGTTCAGAAAACTGTTAGATGTGGTGCTTGGGGACACAGTTTAGTGGTGGAGGGTGAAGGGTTGGACTCACTGAGTTCTTCTCCAACCCTAACAGTTCTCTGGTTCTATTTACCTGTAAAAGTAGTGCAGGTGGAGCTCAGGCACCTTGAAGTACCTCCTGCCCTGGGCAAGGACACACAGAATCACCCCTGCCTGCACCCCAACCTTTGCTTGGGCACTTCTGAACATCTCTCTCACATTAATAACATCTCTGTGTTACACTTTGGGAAGTCCAGACAGGTTTGGCTCAAAGGAAACACAGATATTTAAAAGATTTTACATATTTGAGTAGTTCTGCTGCCTTGTGCTCCTTAGATTTAGACATGCTGCTTTAATGTGTGCATATTTAAGCCCTTGGTTGGGCTTCATGTGTGTAGTTTAATCAATGTTTTTTAGGTAGGTACAGAGTAGTTTGGGGACATTTTTCTCCCCTGAAAATGTTGACTTTAGCCTGGAGAGAGTTTCTTCTCAGTCCTTGAAGGTGTTCAGTGCCAGGCTGGAAGAAGCTTGGAGCACCCTGGGATAGTGGAAGGTGTCCCTGCCCATGGCAGGGGGGTGGAACTGGATGGGCTTGAAGTTCCCTTCCAACCCAAACCATTCTTTACATCTCATTTTTCTGCCGTGCTCCATATAGGAAAAAAAAAATGTTTCTGATAAACTGTAGGTTGGCCTTGCTCTCTTTCAGAGAACAAAGAAAAAAGAAAAAAAAAGAGAAGCTAATTTCATTCAATACCTAGGAGGCTCCAAAGTTACTACGCTCTTCCACTAATTAAAAGCCTCATTTAATGAGCTGACAGCCACGTTTGCTTCCCTGTGACCTTGCAGAGCAGCCTGCAGATGTGAGCTCAGGTTTCTAAAGCCAACATCTGAGGCAGGCACAGGTCAGCTGTGCTGGTGCCCTGGTCTGTAGCATGCAGGAGGAGCTTTGAGCATGAAATTTAAACATGTTTTTGCTGTTTTCAGTCTCAGGTCTTATTTACATCTCAGGAGGTGTTGATGCTCCACACGTGTCCATCATTTTAGTTGTTTCAGGGGGGGAAGAAAGTGCTTGGCCTTGTAAATATTTGATTAAATTAGGAATCTGCCTCTCTAAATTTGGTTTAGACAGACTAGGAGTGAGTTTTTCACGACAAGAAGAAAGAGGATGATGGATGTACTCATTTTCACTGACACAGGGAAAGACTGAGCAGTGAGGGCACCAAGAGTTAAATCTCCATCCTTGCCCTTGGAAGGAGGGCATTACTACACTGGGCTCTTCTGTTTTGCCTTCTGAGACAGACACATTGCTGGAAATATTCCAGCAGACAGCTGAAATCCTGAATTTCTGTACAGGGCAGGATGTGAAGTGCACCCTGAGGTGAACCCAGTGTGGCAGGGCAGGGGAGGTTCTGGGCACTCAGAGGAGAGGCCGTGGATATCTGAGGGGTCCTGGCTGTCAATTGGCATTGCTTCCAGGCTGGGACTTCTGCGGTGTCTCCCAGTATCGCCCAGCTGCTGGAATGTGTTATCCTGGGAAGGAAAAAGGGGGAAACCTCCTGTCCCTCTCTTGCTAAAACCCTCCCAGATCTTATCACACCACTGAGAGACTGCGGTTCCACAGGGGACTCCAGCGCACGGCTTTGGATCCTGGGTTTCAGCTGCCGTTTCCTGGTGAATTTGGAGGTGTCAGTGATACCTTCAGCCCTTGTACCTTGGAGTTGGGGTGTTTTACGTGTGAGTGAGGCGGGATGATGACTTGCAGTGGGATTTGTGGCTCTGGCACAGCCACTGCCTTGTGAGGGGACACCTGTGGGCCTCAAGGACTGGTGAAATAGGGCAAGGACTGAAAGCTGCACCCAGGAGATGAGTTTTCCTGGGAAGATGTTGGCCTGGATGCCCATGGGATTTAGGAGCACTGACATTTTTACCTGGAGTCTCACAGATTGGCCCTGCCCTGGGAGGTGATTCTGGATTCCCCATTGTCCCCTGTGTGGGAGGGAACACCTTCACCCGAGTCAGTCATGTGTCCCTGTCCTGTGTGTCCCACGTTTTGCTCTACTGACTGGCTCTGCTGAAATTATTTTTGTGGGATTTTTTGTGCTCATTGCCTCAGTCTGGCTCATATCTGCTTGGGATGAGTGTCAGTGGTTTTCTGGGACTCCTGGTAAAACTGTGATTTCTGAAAGGCTGTCTTACAGGAGGGCACATGTTTGGGTCAAGATGAAGTCTTTGAAGTCTGTGGGCTGAAGCCTATGTTAATCCAGAACTAAATATTTCTTAAATGAAGTTCAGCGATGTTTTCAAGAGGCAAAGTGCCCATGTCATGTTGGTGTTGGCTCAGGAATTGTGCACTGGCTTGGGAAACGCTTCATGGAAGTCGGGTATTCAGTGTCTTTGAAACTCCCACTCCACATTTACCTGCTGAGGACAATTAGGTGGAGAGAGGGAGTTTTTTAAAGGATAAAACACTTTGGGGTCCCTACCATTTCCTTAAGGTTCTTGGAGTCAAGACCCAGGATTTCAGATATGGTGTAGTTATTGATTCCTGTTCTTTATCTTTGTAGCTCCTTAGATGCTCTCTCTGGGATTTTCAAATGAGGCCAAAAACCTAAGCACAAAGGTAAAGGCTTCATGAAGGAATTTGGTCATGTCTGTCCAAAAAAAGGTGTTAGGGCACAGCCAAAACAGCTGGAAGAGCTGCCTGTGGTACCCTGGTATTCCAAAATACAGGGCTTATTCCCCTGGACTAAATTTCCAGGATGTTTGGCCATCTAATGTTTGCATTTCAAGTCAAATTGGTGGCATTGCTAAATATTTCTCTTGCTGTACAGTAGAGCGTGGTGCCTTAAAATTCCTTGATCTTGCAGTCGCCTCTCCAAAGTGGACGTTTAGCTGACAAAATATGTAATGGTGGATGTTCTGTCACTGGGCCCCAGCAGAATTTGCAGTGCTGTAGATCCACATCCCTGCCAGTGCACACACTTCCATTATTCTTTACATCTCTCCCACGATCTTTCCTATTTAAGGGAAAACAAGAAAGCTCTGGGTCAGAGCAAGTGGGTAATGACGCTCGTGAGAGGCCCCTCCCAGCGATGATCTCAGCTTTACACTGCTTTGCTTTGTCTGTGCAGATAGTGGCAGCAATAATGGCAATCACAGGAATTGTAATGATGGCATATGCAGATGGTTTCCAGGGTGATTCAATTATCGGGGTGGCCTACGCCGTGGGATCAGCCTCCACATCTGCACTGTATAAGGTAGGTCACAACTGCTTGTTGGCACTCCTAAATTCATCAGCACTGGCTGTCGAAGAGACACAAATACAAAGAGAGTCGCTGTAAAATAAATGTTTTCTTCTGCTCATCACTCCTGCGTCACTCGTATTGTGACAATGTCAGGAAGTCTACCGTGAGGGTAATTAGCTGTCATCTGCCAATTACCCAGATCGGCCTTTCTTGATGAGCCTTTAACGAAACCTCCACTGCCACGCCACGAGGAGTCTAAGATCATTTTTTTAATCACGACAACAGAGCTTATCGGCACTTTTCAAAGGGGCTTTCCATGTGCAGCAGGGAGGAGAGCCAAGGTGGCCAGCTCATCCCAGGTCTGTGCTGCAGTTCCCTGGCACCTGCTGGGCTCAGAGCCCTGGTGGGAGCCTGGCATGGGCAATTCAGTAGAGACACTTCTGCTTGGAGGAAATGGCTGCCATGGAAGGTGAGGGATGGGAAAGGCAGGGATTCCGTGTCTCAGGAGCAGGTTGGGCTGAACGTGGCTGGGTTTGTTTTCAGCTGCGTGTGTGAAGTTTGGAGCGAGTTGTGGCGGGGTCAGAAGCTGCCCTTGCAGCTTTACACTTTGCTCGTCTCACTCATAAATGTGTTGTGGCCCTTCACAAGTCACTCGGACTTCATGAATTTAGGCTCACAGAAGACAAGTTCTCACAGAGTGAGCCCTTCCAGGCTGGTTTTCCTCTCACAGCAGGGCCATGCTGTGGAAGTCACTGGAGTCTCCTCCCAAATCCCAGCGTTGCCACACTCAGCCCAAATCCTCTACATTCATTACAGGAATGGTGTGTTCTTGGGTTCTTGGTGTGTTTTGGGTTTTTCCTGGGTTCTTCTACACTTGCTCCACATGGCATTTTGTGGAAAGCTTTGTTAAACAGACTCAGCCATCCCCATGGTAAAGACATGGTGCTAAAACACAGGAAATGGCAGAAATCCCACCAAAGATCCCCTTGCAAGACTCCTGTGTAGGAAAAAGGCTGGGCTGTGGCATGTTGTCCTTTGCTCTGCTCTCCCCAAGGGAATGGAGTGCTTCCATTACAGGCATGGAGTCTAAACCCCTCCTCTCTCCTCTCCTCTCCTCTCCAGGTTTTGTTCAAAATGTTTCTTGGGAGTGCAAACTTCGGGGAAGCGGCTCATTTCGTGTCCACCCTGGGCTTCTTCAACTTCATCTTCATCTCTATCACCCCCATCATCCTCTACTTCACCAAAGTGGAGTACTGGTACCCCTTCTCTGCTGTGCCGTGGGGTTACCTGTGTGGAGTGGCTGGCCTCTGGTTAGGTAAGTGTGAAATAATTTGTTTATTTTTCCAGGTCTTTAGCCCTCCAACTCTGTATAAAATTAGCCTCGGGCACAAACAATTTCCCCCTGTCTCCTTAAGCAGCAGAGCTCTCTCACGGATTAATTCTGGTCCTGGTGCTCCTTAGAAATGATTCATATTTTTCATTACACTTCATGAAGCATTACTATTAATTGATATACAATTAATAATTGATATGTAAGCATCATTATAATTAACATTAATTAATAATTAACGGTAATAGCGGGGAGTAAACATGAAGCAGCTCTACTAATTGCCCGTTTTTTCATCCCTGCTGTAGTTCCACACCAATGCCCCTGTATCTGGCACAGCTTGACTGCTGTCAATCCCATTTCAAAGGGCTGCATGTTCCCGGTCAGAGCTCCTGGGGGATGTTTGTGTGCTGACAGGGCAGCCCTGGGGCTGGGGAACATTTCTGGTGGTGCTGCAGGCTCTGGGCAGAGCTCACATAAGGCTCCCTCTTTCTGAGCCAGAATTGCCAGAAAAATATCTGTTGGATTCTGCCCAGAGGCATTTTAATTTCCACGTGTAGCAACATCCTTTCCTTTGGTAAAGTCTCTTTTATTCCATAATTGAAGAGGTTTTTGTCTCACTACATGTTTATTAAATGAAAGCAGAGAGAATGTCATTGCCCATCCCGTCCTGAGATGTGGCCAGGCTGGCAGCTGAGCTGCTGTGAGCACCTTGAGCTGCTCTAACCACAACTGCAGCTGCCCTGTGAGCTCCTAGGGGACCAAAATTAGGGGTAATTTGTCACCCAAGTGTATAAACCCAACCTTGTGCAGGGGACTCGGCAGCAGGACTGGGTGCTGGGTGATCAAAAACTTAAGTTCGCTTTAAATCTTTCAAGGAAAGGTTAAAGAAACTTAAGCAAACCTCAAGGGTTTTTTAAATATTTCAAGGAAATTGGAGCTCTCTGGGAATGCTGTCATGTAACAAAAAAAACCCAAAACCAACAAAATATGAGATTCTTTTGTACCTGATGGAAGCCTGTGCAAAGCCATGAATGTGATAACCTCAGTATTATAGTTTGTGAAAGGCCACCCAGCCCCTCCCCTTTCCCCTGTGAAAAATTTCCCCTAATTTCACGCTCATATCGATAAAAACCAAAAATCAATCACTTTGTGACAACTCCCTCATTGTGGATACTTAATATCACATGTTAATATCACGTTTTGTACCTGGAGGGTCAAGGTGGGGGAGAAATGTCTCACTCTGGTGTTCTCCCCCATTTTCATGTATTATTTTCTCTGTTTTTCCCCAGCTTTCAATATCCTGGTTAACGTTGGCGTGGTGCTGACCTACCCCATCCTGATCTCCATCGGCACCGTGCTCAGTGTCCCTGGAAATGCAGGTACCAGTGCCACAGCTGCTGCTGGCAAAATGAGCCCATGGGAGCTCAGAAAGCAGTTTTATTGCTTAAATAATTTGTTGGGTGGAAATTTACTCCAGAGTCCTGTCTTGAACAGCCTCTGTCTCTGCACCTCAGTCTCATCACTCTTGGGGGTTTGAGCACCAGAAAATGCCTGGTTTCAGGGGATTGCAGCTGTGAAGCAATGCCTGAGGGCTCAGGTGTGCTGTGGGTGCTGCTGGTGGAGCTGGGAGGCTGGGCCTGGAGGCACCTGGAGCTCTCTGGCCCACGTGCTGCTCTCTCCCCATCCCTGGTTCCTACAGCCTGAGGGAACACTGCTGGTGCAGCCTCTTGTGGATAAAGAGTTACCATAAAGCGCCTTGCATCTCAGGAGTCACAGAATCACAGGTTCAGTAAGGTTGGAAGAGACTTCCAAGGTGATCGACTCCAACCTTCAACCAAATATCCCCATGCTCACTGAACCATGAAGTGAAGTGCCATGTCCACTCATTTTTTGGACACTTTGAGGGATGGTGACTCCACCCTGGGCAGCTTGTGCCTGTGTCTTACCAGTCTTTCAGCGAAGAATTTTTTTCTAATATCCAATCTGTCCCAGCTTGAGGTCTTTTCCCTTTGTCCTGTCCCTTGTTCCCTGGGAGCAGAGCCTGAGCCCCACCTGGCTGCACCCTCTTCTTGCAGAGAGCAAGAAAGTCTCCCCTAAAATTGCATTTCTCCAGGCTCAGCCACTCCAGCTCCCTCACAGACCCTTCACCGTGGACATCTTGAGGTTTAATCCAAGACTGAGCCCCAGATCCTGCACAGGGCAGTGAGGGACAGAGGAGCCGTGGCACCTCCAGTACTGCATTGTCAGATCCAAGCTCAGGGAGATTTGAGAGCCCCACGGCCAGTGCCACGCCCAGAGCGCAGCACAGAGGGTCACAGGGTTGTGCCAGGCTGCTCTCGGTGCCTCCATCCATCCCTGCCGCTGTTGTGATGCCGTTGTTGTTCCCTCTCCTCCCAGCCGTGGACCTGTTGAAGCACAAGATGATCTTCAGCGTGGTGCGCCTGGGGGCCACCATCATCATCTGCGTCGGCTTCCTGCTCATGCTGCTGCCCGAGGAGTGGGACGAGATCACCCTGAGGTTCATCAACAGCCTGAAGGAGAAGAAGAGCGAGGATCACTCCGAGGACATCACGGAATCCAGCGTCCACACGAGGAGCAGGAGCAGAGCCAACGGGACAGTGTCCATCCCGCTGGCGTAGGGCTGGAGGACTCTCCCTGCACGCAGATGTATATTCTGTGAATATAGCTTAACTTTCCTCACCACCTGTATGCTTCAAAAAACGTCATCTAACCTGAGCAGGGGATGAACTGCAAGATAAGAGAAATACATCTATAATAAATGTTTACATTTATACACTTAACAAGGAACGGGTGTAAATAACTACAATAAAATCTTTTGTAATAAACTAAGGTTTAGGCTTGCGTCTTTCTGAGCTGGTGAGTTCAAAGTGTGGATCAAGTTTGCATTATTTCTCTCTCTTTACTGGCAGAAGTAGAGCCTTTTTGGAGGAGGCAAATCTTGGACATTTCCAGCAAAATCTCAAAATTTAACATCTTGATTTACTTCAAATGAAGTGCCCATTCAGTGAGGCGGCATTTCCAAATGTTGGGAAGAGCATTTCAAACCTCTCCTGGCATTTTGGAGAATTAATTTCTGAAAGGCATTGATGTTCGCATTGATGTTCCCAATTATTATCAGAGTATATATATATAAAAAATATATATTATATTATATATATTCCATGATGTGGAGAGCATGAGGCCTCTCCTCCCAAACCACACTGAGCTGTGCCTCCTTCCAACACCACATTTCTAGAAGAGGTGCAGGAATTTGGATGAAATTCCTTTCAGAAAAGGGGAATGAAATCTTGCGATTTCAATGAGGATTAATTGGACAAGCTTCGGTCCATTTCCCTGCATTTCTTGTCATACAATTCACTTTTACAGATTTCACTTGGTTTTGGTATCTTTCCTTTCTTTTATTATAAGTTTCATTTACACAAGAACTTTTCCTGTCTTTTTCTTTCCATTTCTTCTCTGATTTCAGGATTTAAATTGGAGTAATTCGGGCAAGTTTTGGTCCTTTTCACTGCCCCTCATTTCATCTTAGTCCATTTGTTTGTAATCACTCCATTTCCAAATTTTATCTTTTTTTTTTTTCAATTGCACTGTTTTTGATCCTGTCGCCTTTCTGGAGCCTTTGTTAGACTTTGTTCTCTGATTTCCAGATTTCAATGAGGATTAATTGGACAAGCTTGAGTCCATTTCCCTGCATTTCTTGTCATCCCATTCACTTTTACAGATTTCATGTGTTTTCGGAATTATTCCCTTCTGATTTTTTAAGAATTCATTTCTCCAAATACTTTTCCTGTCTTTTCCTTTCCATTTCTGCCCTGATTTCAGGATTTGAATTGGAGTCATTCTGGCAAGTTTTGGTCCTTTTTACTGGCCCTCATTTAATCTCAGTCCATTTGTTTGTAATCACTCCATTTCCACATTTTCTCATTTTTTTTCAATTGCACTGTTTTTGATCCTATCTCCTTTCCAGAGCGTTTGTGAGAGACTTTGTTCTCTGATTTCTAGGTTTCTTTCAATTTGTTTTAAACGTGACGACTAAACAGAATAAATAGCTTTGTTTACCTCATTTTCTCCAAGAAAAGTTGCTCTTCCTGCTGAGCTACGGAACTCTCTGGAGGGATGGAATACCCTGGATTGCTACTGTCCCTGGGAAATGCCATTTCCTCTTTTCTAGAGTGTTTGCACAAATGAATATTTTTCTTAAATTCTACTGTGGACGAGTTTTCAAAAGCCAAATCAAACTAACCAACCTCCCAGTCCCTTCCCTAAGCCTGTTGCTGTGTGATTTTTGCTGGTTTACAGCAGTCCTGGAATTTACCCCTCAAGACTGTCTTCTTTTGAAGGCACCTGATTGGCAAACAGACTTTTCTCTTTTCTTTTCTTTTCTTTTCTTTTCTTTTCTTTTCTTTTCTTTTCTTTTCTTTTCTTTTCTTTTCTTTTCTTTTCTTTTCTTTTCTTTTCTTTTCTTTTCTTTTCTTTTCTTTTCTTTTCTTTTCTTTTCTTTTCTTTTCTTTTCTTTTTTCCCTTTCCCTTTCTTTTCCTTTTCTTTCCACCTGTAAAGTGTCACAGATTGCTCAGCTCTGTTGACTTTCCTGCCCACAGTCTGTGAGTTTATGATCATGATCTAGTTGAGGTGTTGGGGCATGGGTTGGACTCGATGATCTTGAAGGTCTCTTCCAGCCTAGACATTCTCTGATTCTGTGATTCATTAGCAGCCTGTTAGGGGTGTTTTTTGATGGTATTTCTGCCAGGGGAAAAAAAAAATCATGCAAATCATAATTTATTTGACTCTTTATTTGACTCTTCCACTGAATGTCTTTTAAATCTTTTAATGTTCATGTCTAAACTGTTCTTGCAGCCAGCAGAGCAGAAAGAATACTTGTGTGTATTAAAAAACCCCACAAACTTGGGTTCTTTCATCAAAAGGCTTCAGAATAAGGGCTGCAAAAACCAACCCAACCAACTGTCCCCTATGCCCTAAACCCAGAGGTTTAAGGTTTGCATACACACTCAAACCTCTTACAGCTCCTGGTCTGCTGCTTTTGAGGGGAGATGGACAAAAAATTATTCTAGAAAAGTTAATTTTAAAGATACTGATGGGCTGAAAGCACCCAGCACTTGGCAGCTTGGCCTACCCCCACAGTTTTGGAGCTGATACATTCATTTACATTGCTCAATAGTTTTGGGGATGTGTTTTACTGACATTTTAGCTCCTGCCAAAATGAACACATGGGAAAAACAAAGCATTCCTTTATGCATTGAAGAGTACATTTTGGCAAGCAGCCTCATGGCAACATCTTCAGGTCCGGGGCTGGGTCCTTCAAGGAACTTCATTGAGAATTCTGCAGGGAAAACCGTGTGAAATCCCATGGTTTGAGTCAGCTCTCCCCTCTTGACCCATTGCGTGCTGGGGCCCAGGGTGTTAAATCAGTCTGTAATCCCAGCAAGGAAGGCTTGAGCAGAGCTCCCTTGCTTTGGTTTGATGTTCATAGAATGATTCAGGTTGGAATGGGGTTAAAACTCACCCAGTGCCAACCCCCGCCATGGGCAGGGACACCTTCCACTACCCCAGGGTGCTCCGAGCCCCATCCAACCTGGCGTTGGACACTTCCAGAGAGAGGACAGCCACAGCTTCTCTGGGCAGTCTGCTCCCAGATGTTTTCCAGGGGTTCTCATCCCCCTCAGCGATGCCTTAACCCCTCTCCTTCACCCCCTCCCCAACCTCCAGTTCAAATTCCTCATTAAGAATGGAAATAATGGTTTTGCTTGGGCAAGCTTCTCCTTTCAGCTGGAGAAAAACCCACCAAACCCAAGAAATCAGACAACAAACAGAGGATCTCTGGGCTGATGCTGTTGGTGGTCCATCAGAGGAACAGCAAACCAATAATCAGCCCCATCAAGTTGATGCCTGAAGTTTCAGCTCTCATGTTTTTCAGATTCCGTGCTGCCCAGGGGTGCAGTTCTGAGCCCCACATTCAATGTCAGTCAGCTCTCTTCACAGAGTAGGGACACAAAACAGATCCTTTTCCTGCTGAAGACCAAGGACAATTTTCAGGCCCCAAAGCACAAACAGTGGACTGAAGGAAGGAACAAGAAGAATGAGACCTCACAGCCCAAAGCTGTAATTGGACAATTAAACCCCAATATGCAAATGGACCAAAACTTACAAAAGTCTGAGACCTCGTGACGTTTGTCTATTTTGTGACCATTTTGGGTCCATCTTGGGTGCAGCCCTGTCCTGCCCAAGATGTACCCTAAAGGCCTGTCAATAAATATCTGCTTTATTTTCCAGCTCTGTCCAGTCTCTGTTCCAGCTCAGCCTTCCCAAGGCACCAAAGTGATGGATTGGACATGGCCACTTCCACTGCTGTGGGTGTCTCTGGCAGCCCCTTCTGTCCTCCCCATTTCTGTGGCCCCGTCTCCCAAGGAAAAAGCCCTTTTTCCTGCAGCTGCCTTATCAGGTTCTCCCTGTGGCTGGAAGGAAAACCAGATGTGCTGTGAATAACCCTCCTGGAGCATCCCAGCAGTGCCTGCCCTCCCTGGAGGGCCCCAGCACCACGGGCAGCGTTATCAGCACCACGGGCAGCGTTATCAGCACCACGGGCAGCGTTATCAGCACCACCCGTGCCCCCAGCCTGGGCTAAGACGGATGTCCCCTGTCAATGGCAGCGACAAGGAGCAGAGGGAGGAAGGAGCCGTGTTTCTTGACCTTACAGATGTGTAATAACAAGCTCCATCAGCCCCAGCAGTTTGTACCCCAGCCAGGGGAGCCGTGCTGGGTTGTTTTCCTCTCTTTGCTGATCCATTTGTTCACGCTGTCGCTGCTGCGAGCAGGATAAACAGCAGCCTGCTCGCGTCGCTGGGGTCGTTTCTGCTTTACTCACTGGGGATTTGCATAAAAGCCCAGGAGTTATTTTGGCAAAAAATCCATTCCCCCCACTTCCATCTCCTCCTTTGCCCATGTTATGGGGGTTTTTTTGTGATTTAAAATTCATTTTTGAGGAGAAGCTTTAAGGCAGAGGTGATCCACTGCTGCAGCTGGGTGTTTGAGTGGTGCTCCTTGGTTCACCTTTGCCCTGTGTGAAGGTGAGTAACAAATTCTGCCCCTTCTGTGTGAAAATGCCCTGCCCCAAGTCATGGCACTGCCCTATCCTGGAGCTTTTCCCAGTACCTCCCTTAAAGCAAGAGCGTCAGAGCACTTGGGAGTCAATGATTTCATTTTGGCTGCAACAAGTTTGCTGAAAAATCCAATTCTGGTGGGATCATCATCACTTACAGGTTCCAGCTGAATTTGGTAGAGAGTTGAAAGCAGTAAATGAAATGGGAGAAAGGGATAAAAGTCTTCCAGCTCTCCTGGGAGGGACTGTGGGCTGTCCTTAATGGCACTGTATGGGGCCAAAGCTCCTCCAGCCTCAGGTTTCTACAGCACAAATCTCAGAAATTTAACTGAACTTTACACATAGACAAAATAAAATGATGTTATTGCATTAAATAACCCCCGGTTAAGGAGAAGGGTGAGCATCCCTGACCAGGATAGACAAAGTAAAATAACATTATTGCATTAAATAACCCCCGGTTAAGGAGAAGGGTGAGCATCGCTGACCAGGATAGACAAAGTAAAATAACATTATTGCATTAAATAACCCCCGGTTAAGGAGAAGGGTGAGCACCCCTGACCAGGATCTCGGCTTGCCCCAGTGACCTGCTGGAAGGGAATGCTCCTGCAGCCTCCCCCCAACCCCAAACCTTCAGCTGCTGCTCTTGGGCCTCTTTGCTTTACACAGTAAAACTCTGCGAGAAGGAAACATGGACGGGAGAGGGGACTGGGGAGTGTGGGGAGCACACTCTGATCCTCTGTCAGGATTTTGGCAGCACCTGGGTAAAACACCAGATAAAGCCCCATGGGCTTTGACATTCGTGTGGGTTTCCACTGCTCCCACACATCCATCACGGCATTTCAGTCATGATTTCCCCAAGCTGCTTAGCAGGAATGACCTGTTCTCAGCAGGGGAAGGGTAATTAAAATAAAAAGGGAAAACAGACAGTAAGCATTGAGAAACTCAGGAGGGAAGCAGGGTGTTGATTTTACATTTTCATTTGAAAAGAAGAAGGTGAAAAGTGACAGGCAGGGTTGCTCTGCTCCCTCGTGCCCTGTGTGACCTGGGAGAAGCAAAGCCATGAGAGATGTTGCTGCTCTGTGGCTGAAAACAGGAACTGGCTGGGTTGTTCCAGGGGTGAACATTTTCTTCTGGGGGCAACTTGGTCTAGTGGAAGGTGTCTCTGCCCATGGCAGGGGGCTGGAACTGTGTAGTGGTTTCACGTTTACTAAATTTTGGTCTTGGTACTTGCTCTTTTTGTGAGAGAGAGAGAGAGACTAGGAGAAAAACAAAGCAGGCTCAACCTTAAAATTAACAAATAGTTTATTAACATACACTAAAATAATAGAAATCTAAACAGAAAGTTGGAAAAAACTAAAATGGGATGAAACTTTAAAAAACACTTTTCCCTCCCCTTACAAACTGTTCACTTTCTTACAAAACAACATAAAGAGACAAAACTTGTAATTTTCAGTCAGTTTCACTATCTGATAATAGTCTTTCATCAGTTCATTAGGGGAAGAGTATCCTTTTGAGTTATGGATCCCACTGACAACTTAGAACAGTTCTCTTGTGGGTTTTAAACTGTCAAAAAAACAACTTCTCGGAGAAATTTGCCTTTGTCACCCTCCCAGCAGCAGTTTCCCAAGCTGCTTATGGGTCATGGGTCTTAGACTTTTGCATACTGGGGTGTCACCTTTTAAAGATGAGTAACTCCAAAGCAAAGGGTTCTTCACTTCAAGGTACAGAGATATTTTCTCACTTCTTCACTGGAGCAGGGGGCTTCTCATCTTTATCTCTGCTCAAGCATCTTATAGGATATTACTTATTTCATCACAAACACCTTTGCTTAAATCTACACTCAAATTAAAACAATCATCTCCCCAAATGCATATCTTTCTCATGATTTAAAGGAACGACCTAAATATAGAGTTAATTTCCATGGCTCAAGTAAGAATAGAACAATTAACTCTTCAACCCCCTGTCTCAATAAGCTTTTCACTCTTGCTCTACTGACTTCATCCTGTTGTTCTTTATGTTCACTCTGTCCTTTCTTACTCTCTCAGAGAAGGGCTGAGCTCTGGAAGCTTCATGTTGCTAAGAAAGAGTTAAATCTGCTCAGAGTCTTTGTCTTTCCCTCTGTAGCTCCTGGTGTTAGATGTTCAAGGCCGCGCTGGTGAGGGAGGAAGAACTCACAGAAACATCAGAGATCAGAACACCCAGGCAGTCCAGAATCACAAAAAAAACCCCCCAGGCAGGATCATAAATGCCTTCTCAGCCCACCCCTCGGTGTAAATCGGGGTGGCTTCAGCCCAAATAGTGCCCATAACTCTTATCAAAACCCAACAAAAATATCTCCGTACTCTAAAAAATTTTTAAAAAACAGCTGTTACAAAACAGCAACCTCTCCTTCCCCCTCCTTCACCCAGAAGCCAATAAAATCAGCCAAGCCTCAAATCAGCTCCCCCCCCCCAAAAAAAAAGGGGGGGGGGGAGCAGCAAACCCAGCTCAATATTACTTGTCTCGCTCTAGCCAAAAAAAAAAAAAAAAAAGGAAAAGAAAAAGGCGAAAAACAAAAACAAAAAAAACCAACGGAAAAAAAAGCTACAAAAAAATCAAAAAGTTTTATATAGTACTTCCCAAAGTCACAACCAACAACTTCAATAGTCAAAATAAATGTCAATATTCTAACTAACTGTCTAATAAGTCTCTATCTCTTCCAAAGCAATTCCCAAGTCCTGACCTAAAAAATTATTTTACATTCTTTTTATAACTAAAAAACCAAACTGTACTAACCCATAACAAACTGGAAGATCTTTGAGGTCCTTTCCAACCCAAACCCTTCTACGATCCTGTGATTTTATGAACTATCAAATATGACTCAAATATTCCCAGTCAGCTTTATCCTAAAGCTGCATTATTTTTTCCAGCTGTGCCCCCAGCCAGCAGCAGCAAAGGTGGGGGAAGTTCCTGGGCCAGGCTTTATTCCCAGGCTGCTTCTCCTGTGCAGGATGGGAGTCACTTTAACCCTTCTGGTGCTCCAGTGATGGAATTTCCTTCCAAAAACTGAAGATTTAGCAAAAGAGCTGCTTGAAGAAATACCTCCAGGCCAGCTGAGGTGCTGGCCCTGGCTGAAAATCACTTGTAGGTGGAAAAACAAAGCTTCTCCAGAGCTTGGCCCTGGCTCCCAAGCTGCTTTCCCCTCCTCTGTCAGCAGCAGCCGCCTCTCATCCCCGCAGGGGAATGGCTGGGGATGGGTCAATGTTTAACCAAGCTGGGAAGGACATCTGTGAGAGCTGGCAGGGAGCAGCCTGGGCTCTGAGCTGCTCACAAAGATCCCTCTCCACGTTCAGGGAGGACGGTGCATGAGGGGTTTCCCTTCTCCTCTCAGAGCCCTGGCTCTGCAGGATGGGGCTGAGCCCCTCCAAGGCGCACCCCAAGGTGACCAGGGTGGCCCCGGTGCCCAGCCAGGAGGATGTGCCCGCTCTGACTGCCCTGCACGGGCTCCCAGGAGAGCCAGGACAGCCCTGGGGAAAGCCCATCTTCCACCTGGAGCTTCCACCTCTGCGGGAGACCTGGTACGGGAGAGCCTCTGCAGGTGAGGGCTGGAATATTGTGAATTCTGTGAGCCTGGGGGTCGCTGGGGCTGTGGGCTTGCTGGCTGTGCTCTGGGGTGGGTGTTAGGGGTGTGCTCTTCTGCACCAGCAGCTTTGTGCCTTCTTTGCCATTTCCAGGACGTTTTAGCTTTGGGTAAACTCTTTTTTCCCCGCCCCTTTCCACCCTTTTGGAAAGCGTCTCGCTCAGCAGAGCCCAGATCCCAGCTCCTTGCTCTCATCAGTCACCCCCCTGGAAACAGCCCAGCGTCCCCCTGGCACCTGCCTGTGCCCAGGCACGCCTTGTGCAGCCACCCTGTGACCCCACCACAGCCCTGTCCTGCTCCCCACCCCTGGCACATCACTGCCCCAGTCAGAGCTAGACTCTGGGCAGGTAAAACTCAGCACTGGGATCACAGACAAATTTCCCAAGAGATGAGGAAGGCAGACAGCCCGGCTGTGTGTGCTTCCCTCTCCCCACAGCCTTTAAACTCCACCCATGCCCAAATCCTTCCCAGGGGTTTGCATCCGTCTGGAAGAGGATGTGCAGCTCTCCGCAACGAGCTGGATGCTGGCAAATGCTTCCCACAGCTGCAGGGAGAAACATCCATGAAAAGCCATGGGGTGTGATGAAGGGCGAGGCAGAGGGAGGAGGATCTGCACCCCCAGCTTCCCCCTCCCTGCTTTTCCATTCCCAAAAATCAATTTCTGACCCACGCCAAGCGCCGCTGCCTCACCAGGGGCTGGATATTTCCACCAGGATCATCCATCAGGTGGCATCAGGAAGCAGTGAGAGCAAATAAACCTCTGGAGTGAGGGCAGTGACATTCCCAGAACTGAGGTTCTGGGGAGAATACAGATCAGGTCTTGCTGTAGAAGAGCAGGTTTTAAGCACTCCATGAGAGCAGGAACAACTAAATGTTCCCATTCTGGAAAATTATCACTGGGCATTTAACAAACGCTTGTTAAAGAAATGCGTGTTTTATTTAAAAAGTGTAATAAATGTGATCTCCCATTACTTTCCATTTCCAGAAACAAGAAAAATATGCTCAGGAGGACTTGAGCCAAGTACTAGCTCGAGCTGCTGTCTAAATAAGCCAAGCCTCCAAGAGAATAGGTTTTATTTGGTTTATGAGGGTTTATAAGCTGGGCTTATTTTAAATCCAGATTCCCCCAGAAGGGAGGATCTGCTGCTGCTGAAGTGCAAGGGAGAAAAACAGGAGAACAGGGGTCACAAGGATGCCTTGAGCTGGAGCTTGGTGCTGCTCCCTGCTCTGGGGGGGAGCAGATTTGGGGACAGCGAGCCCCCAGCCCCCAGTTCTGTGTCTGCAGATAGGGGCAGATGTCCTACAGGCCACATGCATGGATAGGATGGGAGGGAAAAGCTGAAAACAACCCCAAACACGCACAGCACAAACCATCAAACCCCATAATGGAGAAATAACTTCCTCAAAGCCGTGCCCTTCACCAGGACCAGCTTCTCCCAAGTCACAGCACCTTCCCTGTGTCGTGTCCCCGTTCCCATCTCCATGGGCCACCTCCTTACCTTTCCCTTCCCAGGAATTCCCTACACACTCACCAGCCTGCAGATAGAGGCAATACTCCATAACCCCTATTATTTTTTTCCTCCAGCAAGCTGCTATTTCAGCACGTTGTTCCTTGCAGATGAGGTTTGTCTCCAGTGGAGCCTCCTGGGCTGGACATTTTCCCTTCAGGCCCCCATTCCTGCGTGTGTGGAGCAGTGGTTAAACATTGCCAGGGCTCTGCAGGGCCCAGCAAACATTTCCCTGCTGGAGTCACCACCTCCCACATCCCAGCACCCTCACAGGAGGAGGAAATTCCTCCCTGTGAGGGAGGGGAGGCCCTGGCACAGGGTGCCCAGAGAAGCTGTGGCTGCCCCTGGATCCCTGGAAGTGTCCAAGTGTTCCAAGGACGGGGCTTGGAGCAACCTGGGGTAGTGGAAAGGGACCCTGCCCATGGCAGGGGGGTGGAATAAAAAGATCTTTTGGGTCACTTCCAACCCAAACCATTCCATGATTCTGTGGTTGTCTTTGATCTCTTCTCCAAGAGCCCAGCCTGGTGATTTTCCATGAGGTTCAAGGAAGTCCCTCATAAACTGACCTCCAAAATACTACATTTCTTGTTAGTTATGACTATTAAATTTGGCATCAGCTGTAGCGCTCTTCCTGCACTTTATCCCCAGCTCTCCTCCCCTCTCACCTCCCCCGTGGGAGCAGGAGCTGCTCAGCCACACCTCACCTGACTGCACGTACAAAATGCCATTTGAACACACCAGGACAGTCTTTTGGGGGGGAACAGTGGGATAAACAGAAAAGCTGTTGTGTGAATGAAATGCTTCCTGCACGTGCAAGTGTTTGTTTGTGCCAGAAAAGAGCAGAAGGGGCAGTGGTGTCCACCTGAGAGCACCAGCACGGGGCAGACCCGAGCCTGGATCCCATCCAGGCCTCAGAGAAAGCCCTGCTTTAATAACTAACGGGGGATCACCGGTGTGTGACACGTTCTTTTGGGATTTCCAGGGTCTGGGAGTGCACCACTCCCCGAGCACAGCGCTCTTCCTCCTGCTGCTGCAGCCCAGCTCTGCCACAGGCAGTAAATCAGCGGAGGAATTGCTCAGTCCCACCAAAAAATACCAATAACCAGGGGCTGAGCAGCTGGGAAAGAACCAAACTGCTGCCTGTGCCCGACTTTAACAGGGCAGGCAGTGGGAAGGCAGCAGAGATCAGGGATTTCTTGGCCAGCTGATGGTTACAGGGCATGGGAGGAGAAAAACCCCTTGACCACCCAAATCCCAGGGACTGGGAGAGGAGACACAAGGATGGCGATGGTCCTGTTCAGGAGCGTGAGTGGTTGTAGAGGGAAGCTGGAGAGGTGTTTGTGAAGTATTTGTTAGACACCACGGGCACAGTCACACCCACTTTGCCCCTGCAGCCAGTGGAATATTCCGTGTATTTCTGGAATACGCAGACAGGGACAGGCAACGAAAAAACCGGGGCACGAAGCTGTCGCTGAGCGCGCCTCAGCAGCCGACGACCGCCCAGGAGTAACTTCATCCATTTCTTTAACCTTCAAGGGCCCCTCTCTTTGAACACCTTGCCAGGGAAGGATGGGACCAGCATCATCCAGCAGCACCCACCGCGGAGGCCCCAAGTAAGGCGAGCGCGGGATCTCCCCGGGAGCTGCTCTGGCTGATCCCTCCCCGTGGGCTCTGCGGGGACGGGGACACGCTGTAGAAATTGCTTCCTCCTGCTGCTGAGGACTCCAGGACGGTGTAGATAAATATAGATGAGAGATCTCTGAAGTTAGGTTTTAGAAGATGAGGTTTATTGTGAGGGATGTGGAGGCCTTGCTCTGAGCTGCCAGGCTGCAGCTCGTGGCAAGGCCTAGGAAAGTGGGGGAAGGGAGAAGTAGGGAGAGGAAATTCCAAGAGAGGAAAGTCCTCGGGGAAGGGTGCGAGCAAAGAGAGAGCAAAGAGCAAAGAGACCGTCCAGCCCCCCTGGGACCCCTTATCAGGGGTCTTCAAGGTGGGCTGGAACAGACTTGTGCCAATGGGGTTACAGATACCTGATACTTCAGGGGAGGGTCACAGGTGTGGGATGAACCATACATTGAGGGGTGACACAGGACATTCCATTTGACCTCTGGGTCTGGCTGCAGGTAACTTTCAGATGGTCACATCACTGTTTTCCCAGAGACCCAGTATCTAATACATCTCAAACATCAAAACTTACTTTCAATTCTATCTCACTTACAGGTTTCTCATTCTCAGAATAGAGGCAATCATATTTATAGGGTTTTTTGGCTTCTTCCTCCCCAACAACACGCGTCACAGTACCGCCGTGGGGGAGGCAAATTCCCTACAGAAACACGAGGGGAAAGTCCTAATTCTGGGAGACCAGCTCCTGTGCTCCGGAGACACCCGGCGAGGACGGGTGTCCCCAGCGTGGGACACGGGGTCACCGCTGCCGGGATGTCCCGCTGTCCTTCGGGGTGTCTGGGCACCTGCAGCCAAATCCTGCCGCTCCCATGGGGCCAGCGTGGCCCTGGCAGAGCCCTTGGCAGGAGGGATGGATGGTGTGGGGCCGGTTCTGGCTCCCGGGGCCAAAGGCAGCGGCTGCGGGGCAGAGGAGGCGAAGCAGACCTGCCGTGCACCAGGGGAGGGTGGAAGAACACAGCAGTTGTTCTGGGTTTCAGGAATTGCTGTTCATGCTCTGTACCTGCCCAAACTCCTTCAATTTCCCCATCCTGCACTTCCCAGGTCCGTTCCTCCCCAAGCCCCAAGCCCCATGACTCGACCTGACCTTACAGTCAAGATTTTCCTCCACACCAGGGCTGCCCTTACGTAACTAAAGCCCAGAAATATCTTCAGATTTTTATTTCTCCCCCCGTACTTGGCCACAGCTCGAATCCAGAGTTCATTCATGGGCATTTCTTCCTAATATCCATCCTGAATCCACCTTGGAGCAGCCTGGTCTAGTGAAAGTTGTCCCTGCTCGTGGCAGGGAGGTTGGTCCCTGAAGTCCCTCCCAAGCTGAAAATTTCAGGTTTCCATGATTCTGTGAACACTAAATCCCCTGGGGCAAGGCTTCTTTGCCTGAGACTTCTTTGCTATGATCTTTTAAATATAATAAAGATCAGAAGAGCCACCAAATGGGGGTCACCCAAACCTGCACCCCTCAGGGCAGCGGCTCTGGGTGACACTGGTGGCTTCAGAGGTGGCCACCAGCTATGGAATAAAGTGTCCCTGGGTTTGGAGGGGTGATGCAGCTGTGGCACCTGAGTGGAGCCCACCTGCACCCTGAAAACTGTCATGTGGAATCCCAGTTGCCTTTAGAAACCTCTGACCAGCGTGGAATTTTTTAATTATTGATTTTATTTCCATCACGGCTGTGCTTGTGTGTCATGGAGACACTCATTGCTAACACTCGTTTCAGGACAAAGGCTCTGTTAATCCGACCCTGTTCTGCTGCTGTTGCTCCTAGGGAGTGTGCACAGCTCCAGCAAAAGCCTTTTTCCTGTGGGGATATTCTCAAAGGCAGCAGAGCAGGATGACGTGGCCTTTTCAAGGACTTTTAGGGGATTTTTGTATTTTTTTTTTTCAGAGAGTATTTCCAGGAAAAAAAAAAAAAAAAAAAAAAAAAAAACCAAAACAAAACAAAAAAAACCCTGTGACATTCACAAAAACAAAGGGAAAAGTCCAATTTCCAGCCTGGGACAGAGCTTTACCCAAAATCTTGGCTCCCCCAGCAGGGCAGGGTGGTGAGCTGAGGGATGTGGGAGGATTCTTTGCCTTCATCCACCCCGTGCTGGTGGCCTCAGCGGCTTCCCAGGCTGATGCCAGCCTGGACCACAGCTTGTGGTGTCACATGCTGCCATCTAGTGCCACTTTCCAGTTTCATATTTGGTTTGTGGGGTTGTTTTTTTGATGCTGGGATGTGAACTTGGCACTGGGGAGCAGTGGGGATTCCTCCCTTTACATGGCACTGATTTTTCCTCCTGCGTGGACTCAAAATGACAGCTCAGGATTCAGCAGCAGCGCAGTGCAGGCAGTCAGAGACGTGTCCCCATTCACTGGACACTTGTTCGTAATCTGGGAGTTAATGGTGTCCCCAAATAAAGTATAAGTCAGGTCTTACAGGCAGAGTCCTTGATGATGTCCTTTTTAATTTTGACAGAGGTTGCACTGAGCTCCCCTCCTAGAAGGGAACTCTAGGCAGAATCACCACCCTTGGAAGTGCTCAAAACTGGTGTAGATGTGGCACTTAGGGCTTAGTGATGGACCTGGCAGTGCTGGGATAGTGGTTGGGTTTGATGATCTGAGGGGTCTCTTCCAACCTTAGTGAGTCTGTGAATACCAAGCCATGGAATGACCTAGCAACACCTCCGAGCTTGGCAGGATTTAAGGAGGCAACTTTGCTCCTTGAGATAAAAATCCATGCTCAGAGCAGCCTGTAGGGCAAGTCTCTGCCTATTTTCACCAGCCACCAGAGGAGGAACTTGGTGCCACGCACAGTTTTGCAGAGAGAGGTGTTATTTAGGCCAGTATAAAGACTGGCTGGACAGAGGGAACGGTGCTTTGGTCTCCTCCAATTGGGACCTGCCCTTTGATGACCTGGTAGGATCCTTAAGATTAAATCATGGCACCTCTGCACACCCCAGCTTTGCCATGAAGCAATCTGAGCTGTGGTTTATCTTCACTCTGCTCTTGGATGGAGCTTTGGGCATTGATGAGGCTCAAAGAGAAACACCTGGAATTATTGTCAAATGGGGGCTTTGCTGCTTGTGCTGTAATGCAAAAGATTTCCCCAGTTTTGCCCACTCCTGGAGGAACAAATGATGCTCATCACCCTGAGATGCCAAGCTCCATCCTGTATCCCAAGCAGCTGGGACAGAATTGGAGCTGGGAAAAATGTCAAGGTGGTTTCATATCCAGTTTTATGATCCTGTGGAAAGAGCAATGCTAAATATTACAAGTATTGGACTTGCAGAGGCTTGAACCTGCCATCCCTCCACAAGCACTCACTCCTGCAAAGCCCTGGAGTCAGCGAGAAGCGGCTGCAAGCCCAAAGCCAAAGGTAAGAGGGTGAGTTTGTGCCCTTCCACAAACCATTCCTGGCTGCAGGCTCCCTTCCCTCACACTTCAGACACCCTGAAGGACAGAAGTTGGTATTTAACCACTGGCTGTGCTCCTGTCCCTGGCTGAGCCCAGTTCACTGAGCTGAAACTTTGGCGTGAGGGTGAGAGGGTCCAAAATAAGGGGGAAGGTTCCTAATCTCCAGCATGACAGTTCCCTGGATGAGATGGACCTGCTGAGCCAGGATATTAAATATTTTGGAGGCTGAAAGTATGAGAGGCACGTTTTTAAATGAGTTACTTGAGCACCCTTCACTTGCAGTTGGTGGGGAGAAGGGACAGACCTCGCTGTCCCTGCCAGGAGTCTGGAACCAGGTGGGCTCAGGTTCTGCTCCCAGGGAATAAGGGGCAGGATGAGAGGAAGCGGCCTCAGCTTGTGCCAGGAGAGGTTTAGGTTGGATTTTAGGGAGAATTCCTGCAGTGAAAGTGCTGTCAGGTACTTGAACAGGCTGCCCAGGGCAGCGGTGGAATCCCCATGCCCGGAGGGATTTCAAAGCCGTGTGGATGTGGCACTTGGGGACACGGGCCACTGGTGGCTTTGGCAGTGCTGAGGGAATGGCTGGACTCGATGATCTTAGACACCTTTTCCAGCCTTAACAATTCCATAAGTCTGATTTAAAGGCTGCAAACACTGTGTGCCATAAACACCCCCTGCAGCCCCGAACATGGAAGCCGTTCTTCCCCTTTGGATCACGAGATTATCTTGGAGAACCGACTCAATGCAGTAACACCTCGGGGGGGCAGAAGCACGAATACATTGTTTTAATGAAGATTTTTCCCCTACTGCCCCAGAGCTGTGGGATAAACTGCAAGCACAGTGGAAATCTGTGACAAATTCCTGCGAGTTGGCTGCGCCGGGAGATGCTCGCTGCCTTTATCCGGGATAGAGCGCCCGAGGGGTTTGGGAGCTGGCAGCTCTTCCTTTCTCTTTCAGAAAGTGCAGGTGTATTTATTTGCATCCTTAATTACATCCTAGGCGCTGGAGAAGAGAGGGCAAAGCCTGAATCTCCTCCCTGGCAGGAGGCAGCACTTGCACAAGCTTCAGATGCTGGACTTGACCCGCAAGCGACGAGAGGTAGCTCCAAGATGGATTTGGGGAGGGGATGGGGGTGTCTCTCCCAAGGACCAGGAGGCTCCAGACCTCTTGCTGGGAAGGTGAAAGACAGCTTTCCCTGAGTCTTAGGCAGAGGGTTGGTGGGGAGTACCCCCAGGGCTCCCGTGATCAGCAATTACCTGGGATTTTTCCAACGCTTTGCCCTCATTTGGCCACGACTCACGGAGAAACAAAAAATCCCTGTCCCAGTCATGTTCTGTCACACACCCAGTCTGGCAAACTCCATTTGCTTGGGTTAAACTGCTCGGCTGTGCAGTTATTTCCAGGGCCAACCCCCTAATGCTGTCGAGCTATTAAAACGCGTTCGCTCCTCTGCTGCTGGTGTTGACAACTCATTTGCGAACCCAGGCGGAGCTGAAGCGGAATCTCCACAGGGAGGCGAAAATCAATAAGCAAAGAATCAAGGAATTCAGCCCCAAGGATGTCCTTGACACTCCCCAGGGAGGCGGCAGCTCCAGAAGCCCAGACCCTTTCCCTGCTGGGCACAATCAGCCTTTTCCTGAAGACGACCCTGGTAAGTGGAATAATTTTCCGAGGCGATGCAAAACTCACCAGCCCTCCTAAATGTCAGCAGAGAAGTTTCCCTATGGAAGATGCTTCCACTGCCCCATCTCCTGCAGTGGCAAGAAGCAGGTTCAGGGGGGAAGAGGCTGTGTTTGTAGGACAAAGCACTGCAACGCTTCAGAGCGCTCTCCAGGGTAAATGTGACGCTCGCTGAGGCAGACCACTTTTTAGGTTTAGGGTTTGTTTTTTTTTTTTTCCCATTGTCCCTACAGAAGGGGGAAGTGACGTGGATCTCAGCCACCTCTTCATCCTGACCATGAGCTCTGTCCTGCTTTGTCTGCACGTGACAACCTTTGGCACAGGAGGCTAAAAGAGCTTAAATCAGTGAAAAACTATCCTAAAAGTGAATGCTCACCAGGAGGAAGGGGAACAAACTTGGCTTCCTATTCCCTCGTGGTTCTTCACCTCAGCTCTCTTGCCCTTGGGGATGAAGCCATATTGCCAGGCTCTAAAATTTCACCAGATATAATCCTGGGTGTGTTACACCTCACCCTGCCCCAGACACGGGGTCTGGCCTTACACGGGGCTCTCAGGGTTTTCCTCACGTGCCTCCAGCTGCCCAGAGCCATCTCCACCTCAACTCCAGGTGACTGAGCAGCTCTGCAAAACCATGATATTTTATTTTGTTTTTCTCTCCCCTAGGAAACACGTGGGGTGGAGCGCTCTCCAGGCAGCCTGACAGGGCTGAACTCTCTCCAGATGGGAAGGGGAAGGTTGACCTCTGGTTCCGCAGGGAGCCACGGACCAGGGACCTGTTCTGGGACTCCTCCAGCACAGGGTCAGAGGAGTGGGAGAGGGAGGAGAAGATTCACCACAAACCCACGCTGGTGAGGACCAGGACAGAGAGAGTTTCCCTCTTTGATGACTTCTTTGACAGGGATTTCTAGTGGCATGGCTCGGGGTGTGCCAAAGAAACGAGCCCCAGCCCTGGAGGGGCTGGAACCTCCCAGACAGAGGGGCTGGCTGCAAGTGGAATTCCTGTGAGTATGGAAAGACCTCGGGAAAGGAGGAGCTCACTGACGTGGGGTGAATAAAAACCCTCTGGGTTGTGTGGCTGAATCAAAATATCTGGGGAAGAAAGCCTTGGATGGAGCAACAGTGAAATGGGGGTAGAGAGAGGAGGAGGGGGATGGAAAAGCAAAACAAACCAAAACCAACCCAAGCAGAAGCTTGGGAACATTCTGGTTTAACTCCAAATATTAAATTTCAACTGAAATGAAATGTTTCACTTGCCTTTGAGTTACTCGATCTTCCTGTTTAAATTGGGCTTAACCTTTTCTAAACCACAAAGCCCAGTTCAAAATGCAAGTTAAAATGATCCATTTAGAAAGTCTTTAAATTAAAATTCTTGACATTTCTAAAATTCTTCTTTGACTCTTGTGGCTTTTTTATTTTTTTTCCCCTCCCCTGTCCTGGACACAGAAATATATATACTTTCTTCAGAACTAACCTCCAGATTTATATATAATCTGAAAAAAATTGACTTTGGTTCACTTTTTCCCCCCTGTTCAGGGATGAGTGCTGGGGAGTGAATGATGGAAAGGGAGAAATCTCCATTTTTTCCTGCAGACATTCTCCCAGGGATGCTGGGCAAGGCTGCAGCACCCACCAGGAATTTGAACAAGAACAAGCTGCCCTGTTGCAATCTGACTTTTCCAAGTACATTGAAAAAGATGATTGTATGAAGGTGTCTGATCTATCAAAAACGCTCTTGCAGTTTCCATCTCACATAAACTGTAATTTTTTTTATTAAATGATCTCGTTTTCCTCATAAAATAATTTGTTACCTGAGAGGGAAGTTCACCCAATTCTCCTGTCTCCTATCTGGTTGTCCCTGGACGTCCCTAAAGGCCACCAGGTTTGTGGATTCAAAGCACTTACATAAAAGGAGATTTCAGTTAAATATCACACAGTTATTTTAACCTGGCATAAGCAGGGATCTGATGAAACACGAGGGAAGGAGAGATTTCTCCACCAGCCCTGGCCCTGGGGAACAGACCGGTCTGATTGCCAGCATCAATTTTGCCTCTGTTTGAAGCTGCAGAGCTGACAAAGGACATTCACCCCACCTTGTGCCTCCTGCTTGTCTCCCTCCCGTCCCTCTTGGTCTTTCGAGAACTACCAGGAGCCAAAACATCTTCAGATCAGCTCCTTGCTGCAGAGCAGAGGCTCCAGGTGGAACAAATATCATCATCATCACAGCCACTTTCAGCTGGAAACCCGATCCTTTCATTTTTTCAAGCCAGGACACCCAGAATAACAAGATCTAGAGTCAGTTCTCAGTGATCCAGGAGTAGCAGGGCTTGGGCAGCTGGGGATGGATGGAGCCTGTCCTACATCACCCGTTGTGATGTGTCTGTGCTGCACCCTCAGAGCCCTGATTTACACAGCCAGGAAAAGAGCAGGAGACACAGTTTTACACTTATTTAAGGGAACGAGACGCCCATGGCTGACTCACCAGTATTTATCTTTATGGAAAATCCCAGGCAGAGCAGGAGCTGAAAATCACAGTCAAAGCCCCAAATCAAGCTGGAGCCTCCAGCCAAGCTGCCCAGACTGAGCCGCTCTGTCCTGATTTCACCTGCTTCTGACATCCCTAAATGTGTGGCCCATTACAGAATGTCTACGTGCACCGTGGGGAAAATTGCACTTTGGAAAAAGTCTATACACCATGTGGGATTTCACCAGGAAGGTGCACAAACAAACCCCAGCATGGGGAAGGAAGAAGAAGAAGAAGAGGAATCATTTTAATGAGAAGGAGAGCTGCTCGTGGCTAATGAGTCTGCATGTTTTAAAAACGCCCCGAGAACTTTGGTGATGAACACAGTCATCCTGCGTGAGCTGCAAATATGGTGAGAGCTTCCAGCTCAGTGTTGAGGGTGTGCTGGAAAGGTCAATGATTTAATGGGCTGGAACAATTAATCTGGCACTTGTCTATACACCTGTTCTCTTAATGATGTGACACATCTCCCTTCTGTGTTCCCATCTGTCAACAATTAAGCCATAATTGGTGGAAATGCAATTTATCTCAGACAGAGCTGATAAGTTTTCCAATAATCGTGTTGCCAGCCTTGGGGAAGAGTGCTGCCCACAGAGAAGTGTCTGTGGAGCACTCGATCCATATCAGGGGCTGTGCAGAGAAGACTCTCTGAGCATTAATTTATCATGCTACAGTGTGCAAAATTTGCTCTTACGGAAGCGATGAAATCATCAAACCTGCTCCCATCACAGGCGGAATGGCTTCCCACTGCCAGAGGGCAGGGATAGGTGGGATATTGGGAAGAATTCCTGACTCTGAGGGTAGTGAGGCTCCGGCACAGGGTGCCCAGGGAAGCTGTGGCTGCCCCTGGATCCTTGGAAGTATCCAAGGCCAGGTTGGATGGGGCTTGCAGCACCCTGGGATAGTGGAAGGTGTCCCTGCCCATGGCAGGGGGTGGAACTGGATGATGTTTAGGGTCCCTTTCCAACTCAAACCATTCTGTGAGTCTATGGAATACTCCAGGTGCTCCTGTGCTGTTCTTGATTGTATTAACTCATCACAGCCTCTAGAGAGGCTCTGTTTTCCAACATCCTTCCAGATGCTGGAAATGAAAACATTTCCTTCGTTACTAAAGCTGAAACACAAGACTTTTCTACAAACTGCAGAAGATGGGAAGGAAAAAACCACAAACCAACCAAACTCCCATAACGTGTGTTCTGCAATTCACCAGAACGGCAAAGAAGGGAGATTTCACACAGTTAATGATGCAGGTACGGAGAGCAGCAAATGGTACAGCCCAGGAGATGTAGGTCAGATAGATCCCCACCCCAAAGGACACTTGCTCTCCCCAGGGAAATGGTTTTTGTTGGTACAAACATGGCCAGAGCAAGCCAAGTTCTTCCAGCTCAGGAGTAGCTGAACTGGTTTTGCTGAAATGTTAAATCAAAATGATAATGCTCAGGCGGAAGTTCAGCACCAGCCTGGCAAAATCATCAGTGATTAAATGTGCAGTTTATAAGAGGAAATGTCAATGAACTGTACTTCTGTATTTGAAAAAGGAGCCGGGGTCGCTGTAACACCTCTGGTACTGTTCTTGACAAAATAAATTAATTACACTTAGCACAGAGAGGTGTTAGGTAAATAAAGCTGAACAAAGCCACCCTGTAACTGGATCTCACCGCCTAGTCTGGATTAATGAGATTTTCCAACCTCCCCGGGCTCAGTCCCACCTGGTGCTCAGAGCATCTGACCTCCTCAGGAATGCGAGCCCTCGGCATCACACCACATCCTCCTTCCCCGACGCACACAGGCATCCAAAAGCAGGAAAAACCCCAGCACACGAGCCACTGGGGTACATCCAGCAGCTTCATTAAAGCCCTTCTCTGCCCTGCCCCCTGGAAGGTGTGTGCAAGCGGCCGGGATTGCTTCAATCTGCTTACACCAAGCTGCAGAGAAATCCCCCGAGAGCAGCGACTCGAGCGGCTCCGTTTCAGGCTGGGCACGAAGATTAAAGTCTTATCGCCAGCTTGAAAAAAATACCGAGCGTGGCAGGTTTCTGTTTGCCTCGCCAGGTATCCTCAGGCTGCTCTGAGACAGCACAGCCCCAGACCTGCTCTTCTCCCATGCCTTCACAGCTTCCAGCTTTCTTTAATTTATTCCTGAGTAAGGCCAAGCAATGGCACAAGGGTCCCGAGATGGATTTCGGGGAAGGAGGCAGCTCCTGTTGGAGCCTCTTTACCTGTTCCTGCATTCTGAGATGCCTCTCCCCAGCAGCAGTGCTGGTGCAGGGATCTCTGTCCCAGTGGGAGCACAATGCATCTCCACTGACTCCACAGGGCTGCCCACAGATCCCTCCTGCTCTTGAAAGAGGTAGGAAAAAAATGCGGTTTTTCTCTTGCTTAGCACAAGGGTTGTAGCTTTTTGCCACCTACTGACACGTTGTGGGAACAGCGAATTCCTGCAGGGAGGCTCAGTCCTGCCCTGGCTCTGGCCGAGGGACACGAAAATCAAACCAGAGGTGAGCGGGGCACTTTGGTGCGCTGCCAGGAGAAAAACAGAATCCCACAGAATCTTGTAACAGCCTGGGCTGGAAGGGAATCACAAGCATCATCAAACCCCACTGCTGGCCCTGCACAGACACCCCAACAATCCCACCCTGTCCCTGAGAGCATTGTCCAAACACTCCTGGAGCTCTGGCAGCCTTGGAGCTGTGCCCATTCCCTGGGGAGCCTGGGCAGTGCCCAGCACCCTCTGGGGGAAGAACCTTTTCCTAAAATCCAACCTAAACCTCCCCTGACACAGCTACAAGTCCTTAGGCCCAATATTTGATTTGTCCTAGCTGTAATTCCCTCTTCGTCTCAGCCTTTGAGCACCTCATTTCATCATTCCAGAGAAGAGGAACGCCTGAGAAATCATTCTTCCTGCTGGCAAAACCAAACCTCGCCTTCTCCTTCTATCTCGCCTCAGTTAATCTATTTTTTCCCCCCTTTCTCTCCTCCTAAATTCCCTGCCTGAGATGGATGGGGCTTGGAGCCACCTGGTTTAGTGGGAGGGGGCTGGAATTAAAGATGATCCTTAAGGTTCCCTTCCAACCCAAACCATTCCGGGATTCTGTGACATGAGCCTTTACAGAGTGTCCCCAGAGGAGATAGCTGTGTCAGTCCTGGGGAGCTGTAAATCTGGGGGATCCTCCACCTGCCCAGAATTTCTCCCTTTTTTTTTTTTTTTGCTCCATGCATTTTGTTCACTCCACCGGGGATGGGGCAGAGCAAACCCTGCTCTGTGTTCCTGATCCAGCCCCAAATTTCTCTGTTCCTCCTGACACCCAGCTGATACCCACCCTGGCACTAACTGCACGTGCAGCCAGGATTTAACATCCAAAATTGCCAATTTTACTCTATTAAAATGTCAAATCACCACGGTTCCATCAGAAAAGAGGGACAAAAAGGAACGGTTTTGCAGTCACCCTCTGCAGACACTCACTTCTAATTAAATACTGGGGACCAAGCAGTTTTCTCTCACTGGGGGACATTTGATCCCAGCTCCAAACAGCGCCCAAAACAACCAGCACGGCTTAGGACTTCCACAAATTCAGGCTGATCTTAAAAATCAGGCATTAATTCTACTTAGCACACAAACCACCTCCTTCAGTTTAGCCAAGCTGACCTAAAAATACAGCTTTTGCCACACAAAGATGCCTTTGAGAGTTGCTGGAGCGGATTTTTTTTTTTTCCTTCCCAGTTTTCTTCTTAGGAAAAAGCTTGTGAAGCTTCATTTGGCTACATTGCACTACAGAGGGACTGTGAGGCCATTGCTGCTGCCCTGGGATGGGGATTGACGAAATAAGACACTTAATTTTCTGCAAAATGTGTCTTTGCAAAATGTATTTTAGAAATTCTGCTTTTCCCTGAGACCCTCCCACTCTTAAAACCCAGATAAACAGAAAGCCACCAAGATTAAAGAGGGTTTTTGGTTTTTTGGTTTGGGATTTTTCTCTGGTTTCCGTTTATTGAAATCCCACTTTTTGGCCACAACAATTTATTGCAGCTATTTTTGTAAAGATGATCTGTAACAATGATCTGGCATGATATTACTAAAAGTAATCAGAAAAATGTGGCAGAAAATACCATGCTAAAGCCAGAGCAGGAAAAAAGGGGAAAAAAAAAAAATAAAAAGAGAGAGAAGGCCATCTCTGCAGCAACATCTGCTTTCAACTTCTATTTCAATTCTCCCTTATATCTTCCTGATGAACCTCCCCTGGTGCAACTTGAGGTGATTTCCTCTTGTCCTGTCACTTGTTCCTGGGAGAAGAAACCCATGCCAGCCTGGCTGAGCCTCATTTATAGCCAGGGGCGGCTTCAGGCATAAACAAAATTATCCATGTCCTAGAAAAAGAGTGTGGTGGGGAGTTAAAGTCCTGGTCCTGCTGGTGCTGGAGTCTTGGACAGCCAGGTGGGACAAAAATCAGGGTGTATGGGGCTGGAGTCAGTGCCAACTTTTGCCTCAGCAGCTGATGGTGACTGTTCTGAATTATTTTCCCAGCTCTGCCCTGTTTTCTTCCTTTCTCCCATCACATGGCAAGAGCCCCTGTCTGAGATCCCAATCTTTGGTGTTTAACACTTGAGGTTTTCCTTCCTCTAAACTAGATGACGGGAAAAATCCAGGAGGGAATCCACAGTTGGGCTAAAGAGCCTTGCAGAACATAAAGGGGCCCCAAGAAGAGTCAGAGGGGAAATTCTGACAAGGGTCTGGAGGGATAGGACAAGGGGAAATGGCTTCAAATTGACATGGGGCAGGTTTAGATGGGATATTAGGAAGAAATTCTTCCCTGGGAGGGTGATGAGACCCTGGTACAGGCTGCCCAGAGAAGCTGTGGCTGCCCTGTCCCTGGAATCTTTTCCTACCATGGGAACACATATATAAAGGTGCACATAATATAAAGTTATTCCTAATTTTTTCCTCTTTGGATGCAATGCACTGATGAATTTTCAGATCCAGGTGTTTAAATTACTGAAGTCCAGTCTTCATCTGTGTAAGAAGGAAAAAAAAATTAATTAAAAACCACTAAAAATATTTTAGAATCCCCAACAAAAATACAGAGAAATATCTGAGTTGGAATTGGGCAGCTGCAGAGAGGGAAAAGGTTTTTTTCCCCCCTCAGCAAGAGAAGTGATGTAAGTGGTTAGGCTGTGGAAATAGCTAAAATGAGTAAGTCCTTACCTCTTCATTTCCCAGCTTTTGAGTGTTTGGATTCTGTACCTGATGTTCTAGTTAAGCACAATGGGACCAGGCTTTGTGCTCACTCCAGGTACTGGAGAGGGGCACTGAGATCTGGAGCAGGGAGTGAACCTGTGAGAAGAAAAACCTCCCCAGAAAATCTCTGCTCCTAGCCCAGATGTGCCCAGCTTCAGGAAAACAACCCTTGCCTGTGGCCAGCCCTCCTGTTTGTTGTATGGAAAGTAGTCACTGGAGCCCCTCTGCTCTGGAGCCAGGCTGGGAGAGCTGGGAATGTTCACCTGGAGAGGAGAAGGCTCCAGGGAGAGCTCAGAGCCCCTAAAGGGGCTCCAGGAGAGCTGGAGAGGGACTGGGGACAAGGGATGGAGGGACAGGACACAGGGAATGGCTTCCACTGCCAGAGGGCAGAGATGGATGGGAGATTGGGAAGGAATTGTTCCCTGTGAGGGTGCTGAGACCCTGGCACAGGGTGCCCAGAGAAGCTGTGGCTGTCCCTGGATCCCTGGAAGTGTCCAAGGCCAGGCTGGATGAGGCTTGGAGCAATCTGGGATGGTGGGAAGTGTCCCCACAGCAGGGGTTTGGAGTGAGATGATCTTTAATGCCCCTTTCAACCCAAACAACGCTGTGATCCTTCACCCTTGGGGTTCCAGGGAATGACGGTCACAAAGGCATGGCTCCTCCGACACGAAGGTTTCTCAGAATCCGTGAGGGCATCGCAAAACTTGGCTCAACATCCCAAAGCACTTCCCATCGGGCAGCTTCTGGCAGCAGAGAAATAATGAAATGCTTTCAGGGCAACGCTTTCCCTGAAGTCACCTCCCTTCGGCGTCAGATTTTGGCAGATTCCCCGCGCCGGACCGGAGCGATGAGCCGGGGGTAAAATGGAGCCTTCCCTCGGGGCTGCCTGTCCTGCGGCCACCCCCACCCAGCTCCCAGGCCCGTGGCTATCATCTTCCATCCCTTCCCCAAGGGGCTGCTTTGATGCCCGGGTGTAACTGGATTCAGCGGTGCTGATTTCACTGATTAACACGCAAATCACGCCCCGGAGACTCCATGCTTCCTGCAATTAATCACCCACTTGGCACATTTGAAAGAGCCCAAGAAAGATGATTTAAAAAAAAAAAAAATAAATAAATAAAATAAAATAGGACAAAGAAAGACCTCAGACAGGAAAAAAAAAAAAAACAAACCAAAACACAAAGCAAACAACTGTCACCCAGGTTTTTCTGAGGTTTTTTAAAGCCTTCTGATTGTTCATAAGATGGAGTCAGAGTCTTTGCTTTCTGCACAATATTAGGAGCAGTTTTCGCCTTTTCTCACACATGGTAACATAAACAAACCTTTTGTTTTTCATTCCCTGTCTTTTGCTTACATATTTCTAGCCTGAAAACAATTGTAACTGACAGCTGGTCTGGCCACTGGGCTGAGAGGAGATAACCTCAGAAGCCAATCCACAGCCAGACCCACAAATGTATAAAAAGTAAGAAATAAACAGGCAGAGGGGCTCTCGGCCTTGGCTCAGCCTTGGGCTCTCTCTGAGGAACATCTCTGCCCTGCGAGTCTCTGGTCTCTGTGTGATTGTTTTGCGCGCCGCGATCACAAACAACCGCTCCCCAAACATGGGAACAACACCAGCTCGGGTTTTTCTGCTGGTGGTTTTTCTCACGGCACAGAAAGCACCACTGTGGCGGTGCAAGAATTGTTTTATCAAGTTTTTGTAAGAAGTTTTATGTTATAGTTCATTTCACTGTGCCCCCAGTTCTGTAACAGTCCCTCCCCTTTGAGTTTCTGTATAACAAGGTGTTTCATGTCAATCATCCCACCCCCCACCTACCCTTGTCAATCCCCTCTCCCCCCGGCTCTGGGGCATCCTCTCTATCACTTTGGGACCCCTCCCCGGCTTGGGAAATTCCCAGAGGGGCGTTGAGTGATAGGCTGGTACCTGAGGGAAATCCCCTTTTCCCTTTCTGTCAGTGGTCAGAGGCTTAGAAGTGGACACCCCCTGTTACCCCCCCGAATTCCCTGATTTGCTATCCTGTTGTCACCTCCCCTGAATCCTCCCCCGCTTATAAGATCGGGGAGGGAAATTCAAACTCTCTCTCTGGCCGGCAGTTTGGACGAGCTGCGGAGCTCCTGCCGCTCGGGCCTGAATAAACCATCTTTAAACCTGCATAGCTGAGAGCCATCCTTTATCTACTGCCGCAGCCACAACACAATCTGGGCCAGCCGCTGCTGAGAAGCCGAGCCCAGCAGGTAAAGGAAGCCTGCTTAGACACCGGCACTGAAACGCTTTGGCCGCTGTGCAGATCTGAGCCAGCCAGGGGCCCGTGCCCGCCCGGCGCCGAGGGGCACGGCCACACACCACCACCTCCCCGCTGCCAGGAGAAGGAAGGAGTCACTTCGGTGACCAAGCAAATGCCCGCAAAGCCCCCGACCTTGAGGAAATGTCGCTGCTTTTAGAGGACAGGCAGTACCCCAACACCCGGAGAAGCAGCACGTTCCCCACACAGCTAAAGGCTGTTAACACCAAACCCAGACACCTGGGGTTGAACGTGCTGGGAGATCGGGAGAGCAGGGTTTGAGAGAACAGCCTGGGGTTTCTTCCCATCCCCTGAGGTGACAGTATCGGCCCTGGCCACGTTCCTAACTTGCCACACCTTCTGTTGCAGTGAAACTGTTCCTAAAGGCGCGTGGCTCGCAGCCTCTTGGTCCCTTACACCCCACAGTGTTTTGCCAGAGAAGTTCACGGGCTGGGGCTCAATTTCAGGATGAAGCTGGTGACTAAAACTGCGGCCATGGTGAAGGCTCTGAGGGATCCCTGAGCATCCATCTGCCCGATGTCCTTCAGAGTGCACACAGGTGGCTCAGAGGGATGCAGCCCATCCCTCCAACCTCCAGAAGAAAAGGATTTTGCACAATTTTTCATTGTTTGTTTCCCTCTCGGTGCCTGGCCAGAAACGTACAATAACCCCAAAAGGACACAGGAAGCTTAAGTGAAAGAAAACAATGGAGTTTCCACATTGAAAAGTAGGATTTATCATTTCAGGTAAAGCTTAAGCTTGTTTACCAAGATGGATTTGGCAGATGCCATTAATTCACTGCTCTTAAACATGAAAACATTTATCTGCCTGCTTACACCAGCCCGGTGGAGGCTCAGCTCTCTGCTCAGCACCTCTGGATTAGGAGGAGATCCTTCCTTGGCCACGTGCATATGTCAGGGGTGTGGTGGACACAGAAGTTGGGAGCAGCTTCTGGAGAAGTCTCTTCGCTTCCCTGTTCCTCTTGGGGAGCCCTCGCTGCCACATCAGCCTGGAGGGAGAAAAATTAATCAGAGAGGGCTGGAAAGCCAGAGGCTGAAGGGCAGGAGATCGTGTTCCTGGGGGAGATGGGCACAAGAGCAGGGTTCAACCTGGGTTATTTTATAACTGAGTTGGAAGCTGCTCCTTGGGGGAACACACAGGGAGGGCGGCCAGCGTTCAGCTGGGAGCTGGAAGAGGTCACTTACGGTGGCTGAGCTGCTCTCACAGCCAGAACACTGCAGTCCTCCTCTCCCTGCCCTTGTTCCCAGCTTTTCCTCTGCTAGCTGAACCTTCCTGGGGGCTGGCTCAGTGTATCACCCAGGCAGAAATACAGCCCCAGGTGTGTATTTTTGCTGGGGGACACAATCTTCTCAGAGGAGGGCACACACCTGGCTGCAGACACCGGGCTGCTCTTCCACCCTGTTTCTGTCTTTCTGTAGGCTCTGGTAGCCCATTCTGCAGCAGGCATTCTTTTTTTTCACCACCTCTCAACCTGTTCAGGTATCTCCTTCAGGCCACACAGAGTTCCTCAGCTGAATGAGGTGCTGCCCTTTCAGAGCAGACCCTCCTGATCGCTCTGCCGGAGGCATCACGTTGTTGTCATGCTTCGCAGTCCCAAATTACCTGTGAAATCCCCCTCCCAGCCCCTCAGAGTGCCCATCTCCATGCATGCAGGAGACCCTGGGGACAGCGCCACGCCTCTCATTTCCCGTTCCTGGCGCTTTCCTCTCCTCCTATCCCTCCCCAGGCCTTCCCCCTTTTCTCCACACCTGTGTTACCCCACCCTATTTGAGGTGCTTACTATCAAGGGAGAATCTGTTTCACCAGGCTTGGTTTGCCCCAAGTGCGCAAAATGCCTAAAAATATGTGCAAAGCACATAAAAATGGGAGTTCTGTGCCCTCTGCCCTGTGGCACCACTTCACCCAAGCACAGCCTCACCTCCCTGCTTCCCCCCCATATTTCCTATCAAAAACCAAGTGGAGAGATGCGACCTGTGCATCCCAGCCTTCTCTTGCCTCATTTCTATGTAAAGCTCTTATCAGCAAGCCCGAGCTGCTGCACATTATTCACCCAACACAGACGGGTGGGATCGCCAGCAGGCTCCCAGCAGAGCCCAGATGCGAGGCAGACACTCCAGAACTTCGGGAAGCAGCCTGGTAATACTTGTTGAACCACATAAAGAGCACTGTGGGGCACAGCTGTAGGAGCCAGAGGACTGGAAAAGCAGCTGGAAGCTTCCTTTCAGAAGGAGAAAAGTCTGGCTGTAAATTTTGACTTCCAAAGGCGCCCAGGTGGTCAGATGGAGCAAAAAGTGGCTGCTCTGGATGAAACATTTCTCTTGAAAGGAGAAATCAAAAATAATAGACTCTGTACAAATTCCTTTGTACAGAATCTGCATCTTGAGATTTTTGAGTGCGTGCCATGTATTCAGGCAACAACGTGGAGAATAATGGCATCACTTAGGTTGGAAAAGCCCTCTAAGATCATCCAGCCCAACCAATTCCACCAGCAATGCCAAAACCAGCACAAACCCAAGTCCCCAAGTGCCACATCCACGTGGCTTTGGAATCCCTCTGGGGATGGTGACTCCATCACTTCCCCGAGCTTGACAAACTTTTGAATGGAGAACTTTTCACCTGTACCCAATCCAAACTTCCCCTGGCACAACTTGGGGCCGTTTCCTCTTGTCCTGTCCCTTGCAACCTGGGAGATGAGACCGGGAGGAGTCAAAGCCCCCAGCTCTGCATCCACGTGTTCACAGCCATCAACGGCTCCACTGTGTGCAAAAGGGTGAAATCCTGGCTGGTAAACAAGCAGAAATGTAGGAAATGTCCAGGATACGTGGGGATATCCCTGTGGCTGCAGTTTCATGGCCAGGGCGTCGTTCTGCTCTCACTGCTGCAGAAAGGGGAGCCGTGTCCCAAGGCAGGGTGACAACCAGGATGGCTGTGATGGGCAGCAGGGATCTACAAGTGCCAGTTAAAGCTATTGCCTTGTTCCAGAGAGGTTTCAGAGGGCTGCCCCAGCTGAGACAGCTTCTGGTGTAGCTGCTGTTTCAGGAGGTGGTTTGCTTCATTACTGTTTTGTTAGCTGTAACCTACTGTGGTTCACCATTTCCCCCTCAAGTCCTAATTTTAAGGAAAAATTCAGTTTGTTTGGCGAAGCGAGGCGGTCTAAGCCTCGAGCCTCGTCTGAGTCACAGGAGTCAGAGGCCCTGTCCTGTGTCAGGACCAGCTTTAAGGATTAATCCCTGTGCCTGCAGAAAGTCCCCAGCAAAAACTGCTTTGGCTCAAGTCCACGAGATCGGGCTCCTGTAACAACCAAGTGCTGACAAATGGGAACTCCCAAACCAAATCCTTTGCCCTTTTTTGTGCCTTTCCCTTGCCATGTGAGCCAGGGTTTTAAGCAGGATAATGCTTGTTCAGGCCATCCTTGTTTGCACAGAGAGAAGAAAAGCGTGGAGGATGAGCAGATTTCCTAAAGACACCTCTCCAGCACATCCCCACCCTCCCACCTCTACAGAGGACAACCCAAGTACTCTAACCATGATGACAGCACTTGTCTCTGAAGAAGCAGTAGTTCTGATTTCCAGAATTCATGAATCCAAAGGATTCCAGCAAAGCCAGCCTCTCCTGCCTCAGTTTCCCCTTCTTCCTCCCCCTGAGGGCTGCAGCTTCTCCCCAACCTGTCCTGAGCCAGTTTACCAGCACATCCAATGCACTCTGACAGAAAGGAGTTTTGGGGCTGGATAGAACCAAAAGAAACCCCAGAAAATAATCCTTGCATTTCAAGGAGCAGAAGTTGGCAGCTTAAAGAAATCTAAATCCCCCTGGAAACTATTTACCAAGGAAAACTTACCCACAGTAATCCATCCTTGGAGTGTTAGAACAGCTTGAAACTAAAAGTTTGCAGAGCAGGAGGGGAAGAGGGATGAAGCTGGCAAAAGATCATTAAGAAGATATTTTAAAAATGTTTTTCCGGAATTTGATTTTTATTTCCACGCTTGAATTAAGCTCTTCAGCTGGTGAGGGAAAAACAGGAGAAGTCACTTGCAGGATCTGAGAGAAAAAAAAAGGATTCCTTCTGTGGGTTCAGAATGTTCCTGGGATTTTGAGGCCGAAAGTTTTCCGAGAGCACTCCTTCCAAAGGACTTTCCAAGAACACAGTAAACTGCAAGACAATCTCACAGAGAACTACAAAATTCCTGTCAGAGAGATAGTAATGTTATTTCCACATGGACAGAGCCAGAACACTGAAGTCTGACATTTCAATAAATGTGGTTTTGGCCTATTTTGACACAGTACGAAGGACTGCGAGTACTGAGATTACAGAGCCCAATGCAAGGCAGCACCCCCATAAATGTCTGCTCCATATTCCATTTGTCAGTTTATAAATGGAGCCATTGCAGTAATCTCTGCTTCACTGACAGCCCAGAGATCGCCAGATTTTCAATTTCCCTTCAGTAAAACAAACAAACAAACAAAAAAACCCCCAAGGAGAACACTTTTGCTTTTTAATCATATCCAGTCCTGTTTCCTGTAATGAAGAACCACTTTTCCAGTCCCAAGAGAGCAATTCTTTGCATGTCACTTTCAGATAGTGAGATAAAAATCTCTGCTATTCACAGGAAAAGGCTCCGACTGCCATTTGTGGCTTGAACCACTTCCCAATTTATTTACTTTCGGAGGCTGTTTACATTTGCAGGCAGCCCAGCTCACTCATCCCTAACAAGCTCAGTTTTTATTGCTGCAAGAAACGCAGCCCTGTGCCAGCCACAGGAGAGACTTTGGACCTAAGGACACCAAAAGGCTTTTGGATCAAGCCACCTGAATAAAAAAAAATGCGTGGAAAAGAAAAAAGAAAAAAGAAAAAAAAAAAAGAAAAAAAAAATCCCATTTTCTGGCGAATTCTATCACTGAGCAGCAGCAGGAGCCACGGACGGTTCAAGCCTTCATTAGGACTGAACATGAAACTGCTTTTCATTCCTGGAGAGCTGCAGGACTCCCAGATCAGCACGGAGAGGGGAGATGAGGGAGAAGGACACATCCTTAATTTGTCTGAAGAGCAGCTGGATTTCTTCTTTATATAATTATCTCCTCCAGCAAAGCCTCGTGCCCGGAGTCAATGAGGTTGGAGCACACTCAGCCCAATTCAGGAGTGTCACATCAACCCCCTTCATCAAACACATCCAGCTCCGAGGGCTCCTTTGTTTGTTCCTGTTGATATTAAAGACTAATTTTGATTTAGACTAAGAGCCTTTCCCATCCCTCGGGAGGGAACACGAGAGTATTCAATTAACTGTGTGCTCTAAATTACTCACGGAAAGGAGTGTGCTCACGTGGACAGGGCAGAGGTTTGCAGGGTGCTGTCTGGAAAGGGGTTGCATGGCTAATATAATATAATATAATATAGTAAAATATAATATATCTTTTCCAGGACCTGGGCTACTATGATCTATATGGGTACCTTCCAACTCAGGTTAATCTATGAGTCTGTATTATTATTACTATTAATAATAATAACAACATATTTTCTATAATTATACGTATAATTATACAGTAATGATATATTAATTATATTATTTACATATTAATATATTATTATTAATAATAGTAATAACTTGAGCTTTGCATAAATCTTTCTTTAGCAAAGCTGCTCGGTCACCTACTTTTTCAAGCTTCTTCTTAACTTGTATTTTACAAACACACAAACAAAAAGGGAGCAGCAGGTGGCATCTTGTTCCAAATAAAAAGTAGGAAGCAGTTATTATTAAGCTCCTGTATTCAATCTTCAGCCACTGCCTCCTCTTCGTCACCTTCTCTCAGTCTTTGGCACCTGGAGAGAAGCATTCACTTCAGCAGAAAGTAATTTTCCTGTCCTGCTTTTGATTTCTTTTCTTTTCTTTCTTTTTTTTTTTTTTTTTTTTTCTAAAGAAAATGCCCCAAATCAAGGCAATAGCTAGTGCAGAAAATAGGAAAAAACACCTCTCAGAAAAGTTTAGAAGCTGTTTAGGACATTTTTTGCTGATGCCCTCAGGACTCAGTTTTGATTGTGCTGGATAATTTCCTAAATCTAGGATGGAACTTGTGGTGGATGCAGAGCTGGAGTTTAAATCTGTCTCCCACCCGGAGGTTACATACTGCAGCCACCTGCAGGGGCTGAACAGCTGGAGAATCACTCATTAGAATGACAGAATCATGGAATGGCTTGGGTTGGAAGGGACCATCTCTTTCCAATCCCTTGCCATGGGCAGGGTCACCTTCTACTACCCCAGGTTGCTCCAAATTCCAACACAGCCTGGAACACTTCCAGGGATCCAAGGGCAGCCACAGCCTCTTTGGGAACCCTATCCCAGGGCCTCACCACCCTCAGAGTGAGGAATTTCTTCCTCATCTCCAACCTAAATCCACCCTCTGTCAGTTTCAAGCCATTCCCCTTGCCCTGTCACTCCATGCCCTTGTAAATAAGTTCCTCTTTAGGTACTGGAAGGTGTAAGGAATCATAAACTGGAAGGATAAAAGCCTTGGAGCTCCTGGCAGATGAGCAGCAGTGCCTGGCAGGTTGGTTACAGCCCTCAGTCACCTGCACACCACGCACAGCCACACAGGCACAATTGCTGGCAAATTTCCAGACTTTTAGGAGCCTGCACATAATGGTAGAGGGAATAAAGCTCAAAGTACATGAAAAGTACTTTGAGAGGATTTTAAAAGTACTTTTTTTTCTAAGTCCATACAGGACTGCTCTGTATGCTTTAAAGAGAGCTCTCAGCATTGCAAGGGCTGCAAGCAGTTATCAGTTCTTGCTTACTTGCAACGAAAATAATAAACTAACCCCCCCACCTTCCCTCCCAGGAAAATCCGGAGTGCCTGTGTTAGTCCTGACTTAACAGCCATACAAAAAGACCCATTTCAGTTCAGCTATGACACTGCTCAGATAAATGGTGTTCAGGATGCTCCGACACAGGCATGGCGATTTTTCAGTCAAGTCACGACAGACAGTTTTCTCTCTTAACAATTTTCCCACCTTTTCTCTGTCAGAGAATCCCAGAATGGTTTGGGTTGGAAGGCACCTTCAGGACCAATCCCTGCCATGGGCAGGGGCACCTTCCACTGGCCCAGGATGCTCCAAGCCCCATCCAGCCTGGCCTTGAGCAAGCGTTTATTTGTGTTTTGTAGACAAAGCAAAACAACCATTCGAACATTCCCCTTGAAAAGGAAATAGATAAACAACGTAACCATTTATTTGACTGCATTGTATTTAGACAACTTGTACATTTCGTAACCCCACTGGTTTTGTTCTCATCAAAAAGGATAAAGGGACAGAAGAATATAATCCACTCAAAACAGCAGTCCAGTATTTTGAGATACACTTGCTATTTTCATAGATGCCCACCTGATACCTGAACTCCAACACAGGTTGTAATGTTTATACAAGACCTGAAGTTTTTTTCAACACAGCACTGAGTTGTAGCAATGTCTTGCAGTGCCCTGAAAAAAAATAATTTGTGACATACTCTGCAACACCAATCCGATGATGCCTTGGAGGTGATGAACCTGATCATTTCTTCAAAAACAACGTAATGAATGCAAACATCCAGACCGACACGTCAGCCAGTAGCAACATTTGGGCAAATTTCAATATAAAAGCAATCAACTCCTTAGTTAGATTTGTCAATGCAAAAAGGCGAGGGAGAGAGAACTGTGTTTAGCAACAGACAGGAGAAAGAACCAACTTTTCCTCGCTAGATTCCTTTTGAAAACCTATGCAAATTCCAGGCTTCCCACTTGATTTCCTAATCCCAAGCAGCACAGAGAACAAATCTGTTTGATAGGACCCAACACATGCAGCTCCAGTGTCTCCTGCAGTGAACTCTGAGACACAGCAGCCATGGCAGAACCTTTCAGGCCATGTGCTCTTTAAAAAAAACTAAAAAAGAGAGACCTGCACTTATTTTGCTCAGTATTCTCAACACAGGCATGGCAGCAACCACTTCTGACAAAACCCAACCAGAACTGAAGTTTCTTGCAAAGGGATGATTTTGGCAGTGAGGAGGGATTTCAGCTCACTTCCAAGTCGGCTTTTGAATCTGAAGACACCCACGGCTTAAATATTAACCAATAGAAAACCTGCCTGTCTGGCTTTGCAGATTGAAACCTCAGCAAGACACACAAGGCAGCCCAGTTTGCAAGTTGTGATTCAAGGCCAACAGCTGCATGCAAGGTCTGAAACCTCCCTGATCCAGCTCCAGAGCTGAGGGAAACCTGAATGGATTGGCTACCAACACTGAAGCTCCTTAACACTGAGCAAAACTGCTGAAAAGCCATCCAGAACAAGTGGCACCCCTGAGGGAGCAGAGCAACAAAAAGTTTTCTCATGTCACAAGGCAGCAGTGGCTACACACAGCCTTTAGGCTGAGCTCCAGCACGTCCTGGGAGTAACAGACCAACACTTTGTCTTGGGCACCCTGTTAAAAGATGAGTTTTCTTTACCGAGGGGAACAGACCCCCACGACAGCACAGATGGCGTCTCTACAAGCAGAAAACTCAGCAGGGCCAATATCCATTAAAAATCTTTATTTTCAAATACAACTCATGATTTGTACATGGCAAGAAACGTCCGTCACCATGTGCGATTGGTCTGTGCAAAAGGCAGCTTTGCTCATCGAATCCAGTTTTCCTGCACAGGGCTCTTTTCCAAATGATACTGGAGGTAGGGGTTCTGTTGGTTTTGTTTTTAGTGTACAGTAATTAGCAAAAATGAAAACAAACAACAACAACAAAAAAACTTCCCAAAACCAACCCCACGACTCAAACCAAACCCTAAAAAGAAAAAAAAAATATATATAGTAAGGCAAATCTGGAGAATTCGCTCAATTCCATGAGAGTGGATTCACTGGGAGTTCATCCTTTTGATCCCTGTAAGGACCATTCACCTCAGAATTGGACTTGATCCTGGTGGGTCCCTTCCAACTCCGAATATTCTGAGATCTCTGATTACACAGGTGCTTCCACAAGTCACCTTAATACCTTTATTTTTGTCTTTCCAAATAAAGGAAAAAAAAAAATAAAAAAAGCCCAAACAAAAAAAACCCAACCCAACCGATTCACAGACCTGGGCTACAGAATCACACGGAACAAGAAAGCCTCAACACTGTCATTACTGAAAAAATTGATGGGTATTGGTAAAGCCTATGTAAGCCCAAATAAAGAAAGGAAAAAAATAAAATAGAGAAAAAACAGAGCAAGAGTGAACGCAAGAAAAGAGAGACAAAATTCCTTCCCCGCTGCTTTGATTTTAGAGGGGGAAAAAAAAAAATCCCCCAATAATTTAGCTCATGGAAGTTGAGAAAATGAGAGCAGCTAAAATGAATATGATACACCTTGAAATTTATTTCCAAGACCAAGAACCAAAGATTGAAGCATTTTTGAACACTGAAGCAAAGCAATGTGAATCTGAAAAAAAAACAAAAAACAACTGTTCCAACTATCTTAAAATAGCTGTTTCTCAGAGCTTCTAGCAATGATTTTGATTAAATAAAAATCATACCAATTTACATTAATTTTCTCTATCTTCTTTTAAAAGAAGTCCCTCACTCTTTTAATGAAAAAAGTGCATCCAAACCCAGCAGAGATTCACTGGTGCCACCAGGTTCTTCTAGCAGCTACTTAAGGTTTTCAAAATAGCTTACACTTCTTGCTCTAAGAAGGGCCTTCCAAACCCTTGCTTGGGAGAAGCAACCGAATTATAAAAATCTGAAATAATTTATTATCAAATCCAGAATTTAAATAAAAGCAGGTATTTTTTTTTTTCCTTGCAAAGACAACTGAAGAAAGCAAAAGAATAAAAGCATGCACTCCAAACTTAGAGGTGAAGACAAATATACTTATCTATACAGGCACTGGCAGACGCAATTTAATGGTTACTCGTTGTAACACACACCCCACCCTACAATACATTTTTTCATTCACTAATCACTGAGGTACCAATATTTAAGAATGGAAAAATTCAATATTGAAAAATAAAACCTAAAATTGAAGCCTTTTTTTTTTTTCTTTTTCTTCTTCCCGAGAAAACTATGGCAATTTTTTTGTATGAAATGTTAGTATACTTATAGAATTTTACAATCTACATTGGCTTTATTTTGAATTTTCGGGAACCGAAGGCGGCGTTCCCGTCCAGGTTTTCTCTGATAAAACGTTCACTGTGTGGATGTCCTAAAGAGTCAGCAGACTTGCAAATGAATGAACATTATTCTTGGCTATCACCTGGCACATCTGGCTGGTACCAAAAGGACTCGGAGTCTGAGACAATCGGCTTTAATTCGGAACAAATGCGCCATGCCAAAGTGCAACGAATGTGTGCGACACTCAATGGGACACTGACAGGTTTAAGAGCTGCATGGAAAGTACTAGAAGTCCACCCTGCAAAGCAATTTGGGACAAATTGCATTGCATGCAAAGGACAACTCTGCGCTGCTGGGACGTCGCTCGCTCGCTGGGATGGGGTCTCCTAACGCAGCCATAGCTTCAGACGCAGTGCATCCACTCCATTTAAATAGTATCTGAACAGCCTCTTGTCTCGCACAAAACCAAGGTTTTCATAAAGTTTCAAAGCAGACTTATTTGTGATTTCTGTTTCCAATACGACCTTGAAGGGAGAAAAGAAATAAAGAAAGAAGAAAAGCGCGTTGCGTTAGTCGGCAGTTGCAAGTACCCGATTGCTGAACCAGCTACAAAGGTTTTATTTAAAGGTCTGTTTGAGAGCAATGAACGGAATTAATTTCTTCTTATCTTTACTTAATTAAGCAATATTTCCCCATTTAAAAAATTATCAACCAGCAGTTCATCCACAACCGTGATTGTAAACAACATTCAAGGTATTAGTCTGTGGCTGTAAACAGTATTTCAGTTCAACACCTCGTAATGAAAGTAAAAAACACAGCAACAAATCCCAAACAGCCTCTGTCTCCCAACATCCTCCCCCAAAACCCAAGCTACCAAACAGGTTAGGGTCCAAAACATACTTTGAATGAGTAACTGAGCTTCTGCATGTCACAAGCACTTGGCACATGAGGATTTACTTAATGATTTAATATCTTTGACCCCTGATTCCTTTGAATTAGATGTAGATAAAAGCTTTTGAATTGACACCAGCTGTCAGACCCAACATTTGAAGTGAATATTTGTGCTTAACACAAGAATCACAGAGTGGTCTGGTTTGGAAGGCACCTTCAAGATCATCCAGTTCCAACGCCCTGCCATGGGCAGGGACTTTTCACTATCCCAGGTTGCTCCAAGCCTGATCTAACTCGGGTACCAACAAATACCCTAAACCCAAATGACAGTGCACATCAGAAGAATAAGGAGAGTTTTCCATATTTTTTCCCCTGCGTTGGTAAGATCCCAGAAAGACCTGTCAGAAATAACTCAGACCAAACGCAAGTCCAAGAGCAGCCCAAATTAAGACTCAAAATTGTCTCAGAATTCTCAAGCACAGGCAAAAAAACTACACTGGTGCTAACAAGACATTAATCACAAAGCTTCAGAATTTTTCGTTTCTCTCTTTTTTCTCCACATGCACTGAACAGAGCTCTGCCATAACTGACAAGCCCTGCACCCCCTCCACATAATAAAAACCAGTTCTGTCTCCTTACTGGTGCCCAATGCAATTATCTAAGGTTCTGCTACTAACAAGAGATCCTGGTTGCACAAGAACAGGGGCTGAACTAACAAGGACTCCATACAGCCCCTGACAGTGAACAACCACATGTTAGACAGGAGCTGATGGTCACAGTAGAAAGACCAGAGAAAGAAAATACAGGACCAAACTATCAGCCTGGATTTCTAGAGCAGTTAAAGTCCATCTATTTCATGGCTTCTGTGGCCTCCCTGCCTTCAGGCACACATTCCCGTTCCTTCTCCTCCCGGCCTCTCCTGCCAGCTCTCAAGGCTGGTTCCTGAGCTACTTCCAAAGCCACCAGGTAGAAAATCTTCCGTTTTTCTCTGCATGGGGTTGGTTTTCTGCAGTCTGAGAAGTGGCTAGGCCAGCTTGAAAGGGGAAGGCAACCAGTGGTTAGAGTGGCCTGAAACTGCAGTCAAATATATAAATTAAATGGATTTTCAAATCTTATTGGAGGCAACCAGTCTCACCACAGGCTACTACATTCCACCCATGTTTCTCAGTGTAAGGATGCTGAAAGAACAATAAAGCTGGGGATAACAATCCAACAAACAAAGTAATAGCTAGTTTTACAAAAAGGAACTAAATTAATCATCAGAGTTCTTAAATTACAGTAGGGCATTGTTGTAGCTGCACACTTAAGACAACCTAATTCAATTCTCAGTTTTGTGACAAGAGTGAGAGATTGAATTTCTCCAGCTGGCATCTCCCAGAACATTACTAGCAAGTCCTGTGAGCTGATGGAGTACTCCTAACATCCTTCATCCATTAAAATGGATAACCATTCATCTGTAACAAAGGATGGAAGCACCATCACTTTGCTGGAGAGGGCTATTTTCTACACATTGTACAACTCCTTAATCCCAATTTAAACAGAACACTGAAGCCAAGGAAGGGATCTGACCGGTGTAAATCCACCATGCAGTGGATTATTTATTTGAACTCTCAGCTACCAGGGGCATTCACTCTCTCAAAGGTTCAGTAATCTGGCAGAGTGATGTAACAACTCTATTCAACTGCAAGCTCCAACACCTGGCAATGCTAAAACACTTCCAGCACTGCAGGTGATTGAGCTGAAGGGAGTGGTTCAATGTTGAAATACAGGTTTGCTGGAATCCCACTACCTGGGAGAATGCTCATCTTGAAAGCAAATGCAACAGATTTGCTCTGGTATTTCTAAGGAAGTCTCAGCACAATGAAAAGTAATTCCCTGATCTCAACATACTGCAACTGAAGACATCTTTCTGTTATCCGAAAAGGAAACATAGGCATATTTTATTCAGATTTCATTAGCTTTCTTTGGTGAAGAATGCATGTCTTCCTGTGTGAGATTTTCACTCAAGCTCCAAACTTCAACTGTTACATTTATTTCTGCTCTTGTGGGTTGATTTTGTTGCACACATGTGCCTGTTAAAATCGTCTGATAACACAGTAACACCCCCCCAAGGGCAGCAAAGCTCTGACTAGATTTAACAGCGCTTTCTGCTCAAGCTGCAACTTCTTGAAGGTTGCGACGTTCTCTTTTACCTTAAATTTCATAAACCTAACATTTTAGCTCAACTCTAATATTAACTGGGCTTAGAAGCAAGAAGATTTCTGTATTAAGAGTGGAGTGCAACGTACCTTGCTGCTATATTTTCATACTTTGAATTTATTCCTGAACTGAAGCCAACTGGAGTGGTCAGGCTTTCTTTCTTCTTCAGTTCAAACTCTGAAGGAACTCAAGTTTAAAACCCAAGACATAGAATGGATAGAGCCAAATCAAATGAACAAAGTCCTCTCAGCACTCACAGAGGAGGTTGCTATTCTTACTTTTAAGTCTGACAGATTATCAGACTCAAGTTATGAGGGCTTGTCCAGTGTCCTTAATCCATTTAACTGCCTTACCTTTTAAAGAGAGGTACTACCCAAAAATTTAACAGTTCATACTTTGTATGTTTTGTAGATTAAGGAGAAACAAAAATATCAGAAGTGTGATGATTTCAAACAGGATTCCATAAAAATGCACAGTTCATTTTTACTAGAGTGGTGCTGAATTAAAATGACACACCTACTAGCGTGGCCACCCTAGTTCTAAATCACCCTGAAGTTTCAATGGGAAGTCCCATGAGAACCTGTGGTTCCCTTTCATGTTCTACATTTTTGCTTAAAAAATGGTTTTTGAAGTCCTCACTTACTGCAGTCTTATTTTCATTAGTAACTACTTGCATGGTACATCATTTCAGCAATATGAAGTGAACGGATTGTCTGCAGATTCCTCAGTCATTTGTTACAGATGGAAAACCTGCCTATGAACAACTCCTCCTTTCTAATTGTAATTAAGGCATGTAACAGTTACACAGGATGGTCTTCAGCTACAGAGTTCTGGGAAACTGCCTGCCAGCACAAACAGTACAAAAAGCAGTCAGTCAGACACCTACCTTGCTGCAATTAACACATGCTTTTCTTTCTGAAACTGGAAGAAAAATACCTCCAAAACTTTGGAGTTGGAAGTAAAACCATTCACCTTCACTTGATTTATTTCCGTAGTTCATCTTCTCTATGCAACCAGCCCACAGTTATCCTAAATCACTGTGACCTGCTGCAAACTCAGCCCGTTACAGTTCACTACCCCAAATATCAGAATTCATGAACATCAAATATTTGAGAAAGTCACAAAGGTAAAAAACACCCCACAAATCAGAGATCCCGAAGTTTTGTAATGCAGACGCTCCAGCTGGAAGCTGCTGTGAGCACTTTCCTCAGGCCTGAAGGTTATTTCTGGTTCAAGCACCCACCCCCAACACCAGATCACTTCCCTGGTTTCTATTCTCATGTAGGCCATGGCCAGCTCCATGGCCAGCTCCTCCCCTGCATGGATTCCATTCCAGTCAATTCACCTCCTCACTTACTCACTCCACAGCTTTCCCAGAGAAACCAGCCCTGGGGAAGACTTTGCACCCAGCAGAAGAAGCTGCCTCTCAAGCAGGGTGCTGACCACCGTAAATCACTCACTCCATAGGCCTGCCTTGGTTTATTCCCACTAAAACAGCCCTCAGGGGGGGGAAAAAAAATGTCCTTAAACAGCAGAACATTGAAATGGCTTTGAAATGCCACCTATCAGCTGAGATTTGTCAAGATTTTCTCTGTGCTGTTGTATAAATCCTTTGTTTTTCAGGACTCAATGCTGGTACCTCCAAAGCCAAATGTGTGATACTTTGAAAAGCAACACACGGAGTGAGGCATTTATCAGATTATATGCCACAAGTTATTAAAATTAAGTCTATTTACTGAATCTACTCCATAATTAGATTGAAGGGAAGAGTTTCCAAGCAGCCTTTGGAAATTTTTCACGACACCCACAGCTGCATATTCATGTTTTTAATCTTATTCCAAGCAAGTTTCAGAAAATAGCGTTTTGTTTTTAATTGGGCTCCATCTTATCTCAAAAAGCAGTATCTTTTTATTTTCATCAGGATTCTGATTTTATTAAAAGATGTAGAAAAATACCCTAAAAGCTACAGGGATGATTAAACTATTTATACATCTCACACAGACAAATTATTGTGATGCACTACTTTGTGTTTGATGAGCTTTAAGCATCAATTGATCAGAAAGTCATCTCCTGACAACTGATGTGAAAAGTGGTGAGAGCCAAGAGTTGGGCAGCGCTTTTCATGGGTGCCTAGTTAAGATTTTTCAGATTCTGGCCTGACTGAAAACTCAGCACTCCACCACTAACCAACATCCTTATTTTGCACCATTTTGGGTATGTGGAAGAAGCCTACTTGGTGGCAAAGAAAAGAAAAAACGAACTATGAAAACATTGGCTGCTTGATTGTGGGTAACCTGTATGTGGAAAAGAACAACATAAATAAAAATAAGTGTGGGTGTGGTGAAGTAAAATCAGTAAAATGCTCTACTTGTATTCCATGCTCCCTAAAGGGCTGCCAGTTCAGAATTTAGTGCCAGCACAAGACTCAGCTGATGAAAAAGCCCCCCAAAAGCAGGGGATGAGTTTGGAATCATCATTCTACGAACAGCAGTTCCAAACCCAGCACACAATTCAATGAGTCTGAATTGTAGTGCCTTCAAATAAAGAGACAGAATCTGAGAAATGCCCTTTGCCCCTGGTCCAAAGCATTTATACAGCACCACAGATGAAAATCTGTGACTAAGACTTAATGAGGCCTCACTGCAGACCTGCAACCCTTATCACAGTTATTTCATGTTTATGGAGATAAAAAACTAGCAAAAATGGATCTTGGATTAATATGACAGTGGTAGAGGAAAAAGACAGACACAGAAGAGGTTACGGTTAGAGGTCACTTGTTAGACAGTCCAATCTAGAAATGAATTTACATGAGAAGTAGCACACAGACATTCAGAAATTACACAGTAATTACTGCAACTCAGAGCTTGAGTAGAAACATCCAGTTCTACTCCTGACTCTCTAAAAACAGTGGGCAATTCACTTCCCTTCTCTGCATCTCACTTCTGCAGCTGTGGTGTGAACACTGTAACCCCGAACCTCACGGATTTTTCAATTTTTAAAAAATCGTGACTAGTCTAGAAATGGGAAATCAACTCAAGGCCACAGTGGAAAGCAATGGGGAAAACAAACCAATCAACCTCTTCTTGATTAGCACAGCGTAGGCAAGTAGTAAAAGAGATTAGAGGAAAGCATTTCAGAAACCATGGTAGAAGCAAGAAGCCAAAATAAAGAACTTGAAAGAATTACAGACTGCACTGTACTGCCCAAGTACAACATAAATTAGAAGGTGAGGGGGAAGAAGACACCAGCAAGCAGAGGCATGAAGGGATCTGAGGGGAAGAATAAATCTCCCAATGAATGAAGCCAGAGCACAGGCAGGGATGCTGCAAGAGCTGAAACACAACGAGTGGAAAAACAAACTGGAGCGTTGTGCCAGAAGTCCTGTGACACCAATTGTAGCTCTGCATAAGGAACTTCCCACAGGGCAGTGGGACAATTGAGGGAGCAGCTGAAGTGAGATAACAGAGAGATCAAAGGCTCATTAGCTATGACACACTGAAATGATAGTGCTCATGTATCAGGAACAACTGCATTGTGCCAAGGAGCTAGAAGTTAAAGGCACAGATAACCTGGTTAAGGAGGATGGATGGATGCAGGGAGAGCTGCTCACAAGTTAAACAAGGCACATAACAACAGAGTTGTCTTATGAATATATTTATATTTTTTTAAAAAAAAGCAGGAACTGTAATCTGGTAAAAGAGTAACAACATTTAGGGCAGGGGAGTTTGCCAGTGATTCAGTGACTCTCCTTGCACGCCTGTGTTGCCGGGCTAAGCCACTGCAGCTCTGCTCTGTGCAATGTCAGAACAGCCTGGTGAGTGGCTGTGATAAATCCACATTCTGCAGCAGCACAGCACACGCTGTTCTGTGGCTCTGTGTACTCTGAAGGGATGGCAGGGATACACAGGACATGCTCATCCCACAGCTCAGCTGCACCTCAAACTGGGGCCCTTGCAGGAAAATGGGCCTGAGCAAAGGCTGAGGCAGCTTCACAAGGTACGCTGCTGAATTTCAGCACTTAGGACAAATTTAGAAAGTCCATCTCCTATTTGTGCCATACTTTTTTTTAGGTTGTTTTCCCTTTTATTATAAAGTAGCTTCTTACCAACTTATTTCCCACCTAAAAAAAGTCCTGTAGAAGAAAAACCTGTGAAATGAATCCACGTACAAGAGAGTGCAAACCATTTACATTATGAAAGTTTTGATTATAAAATCTTACCTCATCACAATCTCCTTCAACCATAGCATAAATAGCTTTCTTAACCAAGTTTGTACCTGAAACACAGATTTCAGTAAGTGTCAGAGTTGAAGTGGAAAAAGAAAAAAAAAAAGACAGTTTATATATGACTAATGTGTGCTACCTACATGACATGACACCTGGGGAAAGCAGGGAGGAAAGAAAAACAAGGAGCTGCAGACAAGCTGCAGCCTCAAGTTTGAACACCAAAATAATCTGTGAAGTTATCCAGAGAACTCAGCCCAAGTGCAAGATTCTTGTAACACAAGGATATTAGAAACTGGCTGCTATGCTCAACATGGTGTTATATATAGCCTTCCAAGATGTGATTCATTCCTTTTTGTTGCATTTAAAGTCCAAATCTGCCAGCATGTACTTGAAGGACATTCATCTTCCAAGGGAATTTCCTCTTACTAAAACAAATACTTCTATTAGTAACAGAACTTATGAAACCACTGTTCTTACGGCTCACTCCCATTTGGGTTTGCTAGCATCTAATAATATTCTTGAAGCCCATGCCTTCCCCTCAGTCAAGCATGAGTTTAATTTTTTAATCGTTATTTGTCATCTATTTCGCAACAGTTCTACAAATGTAATCGCCCTACCTGTCTGCAGAATTGGGGTGAAATTGAAAGTTGATTTAAAAGTTATTAGTGGAAAAAACTGCTGCTCAGTAAAATTGCATAAACCTCACTTCCATAAGAAGGCTATGGAAAATGGAAAAAAAAACAAAAAAACCAAGGAATCTACAGAATGTTTTAAAATATTCTCCAAACTTTAATCAATTAAGATTTTGCTCTGAATGTTATGATAAAACTGTTCTACATTTAAAGCAGATCGTCAGATTAACAGCACGCTCTGAGAAACAGCAAGGTGGCAAACACAAGAAAAAGTCAACATGTAGAATGCTAAAGTAAGCAAGACTTTAAAGATAAATTCTACGTGTGTAGTTCTAATTTAACAAACTGACTAAAGTGAGGGGAAAGCCTTGCAGTGATCTTCATAATAACAGCATTAGTTCTTATTTACTTCTGAATCCAAGCGCCTGCAATTAAATTATGGCAGACTCCTTCATGACTCAGCTAAAAGGAAAGGAGAGACAGTGATTTCTCAGTATCCTCTTCCTCTGCTCCACTACAGAAACCAACAATGGCTTTTGAATTGCACTGGGGAAAGAAAAAATATGCACATGCTTGAACAGTAATGTGGTTTTTTGGAGGTTGCTTTCTGGAACAGAGCAAACACAATGATACATTCTGTAATGGATCACTGTATTTTTCGATTGCAAGTAATATTCTGCCTTTAATCACAGAAGCATGAGCTGTTCAGTGTGGATGAGTGGTGAAGCACAGTTCTAAGCTTTGGAGCTGACAGCTACATTTAGTTAAAAACACTTTACAAAATGTAATTTCACAATAACCAGCATGAAAAATTAAGTTCCATAAGAACAGATATTTAATTAAGCCAACTTGGCTAACTGGTATTAGAATGAAAATCCCTTCACCAGGGCAAAACTGATTAACGAGGAAGGGCAAACTCCCTGCCAAGAGTGATTTCTTTACCACGTAACTTCCCAACAAAACAGATCTCCATTTCAATCACTCAACTAACAATACACAGCTATTTTTCTTCCCTGATTAATACAGTAATGAGCTCTATACATTCTCCCTGATGGGTAATATATGCATAATTTATAGGGGAAAGTCAGGAAGTAAGTTCACTGTAAAAAAGGCACCTGAACACAACGTGAAAATACAGTGATGAGGGCACACAAAACCACAAAGCAGTTCCCACTGTTGTTATTTGGCAGTGGTAGAGGCAGAGGTTAGGGGCTGCTGCATGCCTTCCTTTCTAGCCTTATCAGATCCCAGGCGTGAACCTCACAGGGCATTTCAGGTTATTTTAACAAAATCAGAAAAGCCACTGGGGAGCTCGTGTGTTTGAGGGAGGCGGGGATGACACACAAAGCACCACATCCTGAAGTTCAGTTCAGCTTAAATCTTTATGACAGCTACAGTTATCCCAGCTAGAGGATTCAAGGAAGAAAGAACAAAAAAGGCTATTCTTACCAATTCCTTTTCTTCTGTATTTGGAATCCACTGCTAACATGGCTATATAACCTCTGCGGAACATCTTTTTGTGCATATCCAGCTTGCAGACGATGGCACCTACACACTCCTCACCTACCATGGCCTTAAAGACAAACATACATGGATGGAATTCTCAGTTTGGGATCCACAGTGCTACCAAAAGCAGTAAACCAGTTCATTTTTCAAGTGAAAGAGCCACACAAAATTTGTTCGTATAAAGCGACAAAAAGGTGACAACGTAAATTTTAAAAACATCTCCCGAAGTATTACTGATTAAAAGACTTAATTGCTTTATTACATTCCAATAAAGTTCCAATTACCAACCAATGAATTACTCCTGGAGAGAACCACATCATCATTTCACAAAGTCTACAGGCAAGAACACATGTGACTAAAAAGGAAAAATAAATAAAATACCAGGTTAAGGCATAAATTACCCTTTCATATGGGCTCCTGCAGAGGAAAAAAGTCCATTCCTGTTTAATAGTGATCTGAATTTTCCTGTACAAGGGCTGTGGTAGATAACACGCTTAATTTTTTTCTGGTTTTAATGTCAAGGTCACAAAGGATCAGAGAAAAGTGTAGCTGCATTTAATCTTTAGACACTGTCGATTTCAGTCATTTGACACCCAGAGAACAAACAAAAAAAGCACAGTTAATTTCACACATTTCAACTATTGGGAGATTTCATTTGTTAAGAGCTATGCACTTGCAGTTAATCCCAGTGGCATTGTCACAGTAACCGTGGTCAAGGAGATGTAGGCATTCTGAAATTTTAACAAGAAAAACCCCAAAAAGGAAAGGACCCAATTCCTCCCCAAATGCTCATCAAACCACTGGCACACCCATCGTGTTCACCAAAATTCTACTGTGAGAGAAAGGAAAACTAAGTGATGTTAACTGAAGGATTAGACAGCATAAGGGATTAATGACATTACAACCTGCAGCAGTAAAACTGAGTAATGCTGCAGAGTGGGACAGCATCCAAGGGGAAAACAAATTCCTGTGCACTCAGGAAAGATGGGCAGAGATAAAAAGAAACTCATAATTTTACATATGGGTGTGTGAGCGGATCCACAGCCTTTGACAGACCCTGCAGGGAGGACCAGCCCTGAGCTCAAGTGCAGCAGCTAAACCAGGACTACAGCACATGATTGGCACAAGCACGTGCTGGTACAAGAGCTGCCGGATAATCCAAATTTACGACTCTAAGACATGTCAAATGAAAAGAACTTGCTAGAGCCAGTGCTGCCAGGCCTCAGAGCAGCCACCTGTGAACCCAGAGCTCAGTTGTCCCAAGTCTGTGCTACAAACTCAGCCACCTGAATTGTTGTGCACAGCTTGTAGGCTAAAGCTCCATGGACAGAAGATTCCTTCCTGCAGGTCATACTGCAGGCACAGCCTCTTCAGCCCTAAAAGAATAGTCTTTGAGCATCTCCACCTGGATGGTGGGTTATTAACCAAGTCAGCTGTCAACTAGGAGCTGCAGCAAAGGTGAAATGAAGCAGCCAAAAAAAGTACAAGCTGCAGCTCCAAAGCCCTATGATACATCACGATCCTAACTCCATTTCTAATGTAGCTGAAGCAAATATAACTATTGCTAAGTTTTTATTTGGCAGGAAAACACATTTCAGCAGTATCCAAGAACAACCCTGAACAATCTTAACGAGTGGTTTTTAAAACAACAAACAAAAACCGTAGCATGATCTAACTGGACTGAAACACAGAGCCTCTAAGCAGTCTTTCATTTGCTCCAAAACAGTTTATTCCACAGAAAAGAGGAGCTGAAACGGTGGATGATGCAAAGTTTCAGCTCAAGGCAAGTTCTGTATCTCGGCTCAGACCTGAGAAAAGCGGGGAGTTAAATAAAGAGTATCATCAGACAGACTGCTCAGAACATTGCTATAATTATGCAGAGTACCTAGATGTAATCTTATACCTCACTAAGAAAAAAAAAAAAAAAAAGAAGAGGCACACCACAAACTAACATGTTATAGCTGTGCTTTGCCCTGGAGTGAACACGTGCAAACTGTTGATCCTAACAGTTATGTGGAGAATTTTTAAGATACATGTATTCTTTTTTTTTTAACACGCTTCAGGAGCGGCGACAATCCAGACACTTCGTACCTGAGCTCTCTCCTGTTCAGGGCACTTTTCAGAAAAGTTATATTCATGACTCACATATTTAAAATGCTAAATGAACAGCAAAGAATTTTGTTTCGGTGATCAAAGAAGCAAATACCCACTGGTTTTACCACTGCTGCCAGAGAGCTGAATAAAGAATGACTCTGTTACCAGTTCTCCAAACACTGAAATCTATTTCTCTCTGTCTTTAGGCAGGTTAAGTCTGGCAGTTAATCTACAGCTGTTCCACTCACAAAAGGAGTGCTGCATTTCCACCTCATTTAAAGGGGTTTTTGTTGCATTTCCTCTCCTTTCTCCTTCTTTCCAACCTTATCTAAAGCTGGAAATGAACCTAAACCATGATGTGAAACTCGGCAATTTAATTTCCTGGAGAAGGTTAAACTGTGTAAATAAAAAAAAAAAAAAAAACAAAAAAAACCAGACCAGACAGAAATAGGGAGAGTCGTGAGGAGGGAGTCGAAGTAGCTCCCACACATCACTTAGGAAAAGACAATCATGGGCCAAATTTTCCTTTCAGGTATTTGAGAGTACTTCTAAACATGCAATTTTCTACAAACAGAATTCAGCCTAAGTCACTATTATATTATAAACTCCATAGAGAACTGTAGGAGTTACTCCAATACTAGGTTATTAGTAGCAGGATTAACATACATGAATCCAAATCCAATATTTGCATCATCTTTGTTCCTATGAATAAGTTTAAATGCTTAAAACAAACCAGATTTTAATATACTGGAAGAGCTACTAAAGAAATGTCTGTATATCAGCAAGAACATTACTTTCCACTGAATTAATCAATTTGTATTAATTTCATTATCAAAGATGACATTATGTTTGTCAGCCAGTCTGAGTATGCATTTAATATCCAGATCCTGGGAATTTTGCTTAAAGGAGATTAAAACAGCCAACCAGCCCCAAAAGGGAAATATTCTGCAACTCAAATACAGCAGAACCTGCATTTTCCTTCCACACCTGCACCAAAGTCCATCCCAAAGGATGGGCAGGCACAGCTCGGAATGAACTGGCTCACATTTGGAGGATACATCCAGGGTAATGGCTTTAACCTCACCGCTGGCACTTCAGCCATGGCTCTTCCCGGTACCTGGCAAATCACCACATCCCTCTGCTTCCACTCCATGAACCTGGACACCAGCAATTCCCTCCCGTGTGAGGAACACCCTCTGCAGTAACTGCCCTGGCTGTTGTCACCTGCTCAGGTGCTGCAGGGACTTCAGTTTTCACAGAGCCATCGACAGTGTCTCAAAGCGTGATCACTCCTGAAAACAAACTGGAACACAAAGTTGGCAAATTCTCCTGCAAAACTTCTTCCTACGTCTGGCATGAGGCCAGGAAGACTTCTCAGACAACCTCTTAACTTTTCTGGCTCTTCCTTTAAGCCCCAGGTTTTCCACAGCTGAAGAACAGGGATGATGTCTTACAAGTCTTAATTTCAACACACCAAGACTCTTGAATCAAATCCAATTAAAAAAAAATATGCAAAGCATTAGTATAAAACAAGACTTAACTGCAGTCATTTAGGATTTACAACACATTTAAAACCACTTACACGGAATTAATAGGTTATTTTTAAATTTGTGAAAGTTTAAATTATAAATGCTGCTATACCTAGTGGCAAAGTTAACAACCCAATAAAAGCATAGATTTTCTAGAATTTTCTTAAAAGGCAGCTGAGTGGTACAGTGAATTACAGGAGAAGTTACAACACTCAGCCAGAACTCTGCTTTTATTATGTTCTGTCTTATCCAAACTCTGGCACAGAGCAAGGTTTCCTAAGCTCACCTCTCCCACGCTAAAGGATTTTGAAAACCATTTTCTGAAATATTTAATTTATCAGTCTGAAATGCAAGCTTCAGAACTTTAGCACCGCTAAGACTAGAAGCTACAAAACCACTTTAAAAGAAAGCTACAACGCCGAAAACGCATTTACAATCCATCTGGGGACAAAGATGTAACATTGCTTAAAAACACTCCACATGAAACAGAAGATGCCCCTTGCCCCTGTCATTTTTTTGGCAGAGGAGTGGTTATCATTTGAGGAGAAACTGAGCTGACAATTTCTGAGAGCAAGTAAAAAAACCAGGCATTTACTGGGCACCCACATCTAATACATCTGAAGACAGGCAAAATGTGCGTTTATCAGACAGCTGGAGTTTTACACAATCCCAGAATGGTTTGGGTTGGAAAAGACCTTAAAGATCATCTAGGTCCAACCCCCTGCCATGGACAGGGACACCTTCCACTGGAAGTTTATGGAGGAAAATGTTATTACCTTGCCACAGCCCAGACACTGCTGCAGTGTGAGACCTCAGCACCAAGCAGTATTCCCAACTTGCTACCCCTAAAGTCAGGGTAACAGTTATGTGGATAACTTTGATACTGAATTTAACAGGGTTTTAGGATTTCCAGTATCTCCAGGTCCTTTGAAAGTGGAATATTAACTTCTTTGAGTGCGCAGCTAGGAAGTGGCCTGAGCCTGAAATACTCTGGTCACTACTGACCAGTCAGGGTTGATCCTCTGCTGTGCCCTCCCACCTCTTCCCTTGCTCCGGTGCCTGTGACACCCTACAGGAATGTATCTGGAGCTCTAAACCAAGAGAGCATCATCCTAAAACATCTAAATACACACATTTACAAGCATATGCTGGTCAGAGGGGTACCTTGGCTCCCAAAATCACAGAAACACAGGGGACAGCACAAGGCAGGAAGGAGGAGTTGAAGAGAAAGGAAAAACAAGCAGCAGCAACTGGGCAACTTGGGAAGGCCAAGCCAAAACTGAGCAAGTTTCAAATCCATGCAATAAAGTTAATAATGCCCCCAGAAATCAGCTTTGCATTGTCAGAATAGGGAAATGATGTCTCAGATGGTTCACTGAATAAGCCATTAGAAAGAGGTGATTATTTAGGGAAAACACACATCCCATCTTAATTTTCAGCAGCGTCAGTTCTTTCCCCTCACAGGGAGAGAAAAAGAAAGGGGCCATGACAGCACTGGGAAGACAGGTGAATGTGCCCTGGAAGAATTTCAAATGGTGGTGGTGAAGTTCAGTAAAGGACCTGATTGAACCCTTACAGATCTTTTTCCAAATACAGTTAAATCACAGGCTAACCCCTCTTCCCAAAACAATCAAACCCCAGCCAAAACCTGAAACCAGAGGGGTGTGGGGCCACAAAGCATTAAATCAAATGATTCAGTGAGATCAGGCACTGAGCTTCATGTTCACCATCCTGACACTTCTTGCTAATTGAAATATGCAGTCCCTGACTGAAGATAAATATTTTATAGCGATTTATTAGAGAGAAGTAGTTCAGGAATCCATTAACTGCAGGAACATTTTATATTTTATAGAACAGAAACTTTTCAAGACAACCTCTAAGAAACAAACCCCAAAAATATTCACAAAAACCGCAATCGCCCCCACACATGAATTTGACTCAGGATGCTGCAAGACCTTCAAATTATTAAGCAGATCACAATTTGCTGGCTTTAGATATTCACAGCCATATATTGTTCTCTACACTTTTATGTACTTTATATTGTTTCACCTTTCAAAAAAAAAAAAAAGGCAAATACATTGAGATCAAGAAAAGTTTTGTTGATTCTTTAGGGCTATCAAAAAATGAAGCTGTCACCACAAAATAAGCTTTCTCTTCTTTGAGTGATATCTTACTCTTTAAATGAGCTTATTAGAAATCATCTGTTTTAGCTCCCTGTCAAACAACTTGTCACTGTTCTCACAACAAAATTCTTCAGTTATTCCCTGACCAAAAAAACCCCCATAATGACTGGAAGTCTAAACAAATGCACTGTGATCTAAGAGTATCCAACATTTCCTTGGCTCTACCAGGGATACACCTGATGCTCAAAGTATGGACTTTCATAGTTCTTGAGCATTTTACTCTCACTATGAGGTAAATCAGTCACAGGCAGAGCTCAGCGTTTGAAGAACATCACTGTGCTCTGATCAGCATCCTTGTAATGGCAAACATGACTCTGCATCCAACAAGGCTCTCCCATATTTCATATTCTGTTTTGTTCTAGGTCAGCTTTTCGCTATGCTCAACTTCCAGTAATCCTACTGTATTCCCTCTGCAGGGTTTTAAGAAGCACCGTTCTGAAAATCCTCCTATAAACCGTATCAACCCTGGTATAAATTATACCAGATCCTAAACCAGAAACATTCAGGAAGTTTAAGGCCAGATGGACTCCACCAGCCTCACCTCTTATACTCACATTCTACCAAAATTTCAGAGATATCCCTGAACTGAAGGGTGTCTTGGCTCTGGCTAAATCACACCTTTCAGAGGTGTGTCCAGCCTTAATTAAAACATCAAGAGAGACAATTTCATCATTTTCTTTAGCAAGGAAGTGCCTCCAACTCCCCTAGACGTTGTGTTTTGCAGCTGTAAGTGTTCCTATGAGTAAATCAAGCACAGCTAAGCTCTTGCTATGCACGCACACTCCTCAGGCCAACTTCTACTCAGTTTCATTTACCTGTGGATGAATTATCATCCTAAAAGCGTGCAGCTGAGACACAAAAAGTGCTAAACATTTAGGAAGGCAGGGGGCAGCTAAACCAGCCTTTCAGTAGTGCAGCAGGAAGAATGCAACATTAAATAGGTTGTTAGCGCTGGGAGCCAACGTGAGAATTCCTGCATGCTGCGAGCCCACTCACACCTGTAAAAGCAACACAGTTGGACTTGCCTTTGTCAAAGTAAGCTCACAGATCAAAAAAGCCTCCTCAACCTTTCACAGTGCCTCTCCGCCTATCACTTAACATTTATGTGCCAGCCCCGCTTTAGTCAGTTTTAAAACCATTGTGCAAGAATTACCAAGCAGTTACAAGGCATTAGTGGACTAAGTACTTTCTTTCTTAAATCCAAGCCCAGGAACTGAGACAGAATCATAAAATGAGCTACCAAAGGTCACAAAAGTCAATGTCAAAACCAAGATTAGAAGCCCTGAATTCCTGGATCCTAGCCCTGTGCTCAAACCCTCTCCCCACCACTTAAAACACGTGTTAACAAATGCAGAACTTCGGGCACATGCTTTACTTGTACGTGCACAGGTCACAGTGGGACAGGTTATTTCCAAAAAAGCTTGGCCTTACCCACAAAAAGATTATTGGAAGTATTTCAACAAACGTCACCCCTTCCATCCTCTCCTCCCCAGCCCCACACCACTCCCAACTCCTGCCCTCCCTGCTCCCTCTGGCACTTACCAAAAAGCAAAGTTGTGGCCAGTTGTGGATAAAATACCTATATGTGTAAATGGAGTAGGGTTCAGACAGATCTTTGGTGATCAGTCTCATGATATCGGGCATCTGCAGCTCTGACTCATACTGGACGTATCGTATCGTTAGGTCCTCCTCGGGCTGACAGTCCGTTCCCGAGCCTTTCAAACTGCAGGCTGCCGCTAAGGACCCGGAGAGTAGCTGCAGGGACTCCTCCTCCTCCTCCCCTCCTTCATCCCCCTCCTCCTGCTCTTCCTCCTCCAAGCCAGTCTCTCCTGCCAGCCCATTGCGGGCTGCAGTCTTAGCAGCAGCAGTCGCGGTTGTGGCAGCAGGCTGGCTCCTGTCCCCTTTAGCCGGGGGAGAAGGAGGAGGAGAGGGTGCAGTCCTTCCCTGGGGAGGGAGGTGGTTGGCGTGGGGGGACGAGGGCGCTGCGGTGGGGGGCGACGGCTGCTGCTGTCCGGAGCCCATTGTTTTGCTGGCTCGCTTGTTCTCCAGCCCCTCGGGGGCCGCCCCTGCCTCCGAGCCGAGGATCTTGCCCTTGAGGGAGGCCCGCAGGTGCCGCAGCTCGGGGCTGATGAGGCCGTTGAGCTGGTGGTTGTGGTGCGGGGGGTGATGGTGGTGGCGGTGGTGGTGGCGGTGCTGCGGGCCCCCCTTGCCGCCGTCGCTGCCTCCTCCTCCTCGCTGCTGCTGCTGCTCCCGTCCGCCCGCGGGTCCCTCCTCTTCCTCCTCCTCTTCGGCCTCCTCGTCCTGGGCGCCGGTGCAGGCGGCGGCGGCATAAGAGGTGGCGGAGGAGGAGGAGGAGGAAGCAGCTCCCCCTCCTCCTCCTCCGGGGAAAGGGGAGAGCGTGTCCCCCTGCGGGGACAGGACGCTGCTAGGCCCCGGCGGTACCTCGGCCATATCCTACGGGAGAGACCGACACAAACTCACCGGGGAGGAGGAGGAGGGCGCCAAACCGAACGGGGGCGACGGGAAGATGGGGGGGAGGCGCGGCGGCCTCACGGGCCGCGCTCGGCGGGGAGCGGGGTTGGGGGGGGGGGGGGGGGGGGTGTAGCGCGAACAAAGGCACGCACGGTGCCCGGGCCGCGCCTCGCCGCCCCGCCGCCCCCTCTGGCGGCTGCCCCGCTGCCCCCGCGGGCGGGGCCGTTCCCGGAGCGCTCGGGGCCCGGGGTCCCCCCGCCGCCGCCACTCACCGCCGCGTCTGGGCAGCTCCCGCTCCGCCGCCGCCAAGCGCGGCCGCCGCGGCCGTAAAACCAGCGGCCAGTTCCTGTCGGCCCTTACGACACTTCCTCCCTTGGCGGCGGCGCCTGGCGACGGCGGGGCGGGGCGGGGGCGGTGCCCTCAGCCCGGTGCCCGTGCGGGGAGCGCGGGCCTGGGACAGGGGCAGGGGAACGGGATCGGTCACAGATTCACGGAATCGCAGAGCCAGCTGGGTTGGAAAAGACCTCTGAGATCGCTGAGTCCAGCCTGTGACTGAACACACCCGGTCTTTCACAGACTCAGGGTGTCCGGGAGGGATCAGGGATCATGGAGTCCAGGCCCTGCACAGGACACGCCAACAATGCCACCCTGTGCCTGAGAGCGTTGTCCCAACTCTGAATTCTGTCAGGCTCGGGGCCGTGGCCTTTCCCTGTTCAGTGCCCCAGCACCCTCTGGGGGAAGAACCTTTTCCTGATATCCAACCTGAACCTCTGTAGACTCAGCTTCCTGCTGTTCCCTCGGCCCCTGTCACTGAGAGTGAACAGGTCAGGCCCTGCCCCTGCGCTGCCTCTCCTGAGAAAGCTTTGCCTACTCTCAGCTCTGCCCTCTGCTCCGGGCTGGACCGACCACGTGTCCTCAGCTGCTCCTCATGAGGCCCCTCCAGACCCTTCCCCATCCCTGTGGCCTCTGGAGCCTCTGGAACAGCTTAGTGTCTTCTGCCTTCAACACCTCCAGGCATGGTGACTCCACCACCCCTCTGGGCAATCCATTCCAATGTCTAATCATCCCTTCTGTGAAGAAATTCTTCCTAACATCCAAACCAACCGTCCCCTGGCACATCTTAGGAGTATGTCCTATTGTCCTGTCACTTGTTATCCTAGAGAAAAGCCCAATCCCCCCGGCTGTCCCCTCCTGTCAGGGAGTTGTGCAGAGCCACACGGTTCCCCCCAAGCCTCCTTTTCTCCAGGCTGAGCCCCCTCAGCTGCTCCTCATCAAACTTGTGCTCCAGACCCTTCCCCAGCTCCATTCCCTTCCCTGGACTTGTTCCAGTCCCTAAATGTCCTTCCTGAACTGAGGGACCCAGAACTGTACCCAGGGCTGGCGGTGTGGCCTCAGCAGTGCCCAGCACAAGGGACAGTCACTGTCTGCTCTGGCTTTTGTTTGATCAGCACAAGCCTGAGCGGGCACAGGCGCTGCCCACAAGGACGTTTCCAGCTGTGTTTAGTCTGGGGACAGGCGCCAGAAGTGTTTTTGTGGCACTCTGCTGCAGATCAGGGCGCAGGAGTTGCTGCTTTTCCTTCCAAAAGCTGCATGAGGGACGTCATTCCTGCCTGGATAAGCCTTGGGCTGCGTTGTGTGACTGCTAACAGTGGAAATTCAGCAAGGCTGAGAGACTTCTCAAGCCATCGCTGCTGCTCTTCTGCCTCAAATAACCTCTTTTAAGTGTGCCACAGCAACAAACAAGTCCTTTAGATGTGAATATTATATTATTGTGCACACAAGGCCCCTCAAAATGCAGAGAAGGAGTGTTTTTGTTTTGTTTTTCCTTTTCTCACATGAAGCCTTGCAGGGCCCCTGTAAGACTTTCTCATTTTTGTTTGCTACAGATATTTTTCAAGGAAGTGACAGGTCCGGGCTTCAAAGTAAAATCCAGGAACTGCTCTACATGTCCTAACAGGATTCTTCAATTAGAAAGAATAAATAGTGTGGGGTTACAGCCTCCTGTTTATTAACTGGTTAGTGCTGAAGTAAAGTGGGAAAAGAGAAGACCTGTTGGAAATTAAGGGAATTGTACGCTTTTATTCAAAGTAATTGCTTATGGAAATTCTGAAATTTTGAGAAAGAAATGGGTATCTGAATCCTTTTAGATCTCTTTATTCTTTTCCAAGCCTCCTTTGCCCCATCCCTGGAAGTGTCCAAAACCAGGCTGGATGGGGTTTGGAGCAGCCTGATCTAGTGGAAGGTGTCCCTGTCAGTGGCAGGCAGGTCGGGACAAAATGATTTTTAAGGTCCCTTCCAACCCAAACCATTCTGTGATTATTCTATGATTCAGGGAGGTTAATTCATGTTATCTCTATCCATGTTGACTTTGTGTCCTGCAGTTGCTCTGCAGATCTGTTTTTAAACATGTCGCTCCACAGAGGTGTTCACATACAAAACTGTGTTAGAAGTTTTCATTTTTATTTTTGTGTGTGTGTTATCAGGCACCAAAGGACCCTTGTGGGCTCGATGGAATTGCTCTGGCACAAGTTCACTGGCCTGGGGTAGTTTAAACAGAAAGAGCAAACAAATGTCAGTGCAGGACTGTCCCAAATTCTGCTCTCACTTGCTGTGTTGCTGCTATGGCATTGGGAGAGTCAGAGGGACCTGTTAGGGTGACGTCTGTGTGAAGAAGACAATCCAGACCAGGAAACATTGTTAGAGAGGGTGAAGATGATCCAAATGAACATGAAAGCCTGGTCTAGTGGAAGGTGTTCCTGTCCATGGCAGAGGGGTTGGAATGAGAAGATCTTAGGGCCCCTTCCAACCTAAAACATTCCACATTCTATGATTCTATGGCTACTGCTGAGATGTTCTCAATTTAAGTTCCTACTGTGCTTAAGTTTGTCTCAATTCTCCTCTCTGTTATGAAAACAGCTGCTTTGAAAATGCATGTTCTCAAACAGAAGCCACACCTTTTTTTTTCCCCCCGATTTTTCCTTAGTTCCTCAGTTTTCCTCTCACTGCTTTTTGAACATCCTCCAGCCCCGAGCACACTCATGCCCGTAACAAACGCGTGTTCTGGGGCAGGGATGGGGCTCAGACCCTGGCCTTGTTGTTTGTCACTCTTTGTTCAGTAACTCTGTGACCTTGAAGGTATCCATGGTTAATTTGTTAAGGAAACAGCAACTTAGCAAAGTTTGGAAACTTAGTTCCAGTATCTGAAAAGAAAGGGAGCTGCTGGTGGCTTTCCTCTTCATTGTTTAGGGAAAGTACCTACGCTTTGATTTAGTTTCACAGTTGCTCTCAAGGTATTGTAGTAGAAAATGGACAGCTAAACATGCCTCTGTTCCCTGTGGTAACAAAGTGACATCCCAGCTGCACCAGAAATAAGGAAGCTGGGGACAAAATACTGAGCTGTACTTAATCTGGGCAATAAAATGTAGGAGCAGGTCAGTGCTTAATAAAGAAGTTGTTGGGTATTTTCTGAAAGAAGGGGAAGTAGTTTGAAGTGAGTGTGTGACAGGCAAGTAGAGCTGAAAAGTTCTCTGTTGTTCTTCACTTATTAACAAAAAATCCTGTAAAAAGTTACTCCTAATGGTGGCTGCATTACTTGAACTCTGAGCATACCAGCAAAGCAGTAATTAAGTCTATTTTTCCTTTCCACCTGCCCAAATCAAAAATAGCTTATATATTTTGGAATCTGCTTTTTCACATGGGCAAGTAAAAGTTTTTTGTGGGACTTGTCCGTGCTATGGCCCTGAGAGCTTCTCCCTTCCTGGGGCTTTGCCCATTTGGGGTCAAGGTCAGCTTTGAAGTCAGTCCAGCATGACCATTCCTGCTTCACCCTGTGCTTCCCCATGGACTTGTTGGGCCATCTGGGCTCTCAGCTGAGCCTGGTCACTGTCACCAAGGCGTCTCTGCTTGCTTTGCTCAGCTCTGTTGGGCTGTGCCTGGGACAGCCAGGCCACCCTGGTGTCCTCACCTGTTCCACCCATCCCACCTCGCTGCCACGCTCAGTCCCCAGCTTCCCTTCCCTTCTGTGTCCAACTCTGCCATTTCCTGAGAGCAAGCTCACACCTCACCATGGCAAGCAGGAATCCTGCACTGATCCCTTTTTTTTTTTTTTTTTTTTTTTTTTTTTTTTTTTTTTTTTTTAATTTTTTTTTTTTTTTTTGGTGATGCTTTCAAAATTTAGAGACAGGCACTGTGTGGGCAAAAATGCTGTCATTCCACTGAAGCAGCCTGGCTCTGATCCTCTGCATCTCCAATGAATACAAGAGAATAGCAAAGATGCACCTGCAGGTCTGAAATTTATGCGCTGAACTCTGCATTTAGAGAGGAAATGCAACATGTGCTGGCAGAGGTGGGAATAACAGGTCTGTCCGATTTCCTGAAGCAGCAAATAGAGAATCATATAAAAAATAACACAGTTTATAGGCACAGGGGAGGAGGAAATCAGTAAAACCAAAATGTACGTGCACGTTTCAAATAGTGTTGTTCAGTTCCCACTGAGGAATGTAGCTCTTTAAGGGCAGGGTTCGTGCTCAGAGAGGGAATCTGCCATGTAAAAGAGGTTAATGGGGAAAGGCTGCGGCTTGGGAAGTGTTGTAACGAGAGAAATCACAAGAGGGGAGTGTTGTACAGCGCTCCGGCGTCTGCAATTCCCACAGCCCTGACCCCCGTGCCATAATCCGAGTTTATTTTACCAGAGGAAGATACAAAAGTCACCGCCTGCATCTCTTTTGACAGCAGTAACATTTTTCTCCGTGTGAGACAAGGATTTGTCGTGTCAAGATCAATAAGCAGGAGAACTGCCATCTCCACCTCTGGAGCTGTGTTGAAACTGAGTGTGAAATGACTGTGAGAGAGGTTTGACAGGTTAAAAAAAAAAAAGGATACAAACCAGAGATCTGTGAAGGATGAGTCAGTCATGACAATATTTATTCCATTTCTTGGTCTTACCTCTTTTTTCATCCTATAAGGGAAATCGTGTGAGTCTTTGATCACTGACTGGGAGGTGGCTGCTCTTTCCCTGTCTCCTGTCAGTGGCAGGAAGAAACCATGACTCGGCAGGAGAAAAAGGTGTGTCCATAACCTCATTCTCCTTCTGATAAGGTGCTCTTAAGCTTTTCAGGAAGAGTTTCCTACTGTCTGCTACCCTGCCAAGACTCCTCTCTGTCTCCTGAGAACACAGTGCCTTTCAGTAGTATTGGAAAAAACAATGCAAAGAGCAGAGAAAAATCTCTTGTTGAACCCCAGTCTGATGTGAAAATGCACTTAAGAGCAGAGATGGTGCTTCGGAGATGATTTCATGGAAGAGGATTGACTCCACTGTGCCTGGCATCTGGCCTGGGAGGCTGATGGGGAATGATTAATTTCAAATGATGCACTGCACTGTGGATAGCTGGAGAAAGCTCTCCTCTTCCCAAACCTTTATTGAGAACGGGGAAAGAAGGAAGAGTTTGGGGCAAGGTGCAAGCGTGACATCCAGGAAAGCTCAATGTATGGGTGCACAGCTGATGCTGGCAGCTGATCTCAGCTGGACCCAGCTGCACTGGGAGCAGGCTCTGGCACAGCAGGGAGGGTGCTGTGAGAATCAGGCACGTCTGGCTTTCTCATCCATCATTGTTCCCTGCTCCCAGCGTTGCACAAGGAGGGATTTGCACTTGGGCAAGTCAATATGTTGATCTCCTTGCATGAACTGCTCACCCACACACTCTGACCCATCCCACCTCATTGTGTGAAAGGAGAACACTGGCAGGAAATTCAGGCCTCCTTTCTTGCAGTAACACCCATCAATATTTTCAAGCTCTCAGTCTGGCCACTTTGGCTGGATTTGGTTTATAGCTGTCAAGGAGAACAGTTACAGCATATTAAAACATCATGGGAGCTTGCTGAAAGCTGTACAATAGAGAGAGACCAAAACTGTAGTGTTTTGGAAAAAAAGAAAACCAAATCCAAAACCCAAAAATAATCTGCCTAAAACTGATTAAAACATCATGTAGCAGTTTAGATCATTAAAATGCGATCATCTTTTTAGAATGTCCTCTGGTAGTTCTTGATTTGCTGATAGATTCTCTAAGGTACAAAATATTTGATGAGTAAGTACCTTAAAAAACTGAAGGTGAGAATGGAAATTTAGTAAAAAAGGGGAGGATTGAAAGGAGTTGGGGAATTACAGACACATCAGTTTACCTTCAATTTCCTGAGAAATCCTGGAACAAATAATCAAACAATTTGTAAGAATGTAAGAGAAGACAAGGAGATTTGGGACAGTAGACATAGATTTGTCAAGAACAAATTCAAATCAATCTCATTTCCCTCCATGGCAGAGTAACAGGCTTTGGGACAGAGGGGAAAACATTCAAGTTGTGAGTCTTGACATTAGTTAGACTTTCGTTGGGAGAGACATAAACAATACAAGGAAATGTAAATGTGGAATTATAAAGAGCTGAGTGCAAAGTGTTTCATAGATTCACCAGGAAGGTGTAAGAGATGTGTCTGACCAGGAGAATTCTGAAAAATGTGACCTGTGTGGACAGTGAAGCCCCATAATAAACTCCTAGAGAGGGTTATCATGGGAAGCTCTCAAGAACAGAAATCACTCAGCTGATCCTGCCCTGTTGCACAGGAACTGAGCAGAGAGGGTTCTTGAGGTCTTTTTGTACTCTACTTCTATTGAAACTCCAGCCATATAATAATCTTTGACTGTCTGAAGTGCATTTTACACCGCAGAATCTCATGTCCAGCAGGAAGCTCAAGCCGTATCACTCACATTAATGTCACTGGCAGAGCACTGAAAACAGAATTGCAAAAGCATTTTGTGACTCCTAATCTAATTCAGTGAAAGTTATATTACCCGAGTATTAATCAATGTTCCAGTGTAAGGTGGTGTACGAAACTGTTGCTTTCTTCTCTTATGGCACTATAGGGACAAATTCCCCTTTGAACAGGATTCCCTCAGGGAGCAGAGGGAAAATAGCCAGCCTGGGAAATGAAGCTCCTGCTTGCTCCACACCACACTGCACCAGTGCTGGGCCTGTCACTCCCCCTTCACCGTGGCATAGATATTTGAGATAACTAGAAACAGAAACTCCAAAGTGCTGCAGGGAATTAGGCAACTTAAAACACCATCCCTGCTAAAATTTATTACTGTGCATGCATAAACCCATTTTTAGGTACTTAAGTCCAGTACATCCAGTCCTGGTATTTTACTTGGGACTGTTCATGACCTTAAGCTTAGATGTGGGTTTAAGTGTATTTCTGGCTGGGATCTCATAGTTTTGCCTGGATTTTTTATTCTCCCATTCACACTGAATCAATTCCTGATGCCACTGAACAATAACTCAGCTCTGGTTTCCCCAGGGGAGGAATTCAACACTGAGGTTCAGTTGGCTCCTGCATGGCCAGGGATAGGCAGAGGTATTTTGCTTTTGGAGAGGAAACCCAGGTTTCCACACTCTCTTCTGAGGCAGAAAAGAGCTGCCTGCAGTGCTCAGAATAGTTCAAGGGAATTTTTTTAATGCTTTCAAAAATATCCTCCAAGTGAGCCTTGGCAGTGTCTTCTGCACCACCTGCTTCTGATACTCTGGAAATCAGGAGTGGCTGAAGGAGGATGGTTGCAATAAAACTTCCCTGGGAATGTCACCTTTGCACTTGTTTTGATGCTCAGCAAAGCCAAAGAAAAATGACAAGGCACTTTTTGCCCTGAATGCTTTTGCTCTGTTCTCTCTTTCAAAAGTCTCACTGGGGAGGTTTTAACCTCCAAGCTTCAGGACGGAGGATGTTTCGTTGATTCTTGGTTCCTGGATGATCTCTGGACGTTGGTTTTGCTCTGTGCATGCACAGAGTGACCATCCAGCACAGGCAGTGCAATGATTCTGCCCAAAACATCAGAAGTTTGGAACATGAGCCTGGTGAGGGCAAAGGGCAGCTGGGAAACTGAACTTTGTGTGTTTTGTTGGCTCAGAGGGCAGGAGGGACACGGCTGGATGGACAGCAGCTGTTGGATATTGGTCACACTCGATGTGTGAGCCAGGCACAAGTTTGTCAGATCCTTCATCAAGAACAAGGTTTCCAGATATTCCACGCAAACCTCAAAACCCAAAGGAGTAATAAGTGTGCGTGGAAGAGAAGAAGACAGCCTAATTCAAGAGGTAGAGAAGTCAAACCTCTCCTGCAATTACAAATGCGAGTACAGGTTTGGATCCAGTTCAGTCTGTGCATCATTTCCACATTTTAAGGCAGTGATATCCAGTGTAAGTACTGAAAATCATGGAGGGCACAAGGTGAGTTTTTCTTGTGCCTGTGTGATCACAGAGTGGCCTGCGTTGGAAGGGATCTTAAAGTCCATCCAGTTCCAATCCCCTGCCATGGGCAGGGACACCTTCCATTATCCCAGGGTGCTCCAATCCCCATCCAACCTGGCCTTGGACACTTCCAGGGGTGGGGCAGCCACAGCTTCTCTGGACAACCTGTGCCAGGACCTCACCACCTTCACAGCCAAGAATTTTTTTCCTAATATCCAATCTAATCCTTCTTTCTGCCAGTGTGAACCCTGCTTACACTGCATGAGAACAGTCAGTCTGGCTTAGGCCATGGGCTGACCATTATTTGGCCCAGAAATGTGTGATTTTGCAGTGAGATCAGGAATTGCAGTTTCCTGGTGCGTGAGGGGTGTCCAAACATCTGCATCAGGACTGGTTGGGCACTTTAGCACTATGGATGAGTGTGGGATGCTGCAGACACTTGGTCCCAGCCACACAGAACTCCCAAATCCTGTGTCTGCAGGCTCAGAGCCCAGCTGAGCTCACTCCAGCCCCTGCACTGAAGGATTCTTGATTATTGCCTAATTTGAGCCCGGGGACTCAGCCATAACGAGTGGGTGATTGAGTGAATCATGCCTCACTTTCTCTTCCCCAACACAGCAATTCACCCACATTTGTTCATTACTCAGACTTGTTTGCCAAATAATTTATGCACATAATTTCGGGGTCGGTAATTCATTCACATGCAGCCTGGGTGAGTGTTTAGCAATTCAAATGACAAAGTCAAGATGTTTTGTTTGGGCTCACAAGTTTTTGTTTCTTGATTAAACTCTCAAAACCTTGTTGTAGGGGTGACTGCTCATGTCAGTGAATTCAGAATGTAATTTCTGCATTTACCCTCTAATACACACATACGTTCATGATGTCTTCACTTGCTAGTAAACACGTCGATTGCAGAGTCTTTGAAAGGAGAACACAAAAGGAGCCAAAATTAAGCTAATTATTTAAAACAATGGAACATATGGAAAACTAACCTGTTGTGTGATCTTTTAAATTCTGCGCAAAAGGAAAAAAAGGCTACACTGAAATCTGGCCAAAAAGTGAAGTGATAAAATGTGTACTGGATGCTTTCCAGCATCCTCTGAAACACTCAGGGTAGAAAATGTCAAACTGCTTGAATTTGAATCTTTTAAAGAGAAAAAAATAAGCATCAGAAGTGTAACCAAGAAATCTCCTGGATGTGGTGATACTTAGCAGAGGAATGGAAAGCGGCAAATGTGGCACCAGATTTTAACATTGTTGTGTCATGATGGAAATCCATAACTCATAAATCCTCCTTGGGTACCCCAGTTCTGGTTCCTTGATGGATGTGGAGAGGGTACATGTACATATATACATACAGGGGGGTGGCAAAAGGCCGTAGATAAGGTGGAATTGGGAATGACAACAGTTTATATGCTCAAGAGAACCAGAGGGAAGCAGCAACAGGGTTTCCAACTACCTATAAGTATTTGGCTCAGGAAGTTCCCAAGAGAAAAATTATTGGAGGCTGAGAGAGCATCAAAGAAAACATCACTTTATGTTCACCCTGCTGCTGTACTTTTCCTAGATGTTCCCTTTGGCCAGTGCTGGAGACAAGACAAAAAGCGAGTGTGGGTTGGATAAGTCTGGATCTGTGTGGTTGTGGACCTGGGAGAGGCAGGAGGTGCTGGAAACCACAGCCTGGCAGCTCTTCTTTCTGTAGCAGGCAAACTGGCAGGGATCACCTGGGATACTTGGATATACTAGAGGCTGTGAAAGATCAGTCACTGCAGGAAGATTTTTAGCAGTTTTATTGCAATCATTTTTAAAAGAAATTGCTTTATTATGGTGTAAGATGAAAGCCCTGTCAAGGATTTCAAATTGTTTAATGGAAGGAGAGAAAATACAGAAACAATGATCATTTTTCACTACAAAAAGACTACAAAGCAGGATCCCCTAAAGGTCTAGATAAACTCTTCAGGAACTAACAGGAAAAGAAGGGGATTTCTGAGGTGCCACAGCTTGCTGGTATCACGCAATTACGTGGGATGGTTTAACCTAAAGATTTGTGTCCAAGGGAAGGGAATGGATCCCCACTCATGGTGACTGCAAGATAAACTCCAGGGAAATTCTGTGTTGGTAAGTCCCAAACAATAAACATGGGAAAGAGTAGTTAACTATATATATGTAATCATAGTCTCTGATGGGTATTACCTGCTCAGGAAAGAAATCTGGGTGGCAGATTGATAACTCCATGGAGACAAGAATTCAATTCCCTGCAAAACACCAGAAGAGAAATAAACCACTAGGCAGAGACAGAGCAGGGAAAATCTGTGTCCTAATAATTTATTTATCTTTTTAAAAATACCATCAGAATTACTAATAGACTTTATGTAGCCAGGTAGCTTCCCAAATGTTCTCTGCTCCCATATTCTCATAGCATGAACATTCACATGCTCCAGCCTCTCATGTATTTGTTCAAGAAAATGTGATGTGAAGAGCAATGGGGAGATAGGGCTGGTGACTGGTCCCATTCTAGAGCAGTCAGCAGTGACCAGGAGGTTCCTTGGCCTTCAGATGAGCAATATGTTGGCTGTGAGCACGTTTGGAACCAAGAGTTTGCCTTGGCTGTCTTGTTTTTCCCGGCTGCCGTGTCCAAGCAGGCTGGTGCAGATGGCAGCTGCCGGCAGAGTTAGGTCTTCATTCGCAAATGGGGGATGACAGGGAGCTGCTGCCAGCCCCCAGCCCTCTTCCCCATCACCTTTTCTGGGAGGGAGATCAGCTTCACACCAAGCCCAGCACTTGGCAGCTCGGCTTGGCTCCCTCAGTGGCTCCCAAACAGCTCCATCCGAATAGCCAGGGATGTGGGAGCGCTCAGCTCCAAACCAGACCTCGGCTCCTCGCCGGGAGCCCTCCAGATGGAGCTGGGTGCTGTGGAAATTCCCAGCCCTGTGGAGGTCAGCAGACACTGGTGTCGGTCTGGATGTGAATTTAAAGGCTCAGAGCTTTGCTCCCCAGCCCCTGCAGACAAACCCCGCCGTGTTGGGCCTTGCAGCTGGTGCTGGCTGCAGAAAGCCGCCCATCTGTGCAGAGGGAGAAGCCATCAGCACTGACTCACTGCTCCACCACCTCCCACTTTTGGCAGAAACCAGCACAAGCAGACTCAGAGGACCTTGGCAGAGCAGAGCACTTGCAGTGAGGGGCTGGGCTTGATGCTGAAGGGATGTGACATCAAACCATGCTCGGAGCAGTCATTCCCGGGTAAGTCCTGCATGGACTCATGGAATCACCGTGTGGGCTCAGGGACTCACTGCACGGACTCACTGTGCCCTCAGGGAGCTGATCTGCTGGAGGGCAGGAAGGCTCTGAGGGGGATCTGTACGTCCTGGATCCATGGACCAAGACCAACAGCGTGAGGTTCGACAAGGCCGAGGGCTGAGTCCTGCGCTTGGGGCACAACAACCCCAGGGAGCGCTCCAGGCTCGGGCAGAGTGGCTGGAAGGCTGCCCAGTGGAAAAGCACTAGGTTGACAGTGGCTGAACATGAGCCCAGGGCTGCCCAGGTGGGCAAGAGGCCACTGGCACCTGGCCTGAGGCAGGAATGGTGTGGCCACAGGACCAGAAGAGTGACTGTCCTGTGGTGCTGGGCACTGCTGAGGCCACACCTGGAGTGCTGTGTCCAGTTCTGGGCCCCTCACTACAAGAAGGACACTGTGGGACTGTGTCCAGAGAAGAAAATGGAGCTGGGGAAGGGTCTGGAGCACCAGGAGAGGCTGAGGGAGCTGGGAAAGGGGCTGAGCCTGGAGAAAAGGAGGCTCAGGGGGAACCTTGTGGATCTGCACAGCTCCCTGACAGGAGGGGACAGCCAGGGGGGATCGGGCTCTGCTCCCAGGGAACAGCGACAGGAGAAGAGGGAACAGCCTCAGGTTGTGCCAGGGAAGGTTTAGTTTGGATATTTAGAAAAATTTCTCCACCAGTCAAGCACTGGAATGGGCTGCCCAGGGAAGTGATGGAGTCCCCAGCCCTGGAGGTGTTCAAGAAGCGATGGAACGTGGCACTCAGGGCTCTGGTCTGGTTGACAAAGTGGTGATCAGTCAAAGGCTGGACTCAATGATCTTGTAGGTCTTTTCCAACTTCAATGATTTTGTGATTCTGTGAAAGCAGGTCTCAAACATCAGGAGTGGATTTTCAGAGTGGTTTGGCTGACTAAACACAGTGTCTACCAGCACAAACCCCTAGAGCTGGACCAAACACCCTTGGCTCTTTTCATGCCCTGAAAGACACTTTTTAACCCTGCAGTCTGTGTTCATCCTACAGTCACTGAGTGAAGTTCAGATGGCCTTGCTCTAGAAATGCATATTCGTAATAAAGAACCTGAGTAACCAGCTCAGCCCATGGAAATATAGAATCATTAAAGCTGAAAAAGGCCTCTAAGGTCATCAAGTCCAACAATTAATGCAGCACTGCCAAGGATTAGGACACCTCTTAAAGACTGGAGAGAAGACCCTCACCCTGCAGATGCAGGCACGCACCTCCAGAGTTTTACAGCTTTTAGGAGCCTGAAAATAAAAACATCCTTGAGGCAGAAAGTCCCTCTGCAGACGTGCAACAAAAGACTGCCTGCTCCAAAATCCCTAATCCTTCTCTCCAGCCAAGAGTCGTGGCTGGTCCTTAAAGAGAGAGGGGGATCCCGTGTGCGTCCGGGGCAGAGCCTGCGCCCTTCTCTTGCAGAGGAGGAGAGTTTTTAACATCATCGCGGCTAAACGCTCCCATTTTTCCCAAAGCTGTGGCTCAGGCACACTCTTGTGGCTGCACAGAGCCAGTGCACGCTGCTCTAGGCCAGCTCCTCACCCACGGGGACTTGGCGGCTCCTCCTGCCCATCCAGGAGGGCACCGGCTCCTTCCTTCCAGCCACCGCATCCGCAGCCATCCAGGATACCGTGGCAGCCCCCAGGATGCTGCAAGAGCTTTCCCGAGTGCTTTCATCCAGCTCTGGCTCAGAGCAGGGTGTGTGTGCCCCTGAGGCAGTGAATAATTCAGCGCTGCGGATATTAACGCTCTGCCTCGGGAGCGAGCCTGGCTCTGGGAAAAGGGACACCCCAACTGCTGGGCTGGGGCTTTGGGGTCCCCAGTCCATTAAGAGTCATGGGATTGGTGTCATCCCACACAGGGCATCCTGTGTGACTGTATTTAATAATCCTGGCAACTGCCTCCTCATCCCCGGGCAGCTTTGGATGCTCTCCATCTCCCGCCCTGCAGCCTTGGAAGTTGGCTGGGGGTGCTGGATCTCCTCTGCCTCTGCTCTTTGGGGTTTCGCTGAAGGAGCAGCAAAACCCTTCCTTGCTGGCAGCCTGGGTGAAGCCCATCAGCCCTGCTCATACCTGGGTGAGGTGTTGTTGGCAATTGGCTGTGAAAATCAGAATTTCACCAAGTGGTGCTGAAAGTGAATTTTTCCCCCCTTTTTTTTTTTCCCATGCTGTCAGGACATGCAGATCCCATCCAGGAGATTCTGCTGTTCATTGCCTGAGGTGCTGGGGTCCAACAGAGACACAGCATCAGTGAGTTCTTCATAGTCTGAACAAAACCTCCTTTCCCCAATTTTTGGGAGTGCCCAGAACCAGGAATCCCCTTGGTTTTTTCCCCTCCTTCTCAGCTGCTTGCAGCATATCCCTGCCCTCTGGAAAACACTGTGGCTGTGGCTCTCCTGTACCAACTCCACAGGCTGTGCTGCTCATCCAGACCCTCTGCTTCCCAAAAATCATCTCGATGCAGCTCTGATCTGTGGGTTTCAGAGCAGGCTGTGTAAGGACAGGGATCCCTGGGACACCCCTGAGAAAAGCTGTCTCAGGTTGCCAGTCTGAGCTACATATGACATGAAAAGAGAGAAATGGATGGAAAATAACTGGGATTGAAGTGGAATTACACGACAGCATCAGTTGTCTGCTTTGGATGCATTCAAATACAGCAGGTCGTTCTCTGAGAGATCCTGGGGTTGTTCCCGTGCATTAATCACCTTGTTCCCATTCTGCCCTAACACTGCAGGGATCATTTGAGAAAGCTGCTTTTAAAAACCACCCCCAAAACTGAACTACCCAAGTGCAGCCCTGAACTGTTTGGTGGGGTGTAGGACAGGGAAGTGGTTTGAACAAACACTGGGTCAGTGCCTTGTGATGAGACTGTCAGAAAATCCCAGAGACCCTGGATTCCTGAATTACAGAACCCCAGAATGGTTTGGGTTGGAAAAGGACCTTAAAGTCCGTCAAGTTCCAATTCCCTGCCATGGGCAAGGACATCTTCCACTATCCCAGGGTGCTCCAAGCCCTGTCCAAACTGGCCTGGAACAATTCCAGGAGTGGGGCAGCCACAGCTTCTCTGGTTATCCTGTGCCAGGGCCTCACCACCCTCACAGCCAAGAATTTCCCCTTGTCCTGTCATTCCAGGCCCTTGTCCCCAGTCCCCAGTCCCTCTCCAGCTCTCCTGGAGTCCCTTTAAGCCCTGGAAGGGGCTCTGAGCTCTCCCTGGATGTTTCTCTTCTCCAGGTGAACACCCCCAGCTGTCCCAGCCTGGCTCCAGCCCTTGGAGAATGTTTGTGGCCTCCTCTTGACTCACTCCGATATCTCCACATCCTTCTCAACCTGGGGCCCTCAGACCTGAACCCAGTACTGCAGGTGGGTTTCAAAATATAATTATTTTTTTATTATTATTTTCTTGCTGATGGGAAACGTGGCATATTTGCATTTTTGAGCCTGAATAGTTTTAATTCAGTTTTTTATTGCACAAGCTCAAGAGGAACATTTACTTTGTTTTCACTGATTAGTTATACAATTATTCCTTTCAGATACCACATGAACCATGAACCATAATATTGTATTCTTTGCTAATACATTTTGGCTGAGGTATTTACATGAAAACACAATACATGAATGTAATGAATTTTTCAAATGAACACATCGGTAATAAAAAGTAATTTTATTTTTTTTTTCCCCCCGTACACCAAAAATTCATTAAACTTTTCTCAATTAGCAAACTGACTTTTCTAAATAAGCCGCTGATTGAGCACGAGCCACGAGCTGGGTTTGATAACGTTGGATGGTGCCTGTCACCAGGGAGGGAGGGATTATCTCTGCCAGCCCAGGGCAGGCATCTTCTGCTGGATCTGACACCTCTTCAAGGGGGTGCCGCTTCCAGCTGCTCACCAGTGAGGAGACAGGGCTTGCTGATGCCTAAATGAGAATAATCTTCTGTCCAGGAGGTGAAATGAAGTCCTGGGCTGAGTCCAACCTGTATCGGCATCCATGCTGTGGCCAGGCAGGCCAGGGAGAGTATGAAATTGGGAATGAGAAAGGACAAAACCCGGATAATTTTCAGGTGGATGAAGGCACTGATGCAGCCGTTCATGTTCCTGCAGAGCTACAAGTGTCGTGGAAGTGTCCAAGGCCAGGCTGGACAGGGCTTGGAGCAGCCTGGTCTGTTGAAGGTGTCCCTGCCCATGGCAGGGGGTGGAACCTGGTGAACTTTAAGGTCCCTTCCAACCCAAACCATCCCGTTACTCTGTGATTATGTTCCATGATGACACAAACTGTGACAGCCTGGAGAAGTAAAGTCATCCTCCTCCTGAAGTCAGCACTGTATTCTTTTATTTATTTTTTAGTTTTATTAGTCTTTTTATTTTCCACAGAATGCAGAGGTAGTAATTCCTTTTTGCAGACTCCTTTAAATATTCTCTGCAGAAGCCAGGGACTGATGCTGAAATCTTGGTCTCACTGAAGTTAGTGGGGAGCTTGCTTCTGGCTTTGTTGGGGGGATTTGGCTCTGGCCGAGTCTCTTTGTGTGAAGTGGAATAAATCCATCAGGAATGGAGTGTCTCAGCACAATGAACACCTCCCGGTGCCTTTCACACAGATCACACTGTTTTATCATGTGCCTGACCTACTTTGCTTTAATAAGCTCATCTGTGTGCAGTGGAAGATAAGCAAAACCACTCTTGTGACACGAAAATCCATCCTGTCTATCGACACGTGTGTGCTGCTCTTGGCAGGGGCTGATCCTGGGCTGATAAGGGCTGGTTTTCCTTCTCATGGAAGCAAAACTTCCATGGGCATCCAGGAAGGCTCAGACTGGGAGGCACTGGAAGAGAAGCTGTGGCTGCTCCATCCCTGGGAGTGTTCCAGGCCGGGTTGGATGGGGTTTGGAGCAACCTGGGATAGTGGAAGGTGTCCCTGCCCATGGCAGGGGGTTGGAACTGGATGATCTTGAAGTTCCTTCTGACCAAAACCATTCTGGGATTCAGTAATTTGACCTTATTACAGGGCTGGGAAGGACAAGCAGTCAGCTTCAGGGCCTGGCCATCGACAAAGAGCAAGGAGTGGGATCAGTGGTGGGATTCGAAAATTATGTCAGGTTGTTCCCCATGTTGGGATACACAGGGCTGACGTGGGGGTTTGTGTCCATCTCCTCCTGGATGAGCCATCCTCCTGGATGTTCTCTTTGAACACTTTGTTTTCCAGGGCCACCATGGGGCCTCCCAGGGTTGTTGCTCCCGTGGGACAATCCAGGCTCTTGCTCCTGCAGAGCATCTTCTTGCTTGGGTTTCCCAGCAAGCTGCAGCTGAGCACGAGCAGCCCCACCTCCAGCATCTCTGCCTCTGGATGGACCGGATCAGGGAAACGCAGAATATCCTGGATTGGAAGGCATCCACAAGGATCATCATGGCCCTGCACAGCCCCAAGAATCCCACCCTGTGCCTGAAAGCTTCATCCAAATCCTCCTTGAACTCTGGCTGACTTGGTGCCTGGACCACTTCCCTGGAGAGCCTGGATCTCCATCCTACCCAAAGATACGATGTTCCCTTGGAAAATCCCAGCCTTTCCTGGGAAAGCTTCCCCCACGAACTGTGCTAGTTATGTCAGGGTGGGTGTCATGGCTCCCAGTGTCAGAGGCATCCCTGAGACAGCCCCTCCGAGTTCAAAGCGTTTCAGCAGTGCAGAAAAGCTGGTTTGGCTCCCAAAATAGCTCCCGCACGCGACGCCGCAAATGACAAAGCTCATTACCTGGGTCACGTTCTGGGGCCTAGCTGGCAAATTCCTTTGTGAGAGAAAATCCTGCCTGCTATGGAATGCCCTTGACCAGCCCCAAACCTGCTTTTCCTGGGCTGGGAAGAGATGGGAGCACAGACAGACCCGGCTGAGCAGCAGGGAGGTAAGCAGGATCCTGGTCGTGAGCATGGGCACAGAGCCAGGAGGCATCTTGTGGTGCCCTCCCTCTTTCTTTTGGTGTTTTTTTGCTTTGCTACCGGATTTGGGTCAGTATTTTTATCTTTGCTTCCCTCTTTATTTATTTATTTGTTTGTGTATTTGTTCTTTTATCTACTTTTATTTTTTTTTTAAAACAACGAGAGGATTGGAAAATAAATAAATAAAGCTAGCAGCGCGGAGGACAGAGATTTGCTTTTCATGTGCTCCCTGTTTTGGAGACACAGGGATTTTCCAAGCGTTGCTTTGATTGATTCAGCCTTGAAGATGAGAGGTGGAAAAAAGAGCTTCATTTCAACCTCTGGAAAAACATGATGGGAGCATTCTGCATGAGCTTCATCCCAGCTCTGATCCTGACTTACCTCTATTTGTTTTCTCCTCCTGAGGTGCAGCAGAATAACCCGGTGTTATCAGGGTCTCAGGGCCTGATCCTGGCTCTGTTGGGACCACTGGATAAATGCCTGTTCACAGGACAATATTCCTCCAGCCTGGAGAGCTTCATGGCTTGCCCTGACCACAACTTTCTAAAGGTCTGAGGCTGCTGCTATGAAAATACCGGTCTGTGACTAAAAACAAAGCGCTTTCCTCTGGAGCAGGGGACAAAAGGAGCAGCAGATTCGAAGTGGAAAAGATGTGGAGACATAAATAAATCTTCTGCCAGCCTCTGAAATAACTGCTTGCAGGGTGTCATCCATGGAAAAACTCTTATTTTTCAGCCACCTGGCAACAGCAGCCGTGACCTACAAGCTGATTCTGGATCCAACAGTCATGTTGGGGAGGGAGGGTCAGGTTTGTCCATGCCAAAACCCCAAAGCAGGAACTTGAAAATCAAGCACGAGTTTAAGCGCTTTGCTGAGTGGGGCTGGAACATCATCCCCCACCTTTGAGGACCTCGTTTTCTCACCCAGCTGTGGTGGAAGACAGCCTGGTCCACTTCTGGGGCCAATGTGCTGAAGCAGCTCTGAAGATGAATTTAACCCTTTGTGTTTTGCCAGCGAGACGGGAACGCGCCATGAGAACCCACAGAGGTCGTTCTGAATCCCGGGAATTGGACACCAAGGTCCCTTCAGGGTCAGCAGTGCCTTTGTTTGCCGTTCCTGGTGTTAACATTTGGTCCTGTGGGACATCTCGGGCTCCTGCTCTTTCTGGTTAATCACAGCCTTTGTGCAGTCTCCCCTTTGCTGGGGGGGGAAAGGCTAATGCAGCCCTCACTGTGCTACAGCTGCTGGCTGGGAATTGTCAATAGGTCATAAATAAATCTACCACTGCACAGGAAAGACAATGAGATTATACATCCTCCTACTACTGCCAATTACAGTAAGAGCAACAATTATAAGGTAGCACTCCTACAGCTACCCCGGGGAGAAAATGAGAGGAAAATGTTCCATTAGCCTAATGAAGAGAGAGTGGTGGAGCTACAGTCAAATTTTCTCACTATTAGCCCTGACTGCGTGCCACTAACACACGAGGGAAGCAGGAGTCATAGGGTAACAATTAAAGTTGCTGGCAATTAACCCCTGCCACGTGCATGCCTCTAATCTGATGAGAAAATTAAAAAGAGGCACGGTCACATTTTCTCACCGTTAGTCCCCAGAATGCACAAAGTGGCATTTGCAGGTGACAATGGAGGTTTGTCACCACCCAGGCCTGAGATTCGGTGTTAAATTGCTCTTGGGAGTGCCGGGGTGAGGAGAAGCCGTGTGGAGGTGGCTTAAACCCCCTCCATTTAACACAGAGGAAAGAGTTACTGCCGCATTTCCTCGTTAGCCCGAGGAAAGGATGGAGTCGCCGCGGGGAATTCTCTGGTGTCCAACCCCTGTGATAGCCCCAGAGGAGAAAAAAGAAGAAAGATCGACTTTGGGAGTAGCAATGGGAAATATAAGAAATGCCTTGGTGGATTGATACAGGCAGAAGGACAGCCTGAGCCCTGGCTGGCAGCACCCGCCGGCCACGCCGAGGGCTGCTTCATTTCTCCTGGGGTAGTTTCGTCAGTGCAGCCCAGGATTCACCAAAGTTTCCTGAAATATTGCTGTTTCCAGGACCTTTTAAGGGAAGAGGAAGACTGATATCCTCAAAACCTGCCCAGAGCAAGCATTAGGTATTCTGCTGTTTAATGGTGGCTCCTGAGGTGTGTTGCAAGGCCACAGATCGATTTTCAGATCGAAAGTTCTGGGCTAAAATTCCAAACGCACGCTAGCGTGGACCCAGGCCCGCTCTACAAATTCCTCACTTCTGCTGTTGCCCCTGTGTCAAGTTAATATTAGCTTGAGGATCACAGTCGGGAGCCAGATTGGCATCAGGCTGGGGGATTTGGCCTGGGATGGGAATTGGCTTTATTTCCACACCCCATAAAACGTGAGAAGGGAAAAATCTGTTTTCAGACCTCACACAGACCGGTGGTGTTGGAGTATCTCAACACCGCTCGGGCTGTAACAGAATTATCCTCAAAAAGCCCCTCTGTAGGAGATGTCAGGACCTTCTTGGGATCACTTACAGATCCTTCCCTCGGGGGAACAACAACCATGCCTTTGCTGAGGGGCTCCTGGCCAGGCAGCTTTGGTCTGGAAGCCATCCTGGAGCAGGAATTAACCCACGGTGTTGTTATGGGGTTGTGGGATCTTTTGTCTGCACCTGCCCCTGTTCCGTCTGTGCAGGACTCTGTGCACTTGCCCCACATCCCGGGAGGGTTTATGGCACCTTCCCAGCACAGATTTTTAAGCTGGGAGGGTCAGCTGGACCCTCCCATCTCTGCCACAGGAGGGGTTGTAAAGGCAGGAAAAGGAGCCCCTTGTGCTGGGCATGGTTCCCAAGCAGTCCTGGATCCCTGGAGTCTCCCTGTGGGGCCCTGGGCACAGGCTGGGGCCCCTTCAGTGCCATCCTGGCACTGGGATGTGCAGCTCCAGCCTCTTCCTCTCTGGAGCTGAGGCACCCACACTGCTGTTTTGGGGGGCAGCCATGGACTAAGCGGTGCTAATTCTCTTGTACAGCTTTAGATCATCCTCCCTCAAGTTTCACTGGACCACGCTTTCCCTAACTTGCTGCTCAGCAAAAGGACAAGGAGCAGTTTTTTGCCATGCCTACAAACACAATGAGTTTTCCATCCCTCTCCTTGCCTTTCTCTCCCACTGCAGGCTCTCTGCCTCCCAAGATGTCCATCACTGCTGCAGATTTATTTTATTTTTGGTAACTCATCTCTGAGTTTCCAAGAGAGCTTGGCATCCATTTATTTGTGTGACACTGGGAATGAGAAGCAGGGTGGGAGTCTCAAAGCCAGCAGAGAGGTTTGGAAGCACAAAGGAACGATGGCTAAATCCTAATTACCTGCTCAGAGAGGGTGTCCCGGCGCAGCCCCTGGATGATTTTTGTTACCAGAGTGATGCTGGGGCAGGAGGGAGCTGGGGGAGGAAGATGATGGCTCTGAGACCACGTTGAACCCTCCAGAGAATCCTTTCCGTGAGTTAGAGGCGGTGGGGCTGAAAACTTCCCTGCTCTGAGTGATTTGTGTAGTAATTTCCGAGCTGACATGCACTGCATGGCAAATCTGATTTCCACTTTTAGCCCTGTTAAGAGATAAGGAACAGTGATTATTATAATTACGATGTGGTTACTTTATTGGTTAAATTAACATTTCGTTGTTGGGGTTGCTGTGCAATATACAATATTATTTTACCTACTGTGCCTTCAAAGTCATCTTGTCACAGCAACAGCGTGGCAGCATGGAAAAAGCCTTTTAACAAGTAGGTAAATACATGCCTTTGGGGGAGGCAGAGCAATAATTATGTCAGCTTCAATACATTTGACAGTGGGGAAAAAAAAAAGCTAAAAATAAGTTGAATCAAAAATGAGAGAAAACACTGAATGCTCGAAATAAGGCCACTGCAATTAAAAAGGTGCAAAGTATTTAATACAGTGGCCTCGCTCTTTGGATCAGGAGTCAGGAGTCCAGCTGCTCAAGGTGCTGGGTTGCTTTAGGTTCACAAGGGTGTGTAAAGGGATCCTACAGCCCTTCCCTGGAGATAAAGGGAGATTTATTGCAAATCCCACCTAGAACTGAACAGGTATAGAATCACAGGATGGTCTGGGCAGGGACACCTTCCACTACCCCAGGCTGCTCCAATCCTGGCCTGGAACACTGCCAGGGATGGAGCAGCCACAGCTTCTGTGGGCAAACCTGTGCCAGGGCCTCACCACCCTCACAGGGAAGACTTTATTCTGTGTATCTGACCTAAATTTCCCCTCTTTCAGCCTTAACCCATTTCTCCTCGTCCTATCACTACAGCTCCTGGGAAGAGCCCCTCTCCAGTGAGCTCATTATGTTCCACGCATGGTTGTGAATAAAAAACCGGGGAACACCTTTCCTCTCCATCCTTTCTTAGTGCATGATGATGCTCCAAGTTTTCCTGCAGAATCCAATGTAGCTGGGCAGGGACAGGAGTAGATTTTTACTTGGGCAAATTGTTCAAGGTGGGGCTTTCGTGGAAATTGATGTGCCAGACACAAAGTAAAGATGGGGAGGAGACAACATGGGAGGAAAATGGCACAAAGGATGTTTTACAGAAGTTTTGGGCTTTCAGGAGGAAAACAAAACCAAATCTCCTTGTAGGCATGTGAGTCTTGCAGCAGAAGCTTTGCTAGCCAGAGTGGCCTCTTGGCAGCTCAAGCTGGTGCAGCTTTGGAGATGAAATGGACCTTGGTCATCACGCAAGGACTGGCTGAGTGTGGCAGCGACCCCCCAGCACGGGCTGGAGTTGTTATGGCTCGTTCTTTGCTTCCTGGGAAGAGCCAGAGTGAGCATCCAGTGTTTGCTGCAGGGCTCACCTCGCTGCAGTGCCTTGGAATTTACTCTCCTGCTGCTTCTGGGGTGTGGGGCAGGAGAGATTTTGTGGCCCATGGAATGCTCCAGTTCGGGATCTACAGGCAAAAGATCACCCCCAAAAAGCTCTTGCCATTCTAGGGAGAGGTGGCCAAGAGCAGCCAGCGCACAAATCCTGTCCCTGGGACCAGCACTCCCCTTGCTGATGGTCTCTCTGGTCTTTCCTTCCACTACACCCTCAGATAACAAGGGGAAGAGTACTGAAGAAACCACTGAAAAAAATAGAAAAATTCTTTCTGTGAAGAAGCACTCCCTCAGCTCTTGCCTGTGGGCCAGCAGGAATGAGCAGCAGGAGAGAGTGAAGGGATTTGGGGCTTAACTTTCCCAAATAATTGACCAGGACAGAGCTGGATTTGAGGTTGTTACTGGGGAAAGCATCAACACCAGCCCTGCTCTCTGCTGTGTGCCTGTCACACAAGAGCCAAGGAGGAGGGTGCCAAAGGGGATTGTCCCCTTGCAGCAGCTGTCCCAAGGTTTTTAGGGCAGAGTCCTGGAGGTGGTGCACCTCATGGGACATCCCCAGGCACAGGAGTCTCCATGGGACCAGCACTGCCACGGGAGGAACTTGATCACTGTGGTTGTTCTTCCAGTTCAAACCATTCACTTGGCTCCCAGCTGGGCATTTTTCCTTTTTCTTTTCCACAGCATTTTATCCTACAGGTACGTTGGTGCTTTTCTGTCTATAAAATAAAGATAATTCATAATTCAGAAGAAGGATGCCTCATGATGTGTTTATGATTTCCTCCTCGTGTCCATTTCCCCAGCAGAGATTCCTCTCCCTCTCCTTCTCCACAGCTCACTGAAAGTCAGAAAGCTTCAGTGAAATTGCAGCTGTGAACTTGGAATTATTTTTTTGACAAACAAATGAGTTTCCCTTGAATATGGGGCTACACAACCACATACAATTAAACAGTGCCCACACACAGGTTTGCATCTGTACAAAGCATTGATTGGACATTTAGAATGAATTATTTGCTGTATGTCCTGGCGTCCATGAAGGAAAGCAGCAGGAGTTTTGCATGAAGCACATGGCAAGTCAGTCATAGAGATAAAATGTCATTATTTTTGAAGAGAACTTAATTTGGAATCAGAAAAAATCCCCCATAATGTGCTTTTCCCCTAAAAGGAGTCCTTGGGGACAAAAGCTTTCTCCTGAGGGTAATCTTCAGAATCTGACTATCCTTTCCTTAGGCTGGGAGCAAGAAATACGATTTATTGGGGTTTTTTTTTCCCCCCCACAATAAAATGCTTGTTCCCACCACTCTCCTCTCCAAACGGCGCGGCCCATCCCGAGCGGCCCAAGATGAGACTAATCTACCTCCAACACACCAATAAATAAAATGTAAATGTTTGTCATAAGAATGCCTCCATTGTCAGCGCCATCCCGGGATTTTCCAACCTTTGACTCCCAGCGGTGACCGGCTGAGTAGCAACAGCCGAGTGCTGAAAGAATTTTTCAACAGCAATTTGCTTGTTCCAATTTGCTTTTCAGGGCTGCTGCTCAGGATTGCTGGCCGGGGCTGTAAAAGGATCTCGTCCTATTAATTTGGCCCGGCTCCCCTTCTTGTTCTCGTCATATTCAGTTTCTCTGGGAGTTCCAGTGAGTAAGTTAATTGAATTGGAAGTGCCACCAGGCGCTGGCCGGCGGATCTACGGTTTCATGTAGGAAAAGCGGCTCCCGCCGGCCGGAGAAACAGATACAGGCACCTGTTGAGGAGGTGAAGAAATGTCTGGAGATGATTTATTCCCGTGGCAATCGCTCTCAGTTCTGGTCACACAATGCAACTCCCTTCACCTGGCATCGTTCATTCTCCAGCCAGATCCTTGGACAAGCAGGGAGGAGGCTGAGGAGCAGCGTGGACGTGTCGGAGCGGGGATTGGGAGCGCAGTGATCTTGTAGGAACGGGCTGATGTTCACTTCATCCTGCTTGTTCTCTCTGCGGCTCCGAGCCAAATGTGTCCATTTCAGCAATGCAAAGTGTTATTTTTCCTGATGGCCCAGTCTGCAATCCCAGCTCAGCCTCTGGTAAACACAACGAGCCCGACAATGATTCTACTGGCACTCAGTAAAGCTCAGGGGTAAGTGTGGACACACTTCTCCTGCCAATGAGTAGAAAAAATGGAAGCAAAAATCAGTTCATGGTTGCTGTTGCACTTTTAGTGAGGTTTAGGGGTGAAAGGTGCATAATATTGCACTCCTGAGTCTCGAAATTGGGAAAATTCTGCTGAAAACTGGAAGAAAACTTGCAAAGTGGCAAAGCAATTCCACAGAAATTTGTGAATATAATCCTGAGACTATTTCTTAGCTTTGTTCATATTGTTGTGGCCATCAGAAGTTTTCCCAGGGTGAGGGACCTCTGCTCACCAGGGCCATCCCAGGGAGCTGCCGAGGCCTGGGATGAGGCTGGGTCTGCTCCAGGCTCAGAGGGGACAGGAGCTGCTGTGGCATGAGGCTGAGAACAACCCTAAATGCTTGCGGAGGCACTGCAAACTGTGATGAAGTCATTCCCAACCTTCTCCTATCCCTAAAATGAAGCCAGACTCTGAGGAAACATCTGTCTGGATGAGAAACACATGACAGAATAAAACAAAAATGGGTGAGGACGAGGCTGGCTGAGCTGAAGGAGCAGAGTGAAGATGTTTGCCGAGCTCACACCACGGAAGGCTGCAGCAAACCAGTTACACCAGTGAACCACAGAATGGTTTGGGAGGGACCTTAAAGCACATCTTGTTCCAAACCCCTGCCACGAGCAAGGACACCTTCCACTCTCCCAGGCTGCTCCAAGCCCCGTCCAACCTGGCTTGGACTCTTCCAGGGATGGAGCAGCTACAGCTGCCCCTGTGCCTCACCACCTTCAAAGGGAAGAACTCATTCCAAAAATCCCATCTAACCCTGCCCTCTGTCCATTTGAACCCATCCCCTGTTATCCTGGCACTCCAGACCCTTTGTGAAATGCCCTCCCCCTCAAAATAAAGCGACCCAGCGACCCTCAGAGAAGCAAATGCCGGAGCCGGCTCCATCCCTCGCTGCCGGGCAGGTTCGGGGCTGCAGCGCTGGTTTGGTGCCACCACAGGGGGGCAGGAACGGCCTTTGGAGAGCTCCAGCTTTTCCCAGGAATTCTGCGGCAGCGCTGGAGCGAGGAGAGCTCTGCCTTTAGCAAGAGATCCCTGCCCTGTATTGAAATTGGGAGGTTGACCTGCTGCACGCCGCATTTAAAGCAGAGCTCTCTGCGGTGGTTTGGGGTATTTCTCCCTTAGAAATGTTGCTGCGGGGTGAAAAATGGAAATTGTCCACATTACAGGGATGTTGGGGGCGCCTTATGGTTTTGAACTAACCCCTGTTTATTAAGCAATTAACCGTCAGATTAGTGGAAATGATTAGTAAACAGCTTTTAATCTAATCAGCATAGAATATCATCCTATGTTATGTGTTTGATGAAAGTATTTTATTGCTCGGTTTGGGAAAAAACAGCCAACAAGGCTGACAAATGCCATTCAGCTGTTTTTGCCATATTTCCCATCTTATTTTTGTACTTACGTATGTATTTATTGTACAGACACGAACCCAGACTCACACAAATATCACAAAGCAGCAACGCCCCCTCCCCACTTTCCTTTTTGCTCAAAGCAGGAGTGAACTTGTTCTGGGTCTCGTACAGACACAACCCAATTCTCCATATCATTTAATGTAAATTAAATTTTCTGAAATTATTTTCAAAATTATTCAATTTAGCTAAACCAAGTCATTAATTATCTGTCACTGATGAGGCACTACAGAGACCAGCACGGGGTTTGTGGGTCTCTGTTTTGACTGCCTGCAGTCCCCCTGTATTTATTATGCGGACAACAATTTGGGCTTATTTTCAAATATAAATTTCCCTCCCTCACTGGCTCATTGCAGAGTTCATACAGTCAATAAAGCAAACACGGGAAATATTTTAAACCCCTCCCATCTTATTTTTTCCTGGCTTGTAAGTGGGTAAACTTCCCTTGGAAAGCACATGTAACATTATATTTGCTAGAAAGACCCTAAAGCCTTCTGGACTATCACATTACTCCAGAGTCTGGCATTTCCTAAAAGGGATTTCTGTCTTAAAGCCACTACACTGTAATGACTCTTGAGAAGCTGTTACTGTCTCGAGTGCAAATCCTTCTTAGTTTGTGTATTATTGACCTGATCAAGTGCGATGGGGGCCTTCGATGAGCCTTCGGGGAGGATTTTGAGGCTGTGGAATCCCACGGGGAAATTTTCATTGGAAATTAAAATTTCCCTGCCCGTGCCTGGCACGGGGTTGGAGCTGGGTGATCTTTAAGTTCCCTTCCAACCCAAACCATTCCAGGATCCTGTGATTCTATAAAATGGGAATAAATGAGGAGGGGATGCAGCTGGGATTGGGAGGGGGGCCCCAGGAGCTCACCCTGCAGAGCAGCTTTTTTAAAATTCCAAATTTTTCACATAGTGGAGTAAAAAAATAACAACGCAGATGAGGGATGGTTTACAGTTTGCCCGTGGAGGGGAGAAGTACCCAACCACAGCCCCAATTCTGCAAGGACTTAGAAGCACGGCTATGCTTTAGGAGGTTGATTTTTACAGATTCTACGGACAAGGAATTTGTTCAAGCAACTGCCTGATCTCTCAGGATGGGTAAACTCCTAAAAGTGAAATAAGATAATTTTCCTCCCCTCTCTCTCAGCCCTGTTTACACACAAACAGCCCCCGTAAAATCAAGCGAGTTCTGAGTGGAAATCCCGGCAGCCGCTATCACCACGGGGAGAATCCCGTGAATGATTTTGTTCCGCCTTTCCCCTCGGATAGGGAAATGCAGCTTTGTGCCCAATCCTGTAATCAGCTTCTCACGGGCTGGCCCAGCTAAGCCCTGGATCAGGACCGTGCTCCTGTGGTCGCTGCAGCATTTTTGGAGTTGATGCTGCTACGAAACGATGTCATAATTCAGCAAAAAGGGAAAACATACCGTTGAGTGAATAAGCAGAGTGAAAAATGCTTTATTTCAGACGTCAGGCAGCCACGCAACCATTGCCTGATTTTTTTTATTTTATTTTAGGGGATGATTCTGTCATCTGCAGTGATGTATTTTCCTTCATGGATAGGTTTTGGCACAAAAATTTTACACCACTCCTGCTGGAGGTATAAATATGTATCCAGCCGTATAAATCTGTCCCAAAATGATCCCAAAGAGCCCCAGGAATGGCAGCAGGCAAGAGCTGGTGTTCCTAAGGCAAAGGCCAAATAAAAAAAGGGATGCTAATAAACAGCCCTCCAGTTAAAAAGGAGTTTTTTGGTTGGTTTGTTTTTTTGGTTTTTTTGAGAATTACATTTTAAATTCCAACAAATAGGGTTTAGGAGTTACTGGAAGTGATATTGATCCATCCCTCAGCAAAAGTTTCTTGTTCTGTTGTAATTTGGATGTAATAGCTCTATTGTAATAATGGTAATAGCTCTATTATCAGTTTTTAAAATATATGCATTTATAATATAGGTAATGTTCATATCTATATTATATCTATTATATACGAATAAATATACATAGTCGCTGAAGCGGTGCAAAAAGGGATTTTTTTAGCAAAAATGAAGAAATAATAGCTCAAAATTGGGAAATCTCCTCTTTTCCCAAAAGCAAAGGTCTTTCCCACAGTGCCACGCGTTGATCAGAAATGAAGAGGCCGCTCTGGAAGAGTGAAAACCCGGCTGAGAGCGGGGTCAGAACAAAAATATCCTGAGAAGCGGGAACATCTCGGGTCGGGAGCCGGCGCTCGGTCAGGACCAAGCCCCACTTGGTATTCAATTGACTTTCTAACTCGGGAGACAGGACTTTCCATCTTCAAATACTGGGAATAGATTGCATTCCTGGCCCTTCCCTTTGAACGGCCGGGGAGAATAAACGCACACCCCGGCCGTGTTCTGGTGATCTCCCTAATCTCGGTTGCACTTTGTCAGGACGAGGTAACTGGTAGTTAAGTGAAATACCTTAGATCAAAGGGGGATTAATCGCCAACTGAATCCTTGCTGAATAAACCTGTCATTCAAGAAAATTATTTCCACTGAACTTAGCAGAGGATTGAAGGTATTTGCATAACAGGGACCCCACCGTACTTCAGCCAGGTTAAAAGGTTCAGAATTCAGGCGGTGTTTAGCTTTTTGGCTCCTTTTCCTTTCAGCGGCCCTGTACAATGGTTTTTAATCTGATAATGCAGCTAACTATCTAAATGATGTCAGAACAGGAAAGTATTGCAAAGTTTGGCTGAGGGATGGATCAATTTCACTTTCAGTAACTCCTAAATCTGATTTGTTGGAATTTAAGATGTAATCCGTAAAAAAAAAAAAAAGAAAAAAAAAAAAAAAGTCCCTTTAAACTGGAGGGCTGTTTATTAACATCCTTTTTTTATTTGACCTTTGTCTTAGGAACAACAGGCCTGCTGCCATTCCTGGGGCACTTTGGGATCATTTTGGGCAGGTTTAGACCATTAGCGATGCCCACAGATCCGTGTGCCAAAGATCAGGTGGATCTGGGCAAACACACAAAGAGATATTCAGGGGTTTTCTCTTTTTATTTTTTTTTATTTTTTTTCCTTTTCTAAGCCCATATTTTGGAGGTCACACTGAATTTGAATGCAAGTGAGAGGGAGATAATTAAATAACAGGACCCAATAGGCTCCCATCATTTTCTAGGATCAGCTCTTGGAGGAGATTTAAGCGCCACAGCCTCGCTCAGGGTTTGTTGTGGGGTTGTGGCAATGATTTTAAACCTCACAAATTATCCCTTTATATCCCCTATTATTTTATGGCAGTTGCTTATGGCTGGGACTTTTCATTGGGAATTCATTTCTCCAAGAGTGAAGAGAGGCCCTGCCAGGGCTGGAAGGCAATGGCTTTTTAATCTGTGCAATAAAAATTGGGAAAAAATGTTAAAATATATATCTATATATATATCTATTTCTGGAGAATGCTTTATGCCATCTCCCTCCCAGCCTTCCTGGGGTTCATTTGCAAGAGCTTCCACCTCTCCTTCCTTTGGGGCATGTGGAATGATGTCAAGCTACATGGAGGACGTCAGGTTTCATAATCAGATTTTTGACAATAAATGGAATTTAGGCACTTCTGCATCCAGCCCGAGCCCGACACCATTCATTCTTTCGGTGGGCGCAGTTCATATTCATCACAAACTCAAAGCATCTTTCAAGTTAAAAAAAATCACAAAGAATGGTTATCAAAGAAAATGAATAAAATCCATATTGAGATAATTTTTTAGAAAATGATTGAAGTTTTAACCCAAGAAAGGACTCTTAGAGTTTCTTATAGCTTAGAATAAGAACATGTCAATCACGATTAAGCTTCTGGAATTGGAATCCCTTTGAAATGCAGCTGTTTCTTCTTTAATTGTGGCAGCGGACTCAAAAGAAAAGAAAGGTCCAGCCTTAAAGATGAGTAAGGAATACAAAATAGCTCGGGATTAGTTGTGGAGTTCAAAGGTCGCTAATTACACTAAGGAGTTCCCAGACACAGGGAAAACATTAAACAGGTCACCTACCAAACGGGAAACAGACTTTGACTTCAAAAAAATAAAGAAAAAGGAAAAAGAAAGGTCTTGAAGAGATAGGTTTCTAGAGAAAATCAAAAGCGACCAGCTGATCTCGCTGGGGAGAAAATGGGTTGGGTTTAGTTCTCTGCTCTTATGTGTCTCTACAAATGGCATCAGGCTTTCAAAAAAATTATCTAGAGCTCGACCAGGTTTCTTGGAGGCCTCGCAAAAGCAAGAAGGAGAAAAGGGGGCAGGCCTGTGGCTTAAAAGATCTTATTTTCAGCTGCACCGTGGGTCAGGAGTCCTTGGAAAAAAAAGCATCCCTGAGGGTTGAGAGTTCCCTGTAGTATTTGGCTTGACTTGTTGGGGGCGTGGCATCCTGGAGGACAGGTGCATCTTTAATGGAAGCCTTTGGGAGAGCCCTCCGGCCCCTTTGAGGACAGCGAGGTTTGCCTGGGGGAGCAATGGGCCATCCCAACCCCTGGGAGAAGCACAACTCCTCTCTTTTCCAGCTCCTCCCTGGCCCCCTTGACCAGGGCCAGGCTGGTGGCACTGCTGTCCTCCCACACATGCAGCACTCCAGTTCCAAGGATGCTGGTTTCCTCCTTGGAAAGCCCCTTGGGAATACTGCCTGGGTGTCCTGTCTGCTGCAGGGCTGCAGTGAGCAACGACCCCGAGCTCCTTTGGGTCCAGGTGTGGGTGAAGAGAGACAGAGCTTTAATGGCAGCCTGCTCACAAAAGAGAGAATCCCCATTTTTAGGGGAAAAGAGCCTTTTCTTCTCTCGGGTCCTGCTGCCCTGCAGGGGGAATTACCACCTTATTGAATTATCACCTCATTCCTGCAAAAATCAGCAGATTGGTGCAACCTGAGATTTGGGGAAATAAGGAAGAGGAATTCTAGGTGGCCAATGAATGGCACCTATCCCCATGCTGGGGGTCCTACTTGTGCCCCAGGACGTCCACGGGAGTCACAGTCAGAGTTAAAACTCTGTTCCCTGCACCTGAATTGTTGTATTGGGTTTGTGTGGGCAAGATTTTGGTAGCAAGAGGGGAATACAGGCTTGGGAATGAAATTTAGAAGCAACCCAAGGTGCCCCCTGTGGGATTCCCACTGACAGCCATACAGAGCTACAGCAGCTCCCCCAGGAAAGCTTGGACTTCCTAAATCTGGATCCATGAAATTCTCATCTGATGTCTCATTTAGGATTGAGGGCTGCAGGGACCTCCTGCTACGGCGCCCTCAGGATGCATTCAGCTTTGTGTGGGCTTGGTTTTCCCCACTGTAAAAGGTGTGGGAAGTACCTTTTATTTTTTCCCCTAAAGATGAGAGAACAGGGAGGTGGCGGTGAGGGAGTCAGCAAAAGTCCTGAGGGACAAACATGGACTTACGAACTCTCTTGTGTCTTAGATCTCAGCAGGGCTTGTACAAACAGGACAAAGTGTGGCCAATTCCTAGGACAGCATGAATAAACAGGAGACAACCATGGAATGTTTATTGTCTCACTGCTTCAGTGTTTACTGGTAACAAATGGCCACAGCAGTTAATGCTGGTGAAAACAGCAAAAAAATGCAGAGGTGGGAAGGGCTGAATTATGTGAAAAAAGCAACTACTTCCAAATTATCTGAAGGAACAGGACTTTCCCCAAAGTTCTTGAGGAGCTGGCATAAACCATCTTGGAGCTGTCACCAGAAAGGTGGAAAGGGAAGAAAGGGCTTCCAGAAAATTGGAAAAGCATCAAATTTCTGAGTAGTGATCAGTGACAGATTTGATAACGTGGAACTGTGTTAGGGGGACTCATTCCCTTCTGTGGTGACAGGAACGGGAATTGCAGCTTCTCAGCCTCTGGGAACCTCAGTGCAAATTCCCCATTTCCTTCCACACCTTCCACAAATATTAAGCAAAACAGTCAGGCTGTAAAACATGTTTGATGAGGGTTCCCCAACACCACTGGATTTGGAAATCTCAGCCATTTTTGCCATGTTTAGTGGGTTATGCATGGATTTTGCATTATTTTTATTTCTTTAGAGGTCTGTTACATCAATTCTCATTGCCAACTAATGTTCAGTCTCACCCCAAAAGCTTTGGCAGTGTGTATTTGCTTTAAATTAATTTTAATTGCTGTTCCTTAAATTATTCCCAAATTTTAATGAAATTACACAAATTAATTTCACTAATGAAGTGAGTTCCATATGAACACCTTAGTATTTATACCCAGGGTTTGTTGGGTTTTCTTCTTGGGGGGGGTGCGGGGAATGTCAGGTTTGCAACCCATTTTTTAAATCCTTACATTTATTGTTTTCAGTTCTCTGCATCTTAGTTTTCTTCTGGCCCTCTGAAACACAATACAAAGTCTGGAGAACTCTTTGGCCACTTCTTCAGGAAAGTCTCTGTGCAAAGTTACCTTCACAAAGATCTCATATAATCTATGCCTGTGACAAAATTATAAACAGAAGTACTTCAAGCAGAAAACACTCCGCTAGAAGAAACAGTACTTTGTACCAAAAGAAAATTTTGTTGGTTTTTTTCCCCTTTAACACATTTTTAAAGAAACTGTTGCATTAAAAACTTGTTTATTTTTATTAAAGAACTAAAGGAATGCCACTGAACTTGACCACTTTTAGAGCCCACCAGAACCTCCAGAGTCCTCAGGCTCATGTGAGCTCTACATCAGATCTTCCTGATTTAGGTTTTGAAGGGCTTTTCTCCTTTCATAAAACAGGACAAGTGGTCAGAGCACATAAACAGTGAAATTATCTGGGCAACCACAGAGGGAACAGAGAAACACAGAAAGGTTTAGTCATTTGTAACTCCTTGAACTCTTCCAGTGTTATCTACTCAGTGCCCCGTAAGAGTTTACTAAGCTGAGTTTACTACTTTCCTACTTTATTAATATTTATGAAGGACCCATGAGCATGAGCCCTTTCCAAAGAGAGGCCAGGAGTTCTCCCTCTGGCTTCTCCCCCAGCGTGGGTGTCCCACAGGGGTTGCACAATGCTGGGTGAAGCTCTGTGCCTTTAACCCGGCGTGTTTTGCTGCATTCCCCGTTCCTGGTGCTTTCCAAAGAACAGTGTGTGCTGCACACTCACATCAGCAGAGAGATCTCAGCCACTCTCAAGAGGCAGACTGGGCTCCTTCCCCCACTTTTCTCCCTGCAGAGCTGGCCCTGAGCAGAGCACCGCAGCAATTACGGAGCAAACCTCGATAACAAATCAAAAGAGGTGATGGCTGAGTGAGGTTGTGAAAAGCTGCTCAGGGCTAGAAGGGAAAAATCACCTGCCCCCTCCCTCCCTCCCTGCCAACCTGCCCTACTGGGTGTGTGCAAAGCAGTTCATATACCCAGTTCATCATTTCAATTCACAGCTTCTGTGAAATAAATGGAATTTTTAGCTTACCAAAGCCAGAGCCCTCCATTCCTGAGCACCGTAACTCCCCTAACCATGAGAGTCAGAGACATGGGCAAGAGGGAAACACAACGGATCAGGTTTTAGAAGAATCCCCTTCTATAAAGTGCAAAGGGTCTCCTAAGATACCAGGAATTTAGGCAGTGCCATTGGTCCCCAGAATTTACTGGGGAGTATTTGAGTAAAAAAAGCTCTTCCTGCAGAGTGCTGCTGTGCAGAGCAGAGCTCCCACCTTTCTCATGGGTAGGTGGAAGCCAAACACCATGGCCTGGTGTCCAGAACAGGCTCTAAACTCTTCCAGCACAGAGAGCTCCTGTTCCCATTCACTCCGTGGTGTCCAGTCACGTGGACAACTCCAGCAGTGATGGGCTGGGTCCTGGGCAAAATCACAAACTCACCTTTCGCTGCTACACAAAACAGGCACATCACCTGTGTGAAACACGGCACAGAGCATAGCCCTAAGTTTGCACAGCAGTTTCAGCTCAATAGCGTTTCACAAGAACGAATCCACCCTCTACAACATTTAACCAACCCCTTAGATATTTTTCAGATTATAGCTTAAAACTTCCCTCCTTGCAGAATCCATGATCTGAATTACCCCACAGAGCACAGTGAAACACGAGGCAGGGCAGGAGCAGCTCTGTTAGGACTCAGCATCGTCTGCTTTTGTGCTGCTCTCCAGGTTCTGGCAGCTCGTCACCAGCCCTTCACAATCTGCACATTTCTTGCTAACTCTCCTAAAGTCCATTGCTTGTGTTCCTGCAGATCTCAAAATCAGAGGTTTGCATCTGTAAATTGAGACTTTTTCCACCTGCTTTTCCAGGAAAAACAGCTCATGATGGTTTCTGGAACCTCTAGCAAACTTGGCTGATTTTGCCTCCTCAGACCCAGTCTTGTGAGGTGAAAACCCCAGTTCACACCTCTGCTTTCAGAGCAAGCAGTTCACAGGCATGTGTACAAGGGAACTCACCACTTCTGCTGGCAGAGGCAATAAAGATTCCTTCATTAAAACTGCCTCCACTTTCAGAAGTTCTGCTCAAACAATATTCCTCCTCTTGAAAATCCTTGTAAATTATTGACTGGTGTGTATTTGTAAAAATAACAGAACTTCTGCTTTGAACTGTTCTCTGAATCTGGAGTTTGATGAGATTCTCGTGACCTCAGTACAGGAATAGGATGCTGACACCTCTCCTATCCTGCAACGGGAAACCAGTGAAGTAACTGGGAATCTCAATGTCTGTACCTGTAACACCAGGGACATTATTTTTGTAATTTTGTACCAGCTAAAGTTAGAAGGGAAAGTAAAACCAGCCACAGCAAGTACATTTTAAATCGTCCTCTCTAGGCTGTCTGCTAGGACTCAACAATTTAAACCCACCTCATGTTTTTAAGACAAGTGACGTCTTGTTTTCCATCAACAGAATTTTTTAAGAAGACATAGAAAGCAAAAGCGCTGAAGAATATTTATTTTACCGTATCGTGACATAAATATTATTAACACAGTGCTTTGTTTAAATATAAAAATAATTCCCAAGTACATTAGTCAAGTAATGGCTTGTACACCATAGGTGCTGGTGCTTTGGAATTCCAGATGTAGTAATTGGAAGAAATCAGTTCCCGGGCTAAAGGGAAAAAACAGGCAAGAGAAATAAGCATTACAGGGTGCCTTACAATCAGACATTCCTTCATCCAAGTTAAGTGACTACTAATCCATCCTTGCCAGTTTACAGAAAAGGTATAATGGCCTCTTTAAACTGTAAGACTCTTACTATTATTTGAAAATCGTTTCTGATAATGAGACATTTAAAGTCTCAGCTTCAATTACCTTTACTAATGTATCAGTCATGAGCTTAAAATTCAAACAGAGGTTAAGTCAAAAGCAGGTGGATGGCTTGGATTTTGTTCAATGAATATAAATGGCATGCTCAATATAAAACATGAAAACGCTGCTTTTCCTGTGTTACAATTTAGGGCTGAGTGTGACCTGTCACAAAATTAACAGTGTAGACCATGCTTCTCAAAAGGCATTTACAGAGCTCTGCTACCATGACTGGCAGAAGTTGCACCAGAGAGAAAGCTCCAAATAAAAACACTTCCGTTAGGCAGCGCTGCTCAGGTGTAATGAGTGCTTTCTGCGTGCCATTCAGGGTATTTTTGGTGCAGGCTTGGCAGTGCTCATGTGTTAACAAAAAGCAGATTTGGGTCCTGCTCCACACATTCAGTGTAGAGCCACATCCACCAAGGGGGGCTGGTGTGGTGGCACTGACAGCAGCAGTGTCACCTTGTGGGCAGGAGTTGAGTTCTGTGCCCAGGTACTGCCAACACACCCGAAACGTCTCTGACAAACGTGTCCCAAACAAGGGGCCAGATTAGGGAGGATCATTCCCTGTGTCCCCCAAAAAAGTTCTGCCATTATGGAGAGCGTAGGAACCAGCACAGGGTCTGAGAGTTCTAGAGAGAGGCTGGCTGTGTGAGAGCTCTCATCTCAAAGGGAGAGGCCAGTCCCTACTCCAGGGATGCTTTAAACTTCACAAAAAAAGCCCCAACTCAAAAGCAGAGAACAAAAGTCCAACTTCAGGTAGGTAATTTTAGTCAGTGATACCCAGTTCATAATTTCAATTCAATTTTAGCAACTCACATGCAGTAATTTTGGGCTTCCCTGGAACAAAGATCTGAACAGAATGCTGGTCTACGTAACATCCAGTAAGTGTAAAGTCTGGGATCCTAAAATGCAGCTACAAAAAGAGAGGGAAAACACAATCAGATGCACATTGTCACTCTTGCTGTGCAAATCCTGGCAGTCTGTGCCACATGCTCTGGGTGTGCAAGGGTACTCTAAAGGATGGCAAATCCTCTAGGCAGGAAAACAAAAATCCATGCTGAGAATACAAGATTTTAAATCAATGTATCTTCAATTGAAGACAATAAAAAAGGGGCTACTAAGGCCTCTTTTCCCAGAGCCTGTGACTTACTTTTACATATGCAGTGCTCCCAGTGCACACATAATCAGTCGGGTGCTCTTTGCTCGCGGTGCCGAATGACACGGTTCCAGTCAGGGAAACTTCCAAAGATTTGGGGAACTTCTGTCCTAAAGGCACAGACAGCACCTATTAGAAGTCCCCCAGCTGTGCCCAAGCTGCAGAGAAGGGGCTGGGGGAGGAAGGGCAGTCACAGGGGTGAGGTCCTTACCGATGACCCAGACCAGGAGGCTCTTCTCCCGGGACAAATCCAGCTGGCCATAACTAACTTTGCACTCCAACTGAGCAATGGGGCCCCTACGTGTGAGAGAGGAGAAATAAAACCACTGGAATTACCACCATTCAGCGTTTGTTAATGCCTGCTTTGTTACAGGAAGCCAGGAAATGCAGACAGACATTATTTATGCACGTATGGACAAATCACAGCTATCTGAGCACGCTGCTAATTTATGAGAAGAAATTACGGAGCAGGAGGAAATCTCCGGGCTCTCAGCCCAGTAATCACAAAGGAACTGCCGATGTTTTAGTTCACTGATGGTGTTTTACTAACGCGATGATCAGCATCAGCAACTTTGTATCATTGCATCTTTGAATTTTCATGATAATTATGTGGCAGCGCGGTCGTGGCAGCTGTCAGAGAGGCTTAGATGAAAACTATCGTTTTAATTTGAAATAACTGTGTTTTTGATAAGCTGATCTGTAGCTAGGATTAGCAGTCTTAAGGAACAGGTAACCCTGGGCTGGAAGTGATCTCCAGTTTAATCCACCTGGGGGATTGTGGCAGTGTTTCACGTGAGAAAATACCACAGGGAAACAGGATGAGCAACAGAAGTGTTTGGAATGTTACCAATTATTCTGGTATAATTCTGTATTCTGGAAATTTAGGGAATTCCAAGGTTGGCGTTCACTGGTAGCACCCTGATGGACTATAATCTGTTATACTGACTCCTGACAAGTTCATTTTTGGAAGGTAACAGAGAAATGGAATTTATTTAGGCTTTCTTTATTCTTACCTGTTGAAGAAAGGTATACGAGCTTCACAGTACTCAAAAGAATTCTTTATGCTTTCATGGAGCTTTAAATTAATCGTTATTTTTATCTGTGATTCCTCTTCAACAAGTTGGTAACATCCCAAAATTGGCGGAACGGGAACCTGGAAAAAACTATATTCATTCTCAAGATATATTAACACCATAATCACAAGATCAGCTTTATACTGTTTTCATTGCTGAAGTACCTTTAAAAAGACCCCACACATATATGAATTACTGACTGTGCTAAACTCTTCGAGACTTGGGGGGCATGCACTTCACATCTTAGCCTGGACATATTTTGCCTAAAACAAGCATTGAAGCGGCTGATTTAAAGTAAGAGCAAGTGTTGCCAAGCAAAGGTACCAGTAACTCTTGAACGTGACTCAGATAACTCAAGTCCTTAAGTGCCTTCCAAGCAGCTTATTACATAAAACCCATTTAATAAGATGTTTTATTTTCTATATTGGATTCAAACTCACTCCAGCATGCCCATGGGGGCTGATGCCCACTGAAGTGTTTTTATTTCCGTTTGAACACCAGAAAACGGCACGGGTTGGGAGTGTGCTGTTACCTGGGAAGTGTAGTAACACAGGTTGAAGGAATCTGAAGGAGGAATGAAAGGGAATTTGTAAGGTCCATTGTACACAGAATCATGCAGAGGCTCGGCACTGGTGGACATCAGCATGGCAGGGTCCACGGAGGTCACGCAGTGATGGACCACGATGTCTTGGAGCGGGGGCGCGTTCGTCGGGAGGCTCAGGCTCAGGGTGACGTTGGGCGCAGATCCCTCAATGTCACACTTGGGGAAAGGAAGTCAAGACGTTATTCTAAAATACCTGAATCAAGTCACAATGAGAGATGTTCCAAACTGAAACGCATTTTTAGCATTTTCAGCTGGCTTTGATCGTTAGTACTAACCACCAGAACTAAGCCATCAGTCTCACACACTTGCTGATAATTTAATTAATTAGCTTGCTTTTACAACATCCATTTAATGGATACCAGCATGCTCTGAATCGCCTCTGTGGTGCCATGCCAGCTCTGTCACAGCAGTGTCCCTTGTCTGGTCCCCCCTGTGCCAGCTCAGCAGGCCACGATCACACCTGGGCCTTCTTCTTGTGTAAGGCATCCCCCCACCTTGGAAAATGACCTGGGAATTGTTGCTCTGGGAGCAGGAAGCTGCTCACCCACACAATCCCTACCAGCATGGCAGGTGGGAAATGACCCAGGCTTTGGAAGTGCAGCATTTAGGTAGGCCGCCTTTGGAGATGAGTATCCCATTCCATGAAATTAATTAAATTACCACTTTATTAGCAGGTCTCTCTCCTTTTAAATCACTGGCAGTTACCAATACAGTGTGCCAAGATAATATTGTGTGCTCCCTAAGCATAATTCAGAACAAAGAATGAATTACAGTACAAATTACAGTTACAAATTTGAATATATTTCATAATCATTACGGATGTATTTAGTCAATAGTCCCCAGTTTGCCATATTAAACAAAGAGATATTTCAATATTAAACAATGCCCAGGGAAGCCCATCCCTGGAAGTGTTCAAGGCCTGGTTGGACAGGGTTTGGAGCAACCAAACTACTTTGGTCTAGTGGAGAGTGTCCCTGCTCATGGCAGTGGCTTGGAATGAGATGATCTTTTAGGTCCCTTCCAACCCAAATCATTCTGGGATTCTACAGTGAAAACCACTGTCACATACAAACCATCCAAAATAATTATACAACCAGTTTCTTCCACCAGGTTCTTTATCAACTGTTCTTATGTCATGAAACACCAGCATTTGTGGGATCAAAATGTTGTAGTAGAACAAAGAAGGACAGAAGATTAAGCTTTCATTTGTCAGGAAAAATAATTAAAAATGCTCATGTAAAGATGCTTTTAGAAGACATTTTGACATCTCAGTCTGGATATATTCTGTCTAGTTCAGGCATTTCAGTGGTTCATTTAAAGTAAGGGCAGTGTGGCCAAGCAGTCAAAGGTATCAGTAACTCCTGAATGTGACTCAGACAACAAAATCAGGAAAATTTTCAACTCATTTTACACCAAATGAGTATTTTTTTTTGCACCAAAACCACTTTGCACATCAAACGCTCTCACCTTGCAGTTCACAGCTCCATAAACTTGCCACGTGTCCACCACATCCCTCTGGTCGTACTGCATACACTTGACCTTCTCAGTGATGCAGACATTAACCTGAGGTTTGCCCTTGTAGGTGCAGGATCTCCAAGCCGGCTGATCCTTATCCGCAGGCATCTCCTGGATGTCCTCGAAGGAGCTGTTCAGGCCCCGGATGTTGGTGGTCAGGGGGGTGCCCAGGGGACAGGCCTGGATCAGCAGATTTCGGAGCTGCCCGACCTTTGCGCTCAGCTCAGCCTCGTTTTTCCGGCTGGGAGAGACGTAGTCCATGATGCCCAGCAACAGAGCCAGTCCCTGCGAGAGCCCGCAGACGGTGAGGAGGGGAGGCCGCGGCTCCAGGCTCCCCTCCACCAGCGGGACGCAGGCGTAGATGAGGCCGCTCTTGTGGAAGGCCAGCACGGGCCAGAGCTCCCCGGAGGGGGTGGACACGGAATACACGGAGGAGTGGTTGATCCGGGTGCAGGTGTCCCGCTGCTGCACGAAAACGTGCTCGTCCACCAGCCTCAGCTCAAAGAGCAGCGCCTTCAGGAAGGCGCTGTCCGAGGGGATGGGGATGTGCGTGGAGCCGTTGAAGGTCTCGGCGCGCAGCTCAACCGTGGGGTAGCGCCTGCGGGGAGGGAATCGGAGCGGCTCAGAGCCACGCGACTTCGTGCCACCCAAAATATCACCCCAAAACAGAGCTTCCAGGGACAGAACCACTCAAGCCCTCCTCTGGCTGCAAAAGCATTATGGAAATCTTTGGATTACTGATATTGGGTTTCTGTTCATTATTCAAATGACTCCCCAAAACCCACTAGGCCTAAAAATAACCTCGTGTACATGGAAGCCTGCAGCAACTCCATAGAAGCAGTGGTGGGATCAGAACATAAATCACTGTCAATAAAACCATTCCAGGATTAGTTAGGATTCTTTCTAGCAAGTCTAAACTTGGACTAAATACAAACTCATGAGTAAACACCCATTTTTTAAAATAAAATGTGAATCCGTCCATCTGTGCTGGCTGTCACACAAAGGTACAGGATGTTTGTACGACACTAAGGAATGACTCCCACCAGTGCAGAACTTGAAAATATTTCTAAGAGGTCAGATCACACCGAAAGACAAGTTCTCAGATATTTAAGAAAATGGATGTTCTATGTAATAAAATGCAGCTACAACAACTTTTTTCCTAGATAAGAGTATACCAATGCTACAGCCTTGCTGCTATAACAACAACAATAATAACAATAATAATTCCACACTGCACATGCAATATATGGGATTTAAAGCTTTAATGACTTTTTCCTAATTTCATTTTATCAAGTATATAAGGTGTGATGATAATGCCATGGACAGAGGTTTTGTAAAATTCAGAATTGCTATGTTGTAGCAAGACATATATTTAATTTCAGATTTTATAGAGATAATATTTGAGGAATATCATATTAAGTGTTTAAAACTATATCTGGGGTTTTTTGTCCTGCAGCAGTATTGTTTTTTAAAGGGGAGCAGGATTAATTTCTTTTCAAGGTAACCTAAATCCATCAAGAGGAACTGGGGAGTTGTCTTTTAATAAATAGCTGAGAAAAGGAAAAAATATTACTTCAAATAATGTACTGATTTGGAACTGCAGAGACCCCTGAGTGTCTCATGTGAAGTTTGCTGACAGCCTGGCTTTCCAACATTGTGTTTTGTGGATTCCCTTAGTAGTTATCCAGAGACCCTCAAAGTGCCCATCACAGGTCACACACACGAAATTAAATCACTTTATGGATCATCTTGAAGCAGATGTTCTCAGGTGTTTGTTTGCACTCAGAGCCATGCTTGCACACCAGCATGGCAGGAAAAAACTGCAGATATATAAATGCCCTCATTTGGTGTCCTTTTCATGCCATCTTTTTAAGGACATGTTGACAGTCTGCTTCTTAAATTGCCACGGAACTTGCAACCCCAGCACCGTGGGACTTTGTTCTATCTATGACCTCCATCTGTAGCACTTCCCTCCTGCTCCTGAGCACTTCCATGGATTTTATCCTGTTGCCTCCAAGTCCCACCTACATCATCTTTTCTTAACTGAGTAGCTGGAGGCAGCTACACTTCCTCAGGTTTATTTTCAGAGACTATGCTTTTTTTTCTTTGATTCTTAATCAGGCGTCCAGGGCTTTTGGGGTCTTTTTTTTTTTTTTTTTTTTGGCAAGGGAAAAGCAAACACAGCCAGAGCAAAGCCAGAGCTACGAAATTCATAAACAGGATACAGATGACAGCAAAACACCTCCCTGTGGTCTCACATGTTATTTCGAAGAGCAAAGAAACAAAGTGGATTTACAGCTCTAAAATTTATGAGGCTTTGCAGAGTCAGGGTGTTGATAAGAGGCTATGTGTAACCTTGGTGAGCAGCTCTTATTTTTGGCCAACATTTCCAAAACAAGGGAAGAGGAGATATTTCAGTCTGGTTTTGTCTAGTCAAGTCCCAGTCTCTCTGCTCCATTTGCTGAAGCTGTCCCCACACTACAGCAGCCTCCTCCTCCTCCCACTGAATTTTACCAGCTGAGTCATTAGATCATTAGTTAGCCCTTCAGATCCCAGTTTTTCAGTATTCCCTTCTAGAAAGTGATGCAAAGTTAAATAAAAAAGATGAAAGTTTCCAGGGATGAATGAGCTTCGGGGACTCAAGAGAGAGACCATCCTTGCTGCCTGAATTAAGTTATGATCAACTCAAAAAAAAGAAAAAAGGGGGGAATGCTTTGATGTACCTGATGTCTTCCCTGAGGTTAAAGATCAGGGCTCACGTATCTCCAGCTGAGTGCCTAAGTCCTGAAACCAACAGCTTCCATGTGATCCGGGCATTCTTTATATTGTCTGCGCGCTTTGTTGAATTTAAGGTCAGTTAGGAGGATAAACTTGGGGCTTCCACAGCCCTATTATTTCCTCTGGGAACTTGAAAGATCTAAGTCTGGAAATCACTTGAAGCATCAAGGATAGTTTGGCCTTTTCAAAGGAGTGCTACCCCTTGTCTCTGCCGCTCACTGTGTGACAAGTCACTTCAGACACCCCTGGCACCAGCCCCCCCTCCTCCATGGTGATTACACTCTCCGAGGTTTTGGGGACAAGGCTTTCTCTTTATCTGTGTTTGTAGAGGGGAGGCCTCATCTCTAGTCCTGTAGGTAATACAAGGACCATAATACTAATCCTAAAACAATCAGAGGAGTGTCCAATGGAGAGATCTGTCTGCACCTGAAGATGGAAGATAGTCTACTTACACTTTTTTCAATTTTTTTTTTCTCCCCCACAAACCTTCCCTAGTTATTTTTCTTCTCATTGTCTGGATTTCTCTGAAGTCACAAAAAAAAAAAAAAAAAAAGGTAACAAATCTTGCCAGCCCCACAAAAGTAACCTGCCTAGCCCAAAGTCTTACTTCATACCTGCGAGAATTCTGAATAAAAATTCTACCTTTGGAGACTCTTTAGCGTCCAATAACTTAAAAGTCCTCCAATAACTTTAAAAAATGTATTTATATGCAAAAATTAACATCAAATAGAAAGCTGAATTTCTGTCTGAAAGTACTCTATTTTCTGTACAGCTACAAAACAACATGAAGAGAATATACGTAAAATACACGCAATAATATATGCTTTCTACTTTGTCCCTTTTGTTAATCGGACAGTATTTCACAATCACTGCCTTGTCCTTTTCCATGTTAGGATGGAGAAGAGCTGGGCAAAACGTTTCCAGTGACAAACAAGAAAGAGGAACAGAGCAAGGAAATTGACGTGCAAAATGCAGAAGCTGTGAAAAAGCCCCCATATTTAGTTAAAAGCACATTTTGTGTTCTCGATTCTGAACTTTCAGAAATCGGGGTCAGAAACGCACAGCATCCAGCTGCGCTGGGGCAAGACGAGCGATTTATTCAGTATCAGATGGTTTTGGTGGTTTTGCATCTGTTTTGGGGACTGCACCCCAGCCCCGCAGGACACCCAGAGCACCCGGATTTCCTTCAGTGCATCCACACCCCCATAGAACCCAATCCCCTCATGAGGGGCACCAGGATTTCCTTCAGGGCATCCACACCCCCATAGCACCCGATCCCCTCAGGGGACCAGGATTTCCCTCAGGGCATCCGGACCCCCATAGCACCCGATCCCCTCAGGGCACCAGGATTTCCTTCAGGGCATCCGGACCCCCGGAGCACCCGATCCCCTCAGGAACATCCGCGCCCCCTGAGCGCATCCGCTCTCCCCAGGGCGCCCGGTTCCCCTCACAGCTCCCGGACACCTAAAAGCATCCGCTCCCCTCAAGAACACCCGATCCTCCCAGGGCACTCGGACCCCTCGGAGCACCTGGATCCCTCCTAGATCACCCGGACCCCCCTGGGCACCCAGCCCGACCCTCGGACCTGCCCAGCCCGCCGTGCCCGCGCCCCCTCCCCGGAACAGTCGCTACCTGGAGAAGAGCACGGCGCCGCCGGCCGCGGGGTCGTGCCTGAGGAGCCACAGCGCCCGCAGGGCCATGCCGATGGCGCCGGTGGCGGCGGTGATGCCGCCGGTGCCGATGGCGGCCGGGGAGGAGCCGCGGCCGCGCCGTGACCGCCGGGCGCAGCCCCATTTCCGGCGGGCGGAGGCGGCGCCGCGGCCGCCCCTGCTGCTGCCGGGGCGGGGGACACAATGGGCGGCAGCGGCGGGGCGGCGGCGGCGGCGGCGAAAGGGCGCTGAGGGGCCGCCGCCCTCCTTCCCTCCCTCCCTGCGGCCATGGCCACCACGGCCGAGCTCTTCGAGGTGTGTGCGGGCCCCGCGGGCCGGGGGGCGGGCGGCGCCGGCCGGGCCGGCTCGCTGAGGGGATGCGGCGGCCTCTCTCCGGGGAAGGGCGGGCGGTGCGCAGGGCTGGGGAAGCGGGGGAGCTCCGGTGCCGCCCCGCGGGGTGCGGTGCCCACCTCGCCCCGCTGCAGGGCCTCCCTCCCGGCCGGCTCCCGGGTGCTGGCAGCGGGCGGGTGACAGGGCCACGCCAAGGCCCGGCCCCGCTCTCCTTCTGCCGAACGCAGCCGCTTGCATGACCCCGGCGCGGTGGTGTCAGTGGGGCTGGAATGGAATAAGGAAATGACTTTGCCCTCCCTTTACCCGCGGTGGAAGCGAGGCACGGAAGGAGAATAGCTCAGCCAAGGCCACGCAGGAGCAGGGCAGGAATAGTAGGAGTCTGTCAGATTCTTCCCGTGGAATTACGGAATGCCCTAAGTTGGAGGAGACGCACGGGGATCGTCTCCCTCCTGAAGGGAGCCTGCGAGAAAGATGGATGGGGGATTTTTTTACAGGAGTGTGTAGTGACAGGACAGGGGGAATGGCTTTAAACTGGGAGAGAGTAGGTTTAGGTTAGATATTAGGAAGAATAACGTCATCCTCTCGACTGTGAGGGTGGTGAGGCCCTGGCAAAGAGAAGCTGTGGCTCTCCCAATCCCTGGCAGTGTCCAAGGCCAGGTTGGATGGGCTTGGAACTACTTGGGATAGTGTAAGGTGTCCCTGCTATGGCAGGGAGTTGGAACTGGATGATGTTTAAGGTCTTTTCCAACCCAAGCCCTTCTGTGATTTTGTGGCTCCAGCTTCTGGCCTGGGCCATGAGCTCCCATGATGTGACCTGTGATAAACAAAAAGCATGTGGTGTCCCTGCTTCCTCTTCACAAGGGCATGGTATCATTCCCAGGTGTCCTCTATTTGCTCTCCAAGTCACTCGAGCTGGTTGTTCTTCTGGTGGTTTATCGCTGGGACTCACTTTGCCCAGCCTTCAGGAAAGGGTCTTCCTCTTTCTCTGGAAGGTCCTGTATCTGAGGTTTATGTAAATGCATTGTGTGCATTTGAATTTATGAATCACTGTGATGGCACACGAGTGTTATGACTCAGGTCTTTTGGTTTGCACAGCTTTAAAAAATAGCAGGACCAAATTCCTGTGTTCCTGTAGGTGGATACCAGGTTTTGTACCCTGCGTACAGCACTCTAGGAGCCCCTTGATTTCTCAACATGATGACAGTGCCCTTCTGTTCTTTGTGGGGTCTTGACTGTGAGGTAACTTGAATATGGAAAGAAAACTGTGTGTTTTGGCTGCTTTGGGTCGTGCAACAACTTCTTCCATTTTGCAATAGCAATAAAGATGAAATTGCAAATTAGGTGAGACTTTTGCCTGGAGACTGGGGTTAGAAATTATATTTTCCAACATGGAATCCAGCATTTGTGTCTTTCCTGCTTTCACTTCTCTTTCGTTCCAAAGGCAAGAGAGTTTTTGTTGATGTCCACTAATTTAATGTTGCTTACTCAGTTAGTTTGAAATTGGTGCCTTAAATAAGAACATAAAGATGTGCTTGTTATGGGAGTAGCCCTTAGCTGTCTGCTGAGAGTGGGATTTGATTACCATATTTTCATGAGTGTGTGTTCTAAAGTAAATTTCAGCATGGATATGGAAAATTGTATAGCAGGACCTGTGCTGAAAATGGACACAGCATGGACTGAATTACTCCTCACATAACTGAAAGCATAATTTAACAGTAGGTACTTCTAAACTGGTTTTTAATTTGGCTGGGTCCTCCAGTGTAGTTTCATTGGTAAACACCAGATCAAACCAGGTTATCACCCACTTCAGGCATATCTCTTATTAAATCAGGAGTATTGGCTGAATGGATGGGATCACATTAATTCATCTGGAGCCAGAGGGAAGTTCAAAAGCTAAAGAAATTGACTGTTGGAGCTCATCTGATAACAGGGAAAGGACTTGCAAATGACATTTGTAATAGCTGATTTTCAGCAATTTCTGCAGAACAGGATAGGAGACTTAAAATAGGAATTAGGCTGTCAGCTATGAGTAACCCTGTTATCAGGATAGCATTTAAAAAAGCAAATGTGTATGGAAGATACAAACTAAAGTAAAAACTTCTGGATCTGCAGTGGAATCCGGAAAATCATGTCTTAGAAGGACACTGTTGAACTTCATTTACTTCTTATAAATCAAATAGTTTATTTTTAGCACACCCTCTGTGGAAAACTGGAAGAAAAAGAAGAAACAGCTCATTTTATTTCTCTGTTGATCCATATCTTGCACATAATATCCGCTGCAGTTCATATTTCTTAAATAATACAGAACAGGATTTATATGGTTAAAAAACTGAAAGACAAGTCTCCTGTGCAAGTGTTCTTCCAAAAACAGGTATTTTCCAGGCAGGGAGCTGCAGGTGGTCTGTGTACACATGCACTCAAGGAGTATTTAGAGGTGTGTAGAGGCATGATGGGTGGAGAAAGATTGGCATTGTAATATTTTTGGGGTTCTGAGGCATATACATCAGATTTCCTTAGGAGAAGAGGCTTGCAGAAAAACTCTGTAAATGTTGTTTTTACGAAAGTGAAAAAATATTCAAAGCCATTATATGTGTTTAGGTAAATCATCTTTTAATGTGAACATCTGGGGAAGGGAAAAATGTTAAAAGTGTTATCTGCATACACGGAGTGTCAGTAAACCCTTTTTTCAGGGTTCTTCCATCCTTGGCTTTAGTATCCTTGTAACCAGAGTGGTGCTCCAGCTGAATTACAGGATCTTCAGAGGAAAAACTGTGGGTTTTCATGTAAAGGAGATGTCCTGCAAAGAGCCCTAAGGTAATTGGGAAGCTGGAGGCCTCCCCTGAAGGGAATGTTACTGCACTGAATGACACATTTCACCTATAATTAAATTACAAAAGTCTTCCCAAATTTTAGATATCAAGATGGCATAAGCAGGGAACTTTACACTTGGCATGAAAACGTGGCATTGTGGCTTTTGATGAAAAGGATTCTTGTAAAGGAAACTTCACATTGTCACATCAGGAAGGACTTGGTTAAAGAGATGAGTGACTTGTAGGGAAATTGTTTTTATGTGATATCACCCAGTTATTTTTGAAGTTTAGCCAAGGAGACTGAGCACAACACGGTTATTTGAGTCAGTGTGTGGATGAGGAGTTACTGGGTGATAAAATTTCTGCCCTGTCTATCAGTGTAACAAAGAATATTTAAAAACCTTTTATCTTCCTAGTTAGTGGCTGGGCCTGACTGGATAGGGCATCATTTATTTTTGAGGGAACAGACCTTGAATGGGCAATATTTGCTTTTCAACCCCTGGTTTTACTTACGAAACTAACTCTGTGATGCTATTTTTCCCTTCCTTATTCCTCCTGACAAAATTTCAGAGTATTCCCCTCCTTATTCCTCATGACAAAATTTCAGACATATTGATTCAGTAACCAATGTAACACCTATTGACATCTGTTTGTTTTTTTACTATTTTCATTTTTTTTCAACCAAGTTTTATCAAAAGCAGTGGTGGCATATTCAGTTTTTTCATCAAATACCTCTTGTTAGCCAGAGCCACTCCCAAAAAAAGTTGTTTCACGCTTTTAGAACTGTTGCTGCTTGTAATTTAAAAGCTTTCTATAAAATTCCTGTGTGAATACTTTTCTTACTGCTCTTAGGAGTGCTGATGTTAGCCCCTAAGCACTGCTGCTAAAGTCATAAATACTATTTTTATTAATGATAGAAATTGGACTGTGTTTAGAGTAATTTAGTATAAACTACATGATGAAGTGTTTGAGGTGGTGTAAGTACTAGGCCAGCTAAAACAGAAGGTCTGGGGTTTACAAATGAGGCCTCTGCCTTCAGAAAACATTGGGTGGAGAAATAATCTTACCTCTTTACCCTTGAGCGGTGTTTTTATGAAAGAACCAGCAAATATTATGGAAGAAACTTGTGTCACCTTGAGTTTTAGTATCACCCATGCCCTGTTTTTTTTCTACTTGTGGAAATCAAATTAATTTTCTGGTTTTATGCCTTTTTTTCCTCATTTTTATGTGCTCTGTTTCTGCAGTTGCAGTCTGATGTTGGGTTGCTCCAATGGCATCTCGTGCTGGGTCCTTTGGGCTAGGTTTTTTGGTCAGCCATCTGTGTGATGCCATGATGTGACAGAGAGTTGAACAACTGTAAAAAGCCCTTGTTTTACCACATAATTTTTGTAGGCAGATGGATTCTCTGATGTGTTTTGCTGTGTGGGCTGATGGCTGGCTCGGGTGGTGTAACCTCTCAAATCAGCTGCAGGGTTCGGGCACTGTGGAATGAGAAGCCACAAGCTCAGCTGCAAATAATGTCATTTAAAGCCAGCTCTTCACAGACCTGCAGCACGTTCTTTGCAAGCAGTCTGATAACACCTAAACTTCATGTTCCAGCTCATCATATTAAAAGCAGTGTTCTGAACAATAAATATGGAGGCCCAAGAAGTAATGGAGTAATTGTCGATGCGGTACTTTTGATTATAATAAAGCTTCTAAACACTTTGAAAATGAGGTGTGAGCACCTGCTGAAGGAACAACCTGCTGTGGCACATTGTAAAGGGTTTTTCTTCTGTGGCCAGGAGCCTTTTGTGGCAGATGAATACATTGAACGCCTGGCATGGAGAACACCTGGGGGAGGTTCCAGAGGTGGAGAAGCTTTCGATCCGAAAAGGTAAAAATCAAACTGCGCAATGGTCAAAGTGGATGTATCTCTAATTGTACTGTTTTATTCCAAACGTAATAACAAGCCTGAGTGTAGTGGTGCTGGGTGTCCAAGGAGGTTTTCTCCAAATGTGGGAGAATTTCTAACATTCGGGACCATGAGCCAATTACTCAGTACTAATTATTCAGTAATAAGAGTAGAGAAAGTCACTTTCCGACTGAGACCTTTTGAATGAAGGAGGATTGATGTTGTTTGTGCTTGTCAGACATGAATGGGTACTGGAGTCGCTGAATTCAAGCATAATATGAGGCTTCACTGCTGTAATAGTTAAGTCAATTTAATGAGTTTCTTACTTCAGTTTCCTGAGCTGCCTTTTAAGACACAGTAGTTTGCAAATAAAAGGCACAAAAAGGTAGAGCAACAAGAGAGGCAGCTCTGGGGATGAGATCTCAAGATAATCTGATTTACTAAAATGTCAGAAAATTAACCTGACACAGTCAAAGGACATTTCTTCTGGAGCACTCTGGCTCTTTGGAGGCATGTGAGAAGAGGAGGGATATTTTTGAATTTTTGTCAAGATGCTGAACCCTTGGCATTCAGTCTGAGGCCTGTATCCTATGCAGAGCTTTACCATGATTTAAACAGGAAGAATCCTGGAAATACACAACATTACTCCTTGGAGCTCTTTCTCCATGATTGTACCCCAATATACATTAGGGTGGTTCACTATTTGCACCAATTCCTACTCAGTTTTAACAGATTTTCTGCATTTCTGCTGGTTTGCTTGTGTGAAATTCTGTGAAAACTTTCATATTTTTCAGGACAAGCAGGCGAAACCTGCAACAGTAAATATTTTTCTTGTGGCATCTTCTAGTATTGGGCAGGAAGCCCAATCAATATTAAAAAAGAAGCAGATCTTTTGGTGTCTATTTTTTTTTCTCTTCTGCTTCTTTCCTTTCTCAATATATTGAGCAGTGTTGCTGAATAAGTGCTAAGTTGACACAGGGACCTGTTTAAAAAACAAACCCCAGCCTGGAGCAGTTTGTTAAAATTAATAGAGACTACATTTCTCTAGGCTTTTGTTTGAAAGAATGCTTTGTGTCACTGTTTAAATTTGATTTTCAATATAATTCTGTAAACTCAGATGTGTTCCTTGTGGTTTTCTGTGGAATTTGCTGCTATGTGCTTATTCTTGGGCTTCTGGCAAGCAGGGAGTGAAGGAAAGGCGTCACCAACGTCTGCCTCAGTCCAGTTTTCTTTAAGAAGTTGTGCCTTCAAGTAACTGAGTGGGCTAAAAGCCTCTTCTGACATTAAACCTGGACAGCAAAGTTCTGAAATGTTTCAGATGTTTCAGTTCTTAGCATGAGTTTTATGGCTATGGAGGATCTGCGAGTAATCCATTCCTTGACCAGTGACTGGGATATTTAGAAAAGTAAGAGCTGAAAATATGACAGAAATGGGACAGAGTGGACAAAAGCAGGAATGAGAGAGAGATGATGAGAATAGAATGAAAATAGCAGAGGGAATTCAAGCATGCATTCAGGTGTACTGTGGTTGGGAGGAGTAAAATGTGAGTCTGAAAGAAAAGTTAATGATGGGAAAGGGCAGAAAAACCCCTCTAAATGGGTATAGGAAGAAGTGAAGGCAGTCAGAACAACATTATGAAATGATGGCTGTGTCAGTTACTTATTAATAATTACTTATTGCAATGCTGATTTCCAACTTCACAGTAACTTGCACAGTAGAGAATATTTTTCTGTTGTGTCCCTTACACTGAAGGGATGTAGTAGCCTAAGCTTTCTTTTGCCATATGAGACTCATTTAGGGAAGACGAGGATGTAGGGATTTCTGTATCTGTGGCAGAGCCACATTCTTGAGTGATTGATATTTTGGTGTTCCTCTCTCCTTTGGCCCACCATAACACAGAGTTTTTATGTTGTCGTAGAGTGGCACACAACCAGGGTGATGTACTTTAAAACAGAATTTTTCTAAAATATTTGGTGTTATATAAATATTAATAATTTATAAAATAATAATATCATTTTATTAAATCTTTACATTTAAAATTTAAATTTATTTATTTAAATCTACCATCTAGAAACATTTTCAAGTTGAATGTGGTTAGATCAGCCTTATATGCAGGTTGCTTTTTTTTGAGGTGTTCTAAACTCTTCAGAAGACAGTGTCTTTCAAACTAAAGTCTGTTTTCCTGTATTTTATTCTAAATCAGACTATTGGAAGAATTTGTAAATCATATCCAAGAATTACAGGTAATGGATGAAAGGATTCAGAGGAAGGTGGAGAAACTAGAACAACAGTGCCAGAAGGAAGCAAAGGAATTTGCCAAGAAAGTGCAAGAGCTGCAGAAAAGCAACCAGGTAAATCCAAAGGGTAGGGTCAGTGGGAAGCTGTGCAAGTTTTCAAAGCATCCTGTGCTCCTTTAACTTTTCTTGGTACAGAGTGTTGCTGTTTGAGATAAAAATGAAGAGGGTTTGATGACAATTTCTCCTGTCCAAGGAGGCTTATCTGCATGTTCCATTAATGAGTGTTAGCAATGCTGAAAGTGGGATGTCTTCACAGTAATTTAAAGGAAGACACTAAACTTTATTTGGGTTGTGTGTAATTAATTAATTACCATTTCTGAGTAGCTCTGTGGTTCTGAGATGCAGCACCTGCATTCACTGGGCTTCTTCCTGAAGGAAATCTTGTGTTTCCTGAAGTACATGAAATGGAAATCATGAGTTTAGTGTCTGTGTTCTCCAGGTTGCCTTCCAACATTTCCAAGAACTGGATGAGCACATCAGCTATGTAGCAACTAAGGTCTGTCACCTTGGCGACCAGCTGGAGGGGGTAAACACGCCACGGCAACGGGCTGTGGAGGCTCAGAAGCTGATGAAATACTTTAATGAGTTTCTGGATGGAGAGCTGAAGTCTGATGTTTTTACAAACTCTGAAAAGGTAAGAGCTGTCAGCGGGATGAAAGCGGTTCAAAGCAATAAGCGGGACTGCCCTAATTACAAGCTGCTACCATGACTTACCATGGTCAGACTTCAAACCACTGAGTGACTGACTTGTTAAAGTTTCATTGTTCTGAAATGTAAATTAACGACCCTGGGCTGCAGATTGCTGATAAAGCATTTGTATTCAGTGATGCTTAATGTGGCAACGTTGGCATTTTTCATTTTATGAAATTATCGGAGATTTGGGAAACGCTGGGAGGGCAACTTTGGAGCGCAGTACAATATCTGCCTCTTTCCTTTGAAGCCCTCGCCTCAGATCCATCCTGTAAAGCAGAACGTTTCTGAATGCAACTTCTTTGTGCAACGTTGCTCTGTTGGGTCAGTCCACTGGCCCTGGATACCTTTTTGTCACAGCATGCATTTGGGCTTTGTATAGTCCTGTGGTTATGTCTCCACCCTTGGAATTTAGAAGGAACCAAGCAGGAAAACTTCAAAGAAACGTTCAAGCATTTTGTTTTTCTTGTGCTTCAAGAGTACGTTCATGAAGCAAATACAGTCTGAGTGGTGTGACAAACAGAAATAAACTGAAGGCAAAGAATCCAGCTCTAAGCAAAAGGGCACGTTGGATTTCCCAATGCAGTTTAAGTAAAGTTTTTGGTTTGGGTTTGTTGGTGGGGTTTTTTGTGTGGTGTATCCTGAAGAATCTCCCTTCCCTCCTTAAATTCTATGCAGTGGTATGGTTGTAGTCAGGAAAAGAAGTTATAATATGTGGAAACAGCAAAAACTTGATTTGCACATTCAGCAAAAAAATATGTGCTTGAAATGCAGCTTATGGAAGACCTGACAACAGGTTAATATTCACCCCCTCCCCACTGAGCTGGAGGTATCTCTCAGGGAAATGAAAAGCTAATCATTTTATATAGTTGTATTCCCAAGGAGTCACTTGCACAGTGACTTTGGATTCATGGTCTGTGGATATATGGTAATTACCAGTTGATGGCTTGTCCTAATTCAAGAGGGAGCAGAGAAAAACTTCCCTGATTTCCAAGGGAAGCAGAAGGGTTTCACCATACTGGAACTTCTTCTATGGACAGCCTTTCCCAGATCTGCATTTTTTTTTTCTTTTCTTTTTTTCCTAAGGAGTAATAAAATATGCATTTTACAAATAATTACTGGCAGCATAGTGAATAACATAACATAAGTTAGAGAACGATGATTTTTCCACTTAAGAGGCTCAAAGAATTCAACTTCCATTTCATTTGTAAATTAAATTTCACGATACATCCAGTTGGAAGACCAGAAAAATTTGGTAGCTAAATAGGGTAAACCTGGAAGTTTGTAAGCAAATGAATCTCTGTGCATCCCAGAGAATAATAAGATACTCATCAAATCTGGAGGAAGACAAATGTAAAGGCCTTAAGACTTGTGCCCGTCTGCAGGGGAGGGACATGGGAGCACAAGGATTTGTAGATAAGAGGTTATCTTAGTGAGGCTAATTTCAGCCAGGTGGATTCTCTAACTTTTTGCCTCCTAGTTCAAACAATAACTCGAAGTGTTTGTAAAAGAACCTGCCCAGACAAGAGCTGTCACATCTTAATGCATCTTTGTACTAAAAATACTTCTAAAGTATGAGATGGTAACAAATACTCTTAAATGTGAAGCCTTAATGCTTTGCCAGTGTCTTCTGATCTTCAAACTGATGGGGGTTTTAGATAATGTTATGGAGGATGTTATGATTTTTTGTGCTCTGCCAGCCCTCACAAGTGTGGACTTGTCTTTGAAACATTGAGGGGATACTGTGAAAGGAGAGGCACAAAAAAGAACATACTACAGTTATGTTCTAATTGATACTTTCCTCAATAGTGTCTGTTCTTAAAATCTGTTGGATTCCTGTCTTTCCCTACACTCCGTTTGTTGATTTCCACTTTCTTGCAGCCATACTGAGCAATTTCTGACTTACCTCTGTGAAGGTTTTCCTTGCTGGCTTGTCCCTTTCTGTGCATTTTGTCTTCATCCTCTGAATCCTTATCATTTCCCTTGTGCTGCTAGCTAACCAATCTTTTTTCCTGTACTGAAGATTCTTGAAGTGAGCAAATCACTCCATTCAACACAACTAAACTATCAAATTGATCAGCAGCTCACTTGTTTATCATGCAATAACATTGTCTTGCCTAATATGATTACTGTTATTCTTAGGTCCATTTCCCTGTTTATGTTCTGTACTTAATATTATTTCATTATGCCTTTTCACTTGTGCATGTTTTGTGTTAAAATTCTCTCTTACCTTCATTTCTCCATGATTTTTCAATTGTTTTTTCCCAGATACATTATAGCCTTCAAGTTGTATTTTAAAAAATCAATATTTATTTTGGTTTTAATGGTTTACAGAAGCCTGATTCAATTAAAAATTAAAGATGTCCGGGTTTAAGCAGAAACCATGGAGAATTGATTTGTCATGGCTTCTCTTGTGCATAGAAAAAGTCCTGAATTCAATAAAATCTAAGTTAGTTAACAGCTATTGTGTGAAGAGGAAACAAAGAAAATGTTGTGTTTGTGGGATTTCTTGGCTAGTTTAATTTTTGTTTGTTCTGATTTTGTAGCTTTGGTGAATAACTGCTCGTATATAGAAAATTCTATTGATCCCAGTTGTTAGGTATTAATGTTGCTGCAAGCTAATAGAAATAACTGCTCTTTCATTGGATTTATTTGAGGAGTGCAGCAGCTTCTGCCTTAAGAGGCTATTGTAAGCTGACAGTTCAAAACATAAGCTGCTCTTAATAGTCAGAATGGATACACTTTGAGTGCCCCTGTTTTTGCTGAACAACCAGCTTGGTGTGATGCCTGTGCTCTCTATTCTTACCTGTGTGTCTGCTTCTATTCTTGAAAAGTTTTAATCCAGCCTGCTCTAAGTGGTGGCAGAATAGGATTTCATTGCTTCCTTCCCTCTCACTTCTGTTCCCTGGATCATCAGTAATTGGAAGAACAAGATAAACTGCATATTCTCCATGTTCTCCATTGTGTCAGCTTATAAAGCTTTCAGTCATCAAATAATTCAGGTTGCAAGAGATCTGAGACCCTCAAATCCAACCATTCCCACAGCACTGCCAAGGCCACCACTAAACCCCAAGTGCCACATCCACATGGCATTTAAATCCCTGCAGGGATGGGGACAGCTCTGGGCAGCTGTGCCAGTGACAAAGCCTTTCCATGAAATTCTTTTTCCTAACATGAATCTAAACCTCCCCTGGCACAACTGGAGGCCGTTTCCCCTCCTCCTGTCCCTATTCCCTGGGAGCACAGCCTGATCCCCCCGGGCTGTTCCCTCCTGTCAGGGAGTTGTGCAGAGCCACAAGTTCCTCCTGAGCCTCCTTTTCTCCAGGCTGAGCCCCTTTCCCAGCTCCCTCAGCTGCTCATCACCAGATCTGCTCCAGCTGTGTCAGTTTTGGCCCAGTCAGCACTGTTTAAATCCAGTCAAGTTCTGTTGCAACCAGCTGCCTTCCCCACACTTAGAAATTTGTGTTTTCCATCATTTTATTCAGCCTAACGAAGCAGTCACTAAGCATTGCTTAGATGCACTTCGTGTGCTGGCCAATGGTGGAAGAATAATGGATAAAAGATTCTGCTGCTCAGAGCAGAGCACAGATTTGCCTGCTGTGTTACCTGTTTATTAACTTTTGCATTCATGCAGCTATTCTTATTTTGTAGCTGTGTAATTACCTGACTCTTACCTTGGTTTTTACTTTGGACCTCAGAGTTTATAATTTCTAATACATTTTACATTTCTCCTTCTTTGGGGGAATGCTCTGCTTTGATCCCCTTTACCCCCTTTCCATGCCAAGCATGGTCATGGCTTTTTTTTGGGGATGAGCTGTTTGTCCAGACAGCTCACACGCCTCTACAGACATCCCCAATGAGAACATGTAATGTGACTTCTCATCATATTTTGACCTATATTTCTTCACATTAAAGAAAAATACCTTAAGCATCTTAAAAGTATGTATGGGAACTTGAAGGGGCTGATCTCTTCCACGGGTATGTCAACTCAACCAGCTTTAGAGATAGGAACTGTGTGTATGAAAATTGGACAGTGCAGGGGGAGGGAAGGAACAGCCCCAAATCAGACCTTCTTTAATGACTCTACCATGTTTTCCTCTCACCAGATTAAAGAGGCAGCTGATATTATTCAGAAACTGCATTTGATTGCACAGGAACTGCCTTTTGACAGGTAAAAATCTATCTGAAGATCTTTTTAAGAAAGCAAATCTTCGCACAGCTATGGTTTTCCTGATGCTTCCCTCGTCTCCCGTTTTGGTGCTGTGCTTAGTGATTCATGGAGCTTTTGAGCTGGATTGTGTGCTTATTTCTCTCTCCTCTATTCTCAAATTTGTGTTCACGCACTCGTGTTGTAGGATCATCTTTACATACACATGCTAAACTGCTTAACAGACTTTTAATGGGATAATTTTGCTTTGCTGACTTAATGCTCGATTTGAATGAGGTGCTTGTAGGTTTTTTGGGATATAAAGCGGGGAACATTTCTGTCGTCTTTGTGCTGCATGTTTTCATTTTTAAGCGGAGTGCCTGCTGTTCATGATCCAGGATGCCTGCGATTTCTCATGTGATGTGGATTTGAATTTAATCATGCTATTTTTTTGTTGTTGTTAACAGGTTTTCTGAAGTAAAATCAAAGATAGCAAGTAAGTTATCTATCCAGTTCAATCCATATTGCTGTATTTGAATTGTTAAAGATGATTAAAGAAGTAAGCAATACTGTCAGTATTACGGTTTTTGCCTGAATTACGTAGCCTGATGGGTTTTTGTTGTTATCCCCTTTCCTTTCCAGGTAAGTACCACGATTTAGAGTGCCAGTTAATTCAAGAGTTTACCAGTGCTCAGCGCAGAGGAGAAATCTCCAGAATGAGAGAAGTAGCAGCAGTTTTGCTTCACTTTAAGGTAAAAACTGAGGGGTTTAATTCAAATACATGAATAAACCCGACCCACGGCACAATAAGTGCCTGTTTTGAGTGAATGTATTTGCGTTGGCACAGCCCTCATGTCAGATAATGTGTCACTTCAGGGCTGAAGTGCTCAATCTGAAATCAAGTGCAGGGGAATTAAAGAGGCAGATGAGGGGGATTGGGGGCAGCATCAGTGGAGAGCTTTCTAAGATAATTTCTTCTTGCATGGGTGTGACCTTTCATGCTTGAGAAAGAATGTTGAAACTTTAGGTAGAGATCCACGTAGAGTGGAGTTACGTTAGATATGTAACAAAATTGGGTTTGGAAAAGTCTGTGCTTTGAATGAATTCTGTTTGTTGTTTTGTCTGTTTTTTAAGTAGTTTACTCACAAGCATTGTATTTCCTTGATTTCATTTTGTACTGAAAGCATGAACAACCTGCTCTAACACTGTTTTGCTCTTTCCACAGGGCTATTCCCACTGTGTCGATGTGTACATAAAACAGTGTCAAGAGGTAATGCAGTTTGTTTTACATCATTTCTTTATGTACATTAGATTGTTGATTTATTTGGTCCTATGGGTTGCTGTAAATGTATTCTAAAATGTGCTTCTCAATCTCTAGGGTGCATTCCTGAGGAATGATGTCTTTGAAGATGCAGCCATTCTCTGCCAGAGAGTGAATAAGCAAGTTGGAGAAATCTTTAGCAATCCAGAGACCGTGCTAGCCAAACTCATTCAAAATATCTTTGAAGTTAAGCTTCAGGTATTTCAAATTTTAACATGTTGAAATTCATTGAGGAACCTCTTAATAAAAAATATTTTTATCTAGTTATAGCAATTAATGAGAATTTACGGTCTTTGTAATCTTTGTATAAGGGTGTAGAATCAACTCATTGCTCTGCAACAGTTCAGACAGATAATCAAGCCCATATCAAATAAATCTGCTTGTGCTCTGAATACAGAGGGACTGTAAATACTCAAACTCCATATGTAAAATTATTAGGGAATTGCTGTGTTCATTGGGTAGTTCATGAGATGTCATACACGAGTTTGATTTCTTCTTTAAGTTGCTCATTCTTGGATTTGGGTGTCTTGGGTGAGGTTAGCATTGAATAAGTGAAAATAATTTATGTTGTGAATACTGTCTTGCAGCTAATGCAATATTTATGAAAATCTAGAATAATTGAAAATACTGTTTTTCATCCTGCAAATACACTCACTTAAGTTCTTAAAATCAACAGCATGACTTTGCGAAAGGCAATTTCCCTGTAGATGTTGTTCTTATAGTGTAGAGATTGAGCTTGTGTTTCAACCCCAATTTTGTGTGTCAGTTTTGAATTAGTATTTCATGTTAAAATATATTTTTGTCCAAATATTCAATGATAAGAGGGCTCTAAGCTTGCATCTGCTTTATGGATGTATTATGATGAGCAAATATGTAACCATCTCCTTTGCCTGCTGTCAGCTGCAGAAATACCCTGAGGCCTCTGATGGTTTTGACTCCTAAAGTGAGGGGATTTTGTGTTAGTTGGTCAGACATATTTTCAAAGCCATCTGTCTTTTGTCTTTGCTTACACATTACCATTTTTTATAATCAGATCACTTTGTTCTACAGGTGCATTTAACCCTCTCTGTGGATAATGCAGCAAGTGTAAATTAGAGGTTTAGAAACAAAGGAAAGATGAATTTCCTTTAAATATCTGCACGTTGCAGGAAATTCCATATAATCTAGGAGGTAGTGAGTATGACCTGTGGTTGTCAGTTCACCTTCTAACACATGTACCGAATTTTGCAGAGTTATGTGAAGGACCAGCTGGAAGAACATAGGAAATCAGATGCAGAACAGTATCTTAAGAATCTCTATGATCTATATACAAGGTATTTATATATCAGTGATGAAATTATTGGAGTGAAGCTATTGGAAAATAAACAGATTTATTGTCAAGAAAAAGAAGCCAGAAATGTAAACTTCTCATAAAAGCTGAAAATTGTTTATGTCTATTAACCTTTACAGTGATGGGTTTCCTAAGGAAAATTTAAAATGGCCATTATTATTTTCAATGGGTATTACGGTGATCTTCAAGAGTAATTTTAAAACTGTGCAAAAGCCAGTCCTCCCCATCTCACTGGCAACTTGATTGCAGTGGTGCTGTGTGTAATTAAACATGAATTATGTGAAATTCTTTACTTAAATGCGAAACTGCTCCGAGTCTTAATCACCATCAGGGTTCTGTTGTGCTGTGTACTTTACAAACATGTAATGCTGTAATTCATCCACATTCAACCTTTTCCTCCCCTTCCCTTCTTTGTTTCTTTTGCATAAAGAACCACTAATCTGTCAAGCAAATTGATGGAATTTAACTTGGGTACTGATAAGCAGACTTTCTTGTCTAAGCTTATCAAGGCCATTTTCATTTCCTACTTGGAGAATTACATTGAGGTGGAAATTGGCTATTTGAAAAGTAGGAGTGCTATGATTCTGCAGCGCTATTATGATTCCAAAAACCACCAGAAGAGGTCCATTGGCACTGGAGGGTAAGTTCCTTTTGGGAAGTTTGATGATTTTGAAGTTGAGGGGAGGTGGTGAGGGGAGAAAGGCTGTATTTGCCATGTCAGATGCACAGTGATGAAGTGCCAAAGACCTACGGCTTTTTATAATTTGCTTTCACTTTATGTTGTGCTCAAAAGTGTGTCGCTCTCAGTACATGTGACATGTACTCAGTGCATGGTATTTGTACGTACTGGAAATAAAAAATACCAGTTAAACCTATGTTTCAACTTAGGATCCAGATCCACAAAAGGACTGAAGCAAAACTAAGGTACCTAAAGCATGTATATGTGTGTATCTAAAAGCATACATTTTTTTTCACCTGCCCAGGTCTTGTGGTTCCCCTCCCAAGACCTAGGAAGGGGAAAAGACCATAGCAATGTCAGTGAGAAAGCTCTTAGTGAGCCCAGAAGATGCAATGGACTTAGAGAAAGGTAAAACAAGACTTCATTATCCTCAGGGTAGAAAAAGCTAATGAAGGAGTAGTGAGAAGTGGGATAGGAATATTAAAACTTACACAAAGCAGAGGTGCTAAGGCTACTGCACCTTTGAAAGAGCTGCTGGGTTCAGAGTGTCAGGAATGAGGAATGATACGGAAAAAGCGGCAGTGAAGTAATTAAAAAAAAAAGGCAAAGATGAAAATTTAATTTTCTTGGGGAAAATTAAATTTATTGTAGTGCGTAACTGTATGGGTTGTTTTATGCATGGAAATGTGTCGAAGCATGCTTGACTAAATAAAGAACTGCTGAGATAATGGATGAGGATGAGAGGATTTGTGGGTGTGGATGAGATAGGAAGCTCTCATTAGTGTTTGGAAAGTGCAGCGTGACAGAGTGGATGGAGGCTCAGTTTCTCCCCAGAGCAGAAGTGCTGTAGGATTCCAGTGAAATCACTCACCCCACAAGGGGAATTGCTGCTCCTGTGTGTGAACGAGCCATTCCAGAACACAGCTGACCGTGGAATCAGAGGTGGCAGTTCTGCATTTACTGGCAGTTCTTGTTCTTAAAGCTTGCAAGACTTGTCTTAATGCTTGCACATCCTAAACTGTGTCTTGGGTCCTGGTTTTTTGAGTTAACAACTGAAAGATCCTAAATTGTTGAGTTTGAGTACCAAAATTTCCACCTGGTGAAATTCTCTTGGGTTCTGTCTTTGTTGCAGTATTCAAGACCTCAAAGAGAGACTAAGGCAACGAACAAACTTACCCCTGGGGCCAAGCATTGACACACATGGGGAAACTTTCCTGTCACAAGACGTGGTGGTTAACCTTTTGCAAGAAACCAAACAAGCTTTTGAAAGATGTCACAGGGTAAGTTTGCTGCCTGTGATCTCCCTTAGCAGTGTAATGCTGTGTGTGAGATCGAGTCTTGAGCTTCGGTTTCTGGTTGAGGTGTGATAGGAAGAGGAAAGGACGTTGTCAAATTGTCTTTTGTGTTTTTCATGGAAATGGAGCCACAGTGGAGGATGAGGGTTTGTTTATCCATGTGGATCTAGCTGTAATTTATGAGTATTAATGGTGGCTGGTTTTGGAAGTGGGAATGGTTAAACTTACTGGTTGCATTGCTTTTCTTACCAAGTTAGACCCAAAACCTGAGAAACCTTTAGTGTGGTTTTCTTTTCCTACTTTAAAAATACACTGTTCAACAGTTGTTTTCCTGCCTCAAGTGTAATTTTTTCATACATTAGTGAACGATCACCAATAAAATGCTGAGAGGAATATTCTTAAACATTATTTACCTTGGTAACCCTCTACAGTTCTTTAAATGCTTCAGTCTAACATGAAAAAGGTATTTTACTTCCAATTAAATTGCTGGTTTTGCTGCCTGTCAATCATATTTGTCTGGTACTCGGTGTAAATGAAAACCCTTGAAATTTAATTGCAGACTTAAATGTGATTTTTTTTTTTTTTTTTTTATTAGCTAAACACGCTGATTTCTAGGAAATCTTAAATCCTTTAACATTCTCAATGAGCTTAGGGCAGAAAAACTTCAGATACTTAGATGTTTTAATATTTTATGAACTTAGTGGGGCCAAAGAGAACAGGGTAGAGACACAGGGCTGTTACCTGCACACCCTGGGGATCACCACCTTCCTCAGGGAGAGGATCAGTGACTGTAAGGCAAGCAGGTAGATCATTATTTTTCTCAATATCATAGTTGCTAGAAGCAGTTGTTAAATTCATGATATAAACTGGGTTTTTTTCCACATGTGCACAGCCTTTTATTTCTGCCTTTCTGTTGGGATCAGATTTAATATAAATGATTTTAAAATAATTGTATTTGATTGGAAACCCCAATGGATCTTGGCACGTTAGGAGATTTCCAGAGTTAGGGTTTTGGGTTTCCAGAATTTAGGGCTTTGTGGTCAAAGCAACTCACTGTGCAAAAGATAAGTTAGTCCCTGGCTAACTAATTGTGGTATTTCTGTCATACAGCAGATGTGTGCAGGGTTCTGCCAGCTGTGACTGCTTTAGGAAAAATAAATTGGTAATTCTGATGTAGCCATATATTGAAGCATTTCACTGTTTGGGAGTCTCTGTCATTGGGTTTTTGAGCTTTTTGGGGGGGATATACAGCAGAAATATTTGTGAGTGTTGTGTAAATTACCTGGAGTTGGAGCAGTAATCTTTCTTCCTCGAAGCTTTATAAAAGTCTTCACCTAATTCCTTAGGAACCAAAGCTGTTTCTCCTAGGTACAAAAGCCCTGTCACGTTTTTCTTTAGAAAAGGGATTTACTGACAGGTTGCTGTCCGAAATCCCACGTTGCTTACAGCTCATCAAAGTCCAGATGCTGAGTGTAAATGTGGGCATTGCTGCACTTAATAAAAGTGTTCATGCTCCATTGACTCCAGCTGAACTGTGCTAAATGTAGCCCAGGTTCAGCTGCATTATTTTTGCTCCAGTGATAAAAGAACACAAACTGGAAGTCCAGCTAACCCAGTGTCCTGCTTCTCACTGTGGCCAGTGCCAGGAGAGCATTAAAAGAATAAAAATACAGGGTATGCATCAAATAATCTCCTCTGTATGCATTTTCCCAGCATCCTGTGGCATGCAGGTTAGGTAGTTCCTGAGACTGCATCTGGAAAACTGTTGTAAGGACTATTAATTAATATCTTCTTTTATTGTTATTATTATTATTATTATTAGACAGTGTTAAGGCTTTTGTTTATTGTAGCATCCTGTGGCAGCTTCAGTTTACCTGTAAGTGCTGAAGGGTTTATTGATATTATAGGCTGTTCCTGAATAATTCTCATACGTATACTTTTCATTTCGAGTAAAATTCCAATTATTCTGGAATACTTGTTACATTTTAGGCTTATCCCCTATGCAATATCCAATAAACTTCCAAATCCATGTAGAACTGACCTTTAGGATATTTTTTTTTCTTTTTCTTTAAAGCTCTCTGATCCCTCTGACTTACCCAAGAATGCTTTCAGAATTTTTTCTATGCTTGTAGAGTTCTTATGTACCGAGCACATCGATTATGCATTAGAAACAGGCCTTGCTGGTGAGTACAGTATTTCCTGAGCATTTCATCTCCTTGGCCTTTCTGTGCACGTGATCTTTGCTGTGCCTTATTGATTGGCCTTGTTCAGGATGTGTTGGTTAAATTAAATCTGTTTTGTGTGTTTGGGGATCGACATTTAATGGCTTCTGAAGTGTAACTTTCATTTGGGGAATTGATGCACAGATGGAAACGTGCTTCTGTCTTTAGAAACATTTTTCTCACAGAAAATGGGACATCAGCATTCCCTACCTCTGTATTCTGTGTCATAACAGGAGAATATCTTTGTCTTAAATCTTAATGTTTATAGGAATTCCGTGCTTGTTGGTATATTTGTGTGCTTAGAGTGACAGTCAATAAGAAAACTGGTTTAAAGAAGTTAAAACCTCGACAGTGAGAACATGTCTCACTGTCTTGTAAGACAGCATGAAGCAACTCATGTTCTGAAGGAGTTTTTTAAATTGACTGCTCTGTTTTGCTTTTGAAATGTTATCAGTAAGGTATTTCTATGCTTATGCTTGTTACCAGTATAAGCTATGAGAAGAATTCTATATATGGCACCGTGGTAAATTTTTGAAACCCTAAGCCTGTGATTTAAGCATTCATGGAAGAAATCTGCATATTTAAAAAAGTCATCATGCTAATTATAAGAACTGCATATCGTTACAATTCTAATGAACCCTTCTTTGCTTTAGGCATTCCCTCTTCTGATTCAAAGAACGCAAATCTTTATTTCTTGGATGTTGTCCACCAGGCCAATACGATTTTCCATTTATTTGACAAGCAGTTCAATGATCATCTGATGCCATTGATCAGGTACCTTTGTTTTGATTAACATTCCCTCTGGTCTGTTTTATTTTGGTGAAGAAAGCAATTTTTTTTTCATTCCTCCTCTCCATTAAAAGAAGTTTATGCTTGGAATAGTTTAACTTGTTATTGTGGAAGATAAAATACTATTGTGGGAGGGGGAAGAAGGGAAGTTTAAACAAATTGGTTCCTTTGGAAACAAATGGGAGAGGGTGACCTCCAGGAGTATTGCTAGGAAGGAAAGACATGTTGCTCTTTGGAGATTTTGCTGCTGCATTCCAGGTGGGACTCAAGGGGGGTTTTTTCTCTGCCCTTTTCCTGATGGGGTGGGAAATCTTCACTAGAGGAAGCAGCAAACCCAGCAGACAAATTAATTTTGATATTTTAACACTGGCACACATTTTCTATACTGTTGTAGTTCTTCTCCTAAATTATCTGAATGCCTGCAGAAGAAAAAGGATATCATAGAACAAATGGAAGTGAAGCTGGATATGGGCATTGATAGGCAAGTAGAAATTAAAAGTTTTCTTTTTGAGCACACCTTTGTGATACATGTTAACTGGCCTCTTAAGCATGAATTATTCCTGAACTCAAAGTTGATACTTTTAAGGTATTTTTTAAACAGATAAACATAAATTATTGTCCATAGGAAAATTAGATTTTGTGTGGTTAGAGGGTCACGTTTTTCCATGGCAGATTTCTGGAAGGATGTTAAAGGATTTTGCTTATGCTGAAAGAGTGCAATAATTCACTGTTACCTTGTTGTCTCAAACTGGTGTTTTTCTACTTCAAGAGAGGGAGAAATGATGATTGAAATAGGTTAAACACTTGCAGGATTTCCATTAGGAGCAAGGTTTTGACAAAAATAGGTTAAATGGTTTGCTGGGATCTGTGCAGTGCTATGGATTAGACAGAGTTGTGGAAGTCTGGAGACCTGAAATAATTTTGCTTCTGACATTGACTTGCTTTGAGGTTGTGAGTCATTTAATCTTTTTTTTCCTATTTCTCAGAATAAAAATTAGGGGATAGCTATAAAAACTGCAAATTAAAATCACAGCTGTTTTGCAGGAAAGGAAAATAATAAACTAATGAGCTTAATATTACAAAATGGAGCTGTTGTGTGATGCCCTACTTTTGATTTGGTGTATTATTTTCTGCAAGTGCAAGGAGGAAGGTGGAAACAGGGGATGTAAGGTGGCAATTGAGATTTTAGCTGCTCCTGCTGCAGGTGAGCTTAGAGGTTTAAACACAAAGTTGGAAATACTTGAAGCACTGAGGCCTTAAGCTTAGATCTAGACAGATACAGGTCAGTCATCAGTATTACAATAGTTTGTATCTGTTTGTGTTAAATAATTCATCTCTTAAAGACTTAGGAGGACAAGTTCTTGTCAGAGGACAGTACATTCAATGGTTAGTGGATGAGGAATTAAAAAAAAAATGTGTTTCAGCACATAAAAAAAGAGAGATTAGTTTTGAGATGAGCATTACATGTAAAACGTGTTTGTGGGGCTGTTTCATGCTGCTTTGTGGTGCCACTGAGGCTGTTGAGAATTGATTGTCTTGCTTAAAGAAATGAGTTTAAAAAATAAAGCAAATTTTTGAAACGTTGATGGTTTCAGCTTTATCCAATCTGGAAAAGTCCAAATGCAGCTTCTTGAAAACCATTCACAGCAATTATCTACCTCACTAAAAGTGATTTATTAGCCAAACAGAATTAGTTCATCTGGCTTTCTCTGACTATGTATTTTGTGTAAACAGCCTTCCAGGAGTATTTATTCCAAATGGAAATTGAGGAGAATGCAAGATAATATTTCTTTAAGTTTCTGTTGGTATGTGGACTGTGAAACAAAGTAAATCTGAAATACAAGCCTGAGCTCTATGCGTAGGAAAAAAAGGAGGTTTTTTCCCCTCTCTGGATACATTTATTCTTCTCCACCCCTGCTTGAATCCTTCAAGGTCTGGAATGTCCTTGACAGTTTTCTTTGGAAAGTTTGGGGGGATGAGGGGGGTGAAGGAAAGGGAAGGAGAAGAGAGCCAGGGGGATGTTCCTGGCCAAGGTGGGTACTGGGAGAGGTTTGCAGCCTCTGTCACCTGCTCTGCTGTTTGACCTTTGCGTTGGACTGGAAGGAAAGCAGGGCCTTGACCTTAGATAATGTTCTGAACAGAGAAATCCTATAAAGGAGCAATAATTGATACTGTAAAACTCCATTAGTATTTCTGGGAACAAGAGAAATACCAAGCTCTGGCAAAGGAAGAAGTTTATTTTTCCCCCTCACTCTTCCTTCAGTTTCCAAGTGTTTTCTGATGCTTGCTTCTTGACTAATATGCAATGTGATCTAATTCTGCTAAACTCCTTGGAATGCTTCCTTCGGATTCTCTCTGCATTGAAGGATGCTATCCAATTTCTCTGAAGAGCTGGATTTGAATGGATTACCTCACAATTAATGTGTCCCCTTTAAAAGTAGCAGGCTGCCTGCTCTGCTCCTAGACACTGAACTTGGAGGAGTTTTAGGGGTGTTTTTTTTTTGGCTGATCCTCCTTTTTCTAACTGCTTACATAAAATCAAGCAGATCTTCTCTATAGGAAAATGTTTGATGCTGGGTTTTTTCCTTTCATTGCTTTATGCTGCTTAGTTTTGTCCAGAATCGTGTCAGTATATATAAATATAAAAATCAAGGAAATTAAAAAGTTCCCCTCAAAACTCAATCTGTATTTGTGACTTTAAAGGACCCTGAATTGTATGATTGGACAGATGAAGCACATCTTGGCTGCAGAGCAAAAGAAGACAGATTTCAAACCAGAAGATGAAAACAATGTTCTGATTCAATATACAAATGTAAGTAACAAAGTCCCAGCTCGTGAGTGTCATCAGTTACAAGATCTTCTTACCAAACTCCTATTAGCAACATGTGCATTTACTTAATTAACTTCCATTTTGCACCAAGCACCTCCAAACTCTCTTGTGGACTATTTTCTCAAGCTGGAAAGGAGCAGGAGTAGTTTTTATCTGGTGTCAAACACAAATCAGTGGCTGCTGGAGGAACTGGCACATTCTTTCCCTTCCCAAGAGGCCCAAATTTGGAACAAGGTTTTTAGCTGATAAATAGCTTGAAGCTGTCAGTTTCAGAAAATCAGTTATCAGGTACTCCCCAGTTGCTGGGTGCTCTTTCCTCTCAGAATGGCAGGAACGTGGCAAAGCATCACAGGTAGAGCAGGAACATTTTGGTGCACAGTGGTGTCTCTCCAGTGAGTGTCTGAATCCCGGCCTAGGGGCTGCTGGGGTGGCTCACATTAGGGAAAAAGGCAGGGAGGAGTAGGGAACAAACTCAGTGGGAAGAAGTGAGAGCATTCCCTGAATGCCTGCAGGCAGGTGGGAATGGGAGAAGTGCAGCTGTAGGACACAGAGTGTGGTACTCTGAGGGAAGAGTGAAAATCCCTGTATGGCTGTTAATTTGGATTTATAATTGTGACTCACAAGAGGCTTTTAATCATGCACCCCTTTGGTGGATGACTGAAAAAAATCCAAATTAAAATGTTCTGTTGTGAACTGATACGAACTATAACTTCATTGAATATTTTCTTCCATCCATCTTTCTACTTGAATTTTTGCATCTTTGTGTGGCAAATAAAAAGAAATGTGGAAAATTATTAATTGGAGAATAAACTTTTACAACACATCACTGAGATTAATCAAAGTTAGTAACTGATGTTCAAGTTCTGATGTGGAAGAAAGTAGATTACTTAATTCTTATTTACTTCTTTTTATTTTTATTAATCTAGGCTTGTGTTAAAGTCTGTGGCTATGTTAGAAAGCAGGTGGAAAAGATCAGGAATTCCATGGACGGTAAGAACGTGGACACGGTTTTGATGGAGTTTGGGGTTCGTTTCCATCGCCTCATCTACGAGCACCTACAGCAATATTCCTACAGCTGCATGGGAGGAATGCTGGCCATTTGTGATGTGGCTGAGTACAGGAAATGTGCCAAAGACTTCAAGGTGAGCCTGTCCATGAGGAGGGGCTGATGCTTGTAAATGCTCTCCTGGGAGGAAGAGTTTTCAAGATGTAGATGGATATTCTGTTATAAGACTTCAAGCAGCTCTAATTATTCCTGCTTTGTTTTTTTTTTTCCTTTGTGTCCTCTTGCCCACAGATTGCTCTGGTCTTACAGCTCTTTGATACCCTGCATGCACTTTGCAACCTTCTGGTTGTAGCCCCAGATAATTTGAAGCAGGTTTGCTCAGGAGAACAACTTGCTAACCTGGACAAGAACATCCTTCACTCCTTTGTCCAGCTGCGTGTCGACTACAGGTCTGCTCGTCTGGCTCGCCACTTCAGCTGAGAGCATGGCAGGAAACCTTGCACCTTTGGGCAGCCTCAGTTGTTAGAAAGCACAGGGAATTACTTCTTACCAACCTTGGGTGTAACTTTTGTGGGACAGTGACTGTTCAGCCTAAAGCAGCAGCCATATTTAAACCTGACCATGTAGAAGGCGAGCAGGTAAAAATCTGGACGGTATTTCATGTTAGCTCAAGTTCTCCCAGGGAAGAATTTCAAAAATCTACTTGCTACTGATTTGGTTTTGGTTTTGTTTTTTTTTTTAATTGGAAACATGTTGGTGTGGGAGAGCAAATGGTGCGTTGAAAGTATTTTAGTCTTCAATATTGAATTATCAGATGCCATTTGTTAAACTTGAACTACAGAGCGTAGCGTAGGTAATGGATTACATAGAGTAGACCAGTGTAAAAACATTCTTCATCAATTTTAATGACTTAGACTTCAGCACAGCTAATCATAATCAAATTATCTTTGATTGGTGTTTCTAAGTCATTTCTTTCATTTAAAACGTTATCCAGCTCAATGTAATTTCTTGCTCTAATTAATTAGCTTGGAATTTCTTTGAGATGTAGGAGTAAAACACTATCCCAGAAAGACGTAATTTATTCATTGTGTAGCTTTCTAAACAGAACTAAAGTGGTGAAAAGTTTTGGATTTTTTTATTATTTTTGGTTCTTTGGCTTTGGGGTTTTTTTTATGTAATAGTCAAGGGCCCACTGGAATGTACTGCTGTTGTATGATCTGACATTATTGTTTCTGTTTGATACCAGCACAACTGAATTTTATATATGCTCCTGAAGTAAATGCAGCTGCCTTGCCTAAGGCATCCTTATAACGAGTGAGGGTGCCCATTGTTGGGTTACTAGAAAAGAACTTTTTCTCCTGTCTTCTTTTGTATGTAAATAAATTCAAATTCTAACAAAGTGAAAGGATAAAATGTAGCCCAGTTCTTCCTTTGTGGCAGGAATGGCTCCAACAAAAACCTAGAGTGGCAAATTCTCGTGCTGAAGAGAATTGATCCTCAGTGCCTGAGCAATATAAAATGTTGAAGTGTGTGCAAGCTGCTCTTCCACTGATCATAAATTTGATATTGGACAGAGGCTACTCTGTGTCTGTTGTGCTCCAGGGTTTATTCAGGAGTTCCTGACATGGACCCACAGTGTGCATGCAGTGAACTGAAGCAACAGCGCTGTTTGAAACATCTGGGGTGGCTTTTCCACAAGCAGCTGGAAGTGGTTGTAAATAGAGCTTTTTTTCAGAGTGGGCTCTTGTGGAAACCAGGTTGGAACTGCAGTGGAACAAATCCTTTCTAACACGTTCCTTCTACTGTGGGCTCAGCACATTATGGAAACTTCTTTGTCTCCCACCTCCAGAGCAGCATTTCTATCCATTCACTTTATGGGTTGGTGAAAGAATTTAATTTTCCTCTTTTGTTAATGGATTCCCAGGTGGGGTCAATATTGACAAGACTTGTTATAAGTTCTCTTGCTTAGGTGGGGTTCTCCTGCTTCATTTTGGATTTAGGGGAGCATTCTGTTGGTAAACAAGGGAATGGATGCCAGCCTGGCTCTCAGGACCCAGGGAGTCTGGCTGGGCTGCTCTGCTCTGTTCCTTGGCCATGGCAAAGCCACAAAGGGGTTTGGACACCGGAGGAGGCACCTGCTTGTACTGCTGCCATTTTTGTTCCAAAAGCTCTGATGTGAATTCAGATGATACCTCTCTGTTACCTCTGTAACTGAAAGCCAACGATTTTAAGGCTGTGGTTTTATGAACCAATACAAAATCTTTCTACAAAAATAAAAATAAAAGTGTCAACTTGCTAACACTTGAGAACAGTGAACATCATCTTGGGATTGCAGATCACAGAAGTGCTTCAGAATTTGTTGTGTGACTGTTTGAATTTTTTTAAGGTTGTATGAAATGTATTTACCATATCCCTTGCTTTATTAGCTGTGTTTTCCATGCATATGCTCAGTGCAATATTTCCATTATGCCTGTTAACAGGAGGCAGCGAAAAGTAGGTGAACACTTAGATATGTAAACTCTTCCTCAATAAAAAGAATTCCTTCCGGATACTTTTTTTCATTTCATTTCCATGTTCCTCAAAGATATTTATACTCAATTGTATAAGCCCTTCTATTTAAGAAAAAAAAAAAAAAAGAATAAAATTAATTTTACTGACCAAATTTATCACTGGTGTGAGCTTTCTTCTTCCTGTAAAAAACCTCCCTTTGCACACACTGAAAGTCTCTGTTTCTGGAGAAGGCTGCATTGTCAGTAAGTTTATTTTATAATACAAGTTGGGTTGGGACGGGGTGGGGGAGCTATAATTTTCACACATTTTTAAGTTTAGAGCTCTTATAGCATATAATTTAGAAAAATATTTCCAGTGGCTTATGAATGCAATAAAATAGTATCTAAAATACAAATATGCCTTTTAATGCTCATATAATGAGTTAAAGTATTGCCTGTCTCGTGTTCCCTCCTACAACACAGGCATTTATTTATCAGGCTGGCAGCCAAAGCTGGGAAGGGGGAAGAGTGTGTGTGTGTGTGTGTAATTATGTTGTCTACAATTGGTGAAAATGGCTTTGCAGTGAACTGTTGTAGGCTGGAAAAGAAGCTGTGCTTTTTCCAAGTCCTGTAATTTATTGAGGTCATTTGCTATTTTGTTCTGTTTGTGTATGCACAGAGGGCAGGAAGGGATTCTGTGACAATCCTTCACAAAAAATAAAAAAAAAAAAAAAAGGAGGGGAACAGCAGTGCTGGGAAATATTAGAGAAATAGAGGGTGAGAAGTGAAGAAGACATAAACTAAAAAGGGATATGGAGAAGGAGCAGTTTTAAATGAAGTAGGAGGTTAAAATAGGAATGATGGAAACCCGACACACCTATCAGTCTGGGAGAAAAAGGAGGATTGGCATTGAATTTGCACAGCTACATCCCACCCTGGAATGAAACCAGCCTCCAGAGAAGCGGGGCTGGCTGAAATATTTGTCTGTGGAGCTGTTCATTCATCTGGAGCTTCGGATTCAACAGGAGGAGAATCCAAACTCAGCGTGTGCCTGCTGTGAGGGGCAGGTAGTGATGTGTGAGTCTGCAAGGAGTGGAAATGCATCAGCAAGGTGCAGCCTCCGTGGAGGGAAGGAGAATTTCCCAGAGCTGAGCTTATGATTCTCCTGGAAGACCACAGTGGGCTGGAGGAAGGTGAGTGACTGCTGGATTTGAGCGTGGTGTGGTGTCGATAAGTCAGGCTGTCCTGGCTATGGTAAGAGGACTTGGGTTGGGTTTGGGGTTTGGTTTTATTTTCCTCTTCACAAAATCATTTTAATTCATTGGCGGTGTGAGGGAGTGTTGCCTGAATTGACTGCTCTGTTTCTGGAGGAGATTTTGTGTCTTGTTAAGGTGCCTTGGTGAGGTTGAGGCCCTTGAGTCCCTTCCTGGGTTGGGTGCACCTTGTCCTGTCCGCCAGAACACAAAGTTCCAGGTGTCTCAATCCAGTATGTGCATGCCAGTAAACATTCTTCAATCTGGATGTCATGACAAACTCCAGAGCAGGAGGTGGCTCTTTGGATTAAGTTTTCATGGCAGTAACTGTCTTAATTCAGATTAGCACTTGAGTTGAACCACTCATGGGCAGGGAAACCAGTTTGAGGCTATGGGTTTTTTTCTGTACAGAGGAAGAAAATATCTGAACAATTTCTTGTCTAAATGCAGGTAGCAGCCCTTTGCCCTTCTTGTCCCAGGAGCAGCAGGGAGGACAAACCAACCACCAGCTCTCTCTTCTAGAGGACAATGAAAAGGTAGGAGCACCTTTCCTGTCCTCATGTTCTGCTGGATTTTGGCTTCTGGACATTATTTCCTCCCCAGCACGTCCTCTGTGGTAGCTGTAAATAGAGACAGATTTCTGTTTTGCTTCTGCATCAAGGCTGGCATGCTGTGGACTATTTTCTTTCCTGGTGTTTCTACACCTGTTTTAAGGAGGGGAGGGAGGCAGATCTCCTGCCCAGTTGCGTTCAGTGCTCTGCTTGTGTTTTTCTCTCTCCATTCTAATTTCTTTTGGTGGTAGGAGAATTCTCTACCAGATCTTCTGCTTATCTTGCAATGGGGAAGCAGCTGTGTTTGCCTGTTGTCTTTTCTCTAGTGTGGGGCACAGCTCTGTGTCAACAGAGCCCTCAAGTGTGTGTGGAAACCTTGGTTTCTACTTTTATTCTATCAGCTTTGTGTCCCTGTGCCCTGTTTTCCTTTCAGATCTCAGGACTGCACTGTCCCTTCCCCTCTGTCACCACTTTGCCAGAGAGGGAAAAATCTTTAACTTTGCAGTGTGGCTTCTTGGAGACCTTTACCTATTATCTGGTGCCTCTTCATCCACATGCAGCCTGGTAGGAGAAGTGTAGCTCCTGTCCCCTTTATCCCTCTACCTTCCCCAAATTCTCTCATCTCTGCAGATCTGTTTCCATCTCCTCTCCCCTGACCTGTACATTATATTGAAACTTCATGTAAGGGTCCAGCTATGGGGGGAAAACTGTCAGCTATCTCAGCTTTAACCTTTAGTTAAAGTGACAGGAAAGTAACATGAAATGCAAAGTTGAGCCATTTCTGAAGGGTATCTTTGAGATCAGCTTAAATCAAAATTACTTGTTTTGACACTTGATTGAAGTTTTCTTAGTAATTTATTTATTTGTAACTCCAGTTCATCCTGATAAGGGATAAAACTAAATCTGAGGCTTGCTTGTAGCAGTCCCAAATCCTGCTCATCTGCCCTGCTGTTTTTCCCCTGTGGAGTGAGAAGACCTTGGAGCTGAGGCTGGAACACGGCTGAGGCTGTGGCAATTCCCACCTTTGCCATGCCTTGCCTGTCCTGCTCCCAGCTGAGCAGCTCATCCCTGCTGGGAGGGGTCAGTCCCCCTATTCTCTGCCTGCCCTGACCAGCCACCCCTTCAGTGAAAAACCTCTTCCTGATAGCCAGGCTCCTTGTGGGGTCAGAGTTGTTCCACCCCACTGGTGTAATTGTGGAGCATGTGTGACCATCTCACCTGTCACTGCTGCCTTGTTCTGCTGATCTTACAATGTACAGCGTCCTTTGAAAGTTGATGTTTTGAAATTTTTCTTCTTGAAGTAAACCACCTCTCTCTCCTTCTGCTGAAACCCAAAATCGTCTGCAAGGCTCTGAATCCAGAGTGTGAAGGAGGAAGTGCTGCTCCAGGGTCAGTGGCTGCTGCTGAAGCTCCTCACTGTGTTTTGCTGTTCTCAGACCTGGATCTAGCAGGGATAGAGGAGAGAACACGCTCAGAGGTGTTGGCCCTTTTCTTTTGTCCCCTTTGTGTGCACAGTGGGGCTCTAATTCTGGGGGCTGTCTCTCCTCCCCAAAGGGAGGATTTTTGCACCACACTCTTCCCTTGAAATGGATTCACCTTAACCCCACCTGAGATGCGTTCTCAGGGCTGCCCTCGCCCCTCTCAGCCCCTTCCCAAGGGTTTGTCCTGGCACAAAGGAGCCCTGGCAGTGCCTTGGGTGTGCAGCTGCTTTTCCATGCTGGCCATCAGTCTGCTGGGGACAGGAGCTGTTGTGCTATCGGGGGTTCAGCCTCATCTTTGCTTCAAAGGAAAGAGACTCTGGAGAGAAGATGTGTCCAGAAGCAATTCCAAGCTCCAGGTGTCAGGAGAAACAGTTCAGGTTCACCTGGGTTGCAGATGGTCGTTGTGAACCCTCCACGGCTTTTTAACTGATGTTTGAGCGTTGTGGAAAAGCCAGTGAGCACGAGCTTGCATTTGAAACATTTTTATAACATCCATTTTACTGTAAACAATTCATTAAAATGACTTGCTAAGTCTCAGGCAAGTGGATTTTTGAAGGTTGCTCATTTTACTTATCCACCCAAAGTCAATTTGAGTATGAATATATAACATTTTACTCATAATAGCAAACAACTTCAGAGAAGAAACATTTATTCTGGAGGCAGAGATTCAAACTAGACAGCAATGATGCATTACAAATATATAATTATTTGCACTAATATTTGAGCAGGTGGAATGGATTAGTACATGGTCAACATTGCGCTGCTGATAACATGTATTTTTCTATATTAATATGTACTGTGCAACATGTATTAAAATTGTCAATAATTCATTTTAACAGAGATAGCAATATTTATATTGCTGTGTTCTCCAGACAGCAGAGTGAATTGTTAAAATGTGTAAAGCTGGGCTAGATTTAACTTAACTTTGTTTCCCAGCATGGGTAGTTTTAATTTATCATTAAGAAAATTTAAAAAAAAAAAAAAAAAAAAAAAAAAAAAAAAAAAAAAAAAAAAACCAAAACCCACAAAACACAACAACAACAAAAAACACCTTTCAGCCTAGAAAGATTCATGCTCTTCCATGGAATTTCTTATCCAAACCCTTTCCTTCTCCTTCCAGCCTGTTAGGGAAAAAGCTTGAAATAAGATCTCCAAGACCCAGCCCAGCCCCTTGTAATAGGTGGATTCCCTCTGTGGATTTACCTGAATTATACAGAGCTCAGGTGTTCTGGGTTTTTTTCTATTTTTAAGACCTATTTTGTCTTCTATGTTGCTTGCTGTTTTCCCTTCTTAATGCAGTTTTGGAAGCCTCTGAGGGTAAGGTCAGTCTGCTTAACCAGTGAATGCATCTCCTTTTATAAAGAAGGATCAAGAGGAGACATTCTGGGACAAGCAGGAAGTGCTACACAGGGATGAGCCACTAAGTTTTAGAAGAATATCTTAAACTGTCAGAGGGCAGGGTTAGGTTCAATATTAGGAAGAAATTCAGCCCTGTGAGGGTGGTGAGACACTGGCACAGGTGCCCAGAGAAGCTGTGGCTGCCCCATCCCTGGCAGTGTTCCAGGCCAGGCTGGACAGAGCTTGGAGCACCCTGAGACAGTGTAAGGTGTTCCTGCCCATGGCAGGGGGTGGAATGAGATGATATTTAAAGCCCCTTCCAACTCAAATAATTCTGTAATCTTGGATCATGTTGTCTGCCAGTGTTCCTTGACAATTGTTTTGTTCTGACATGCAGATCTGGGGGTGTAAATGGGGAAACAAAATGGATTTTGCTGCCTTTTTTCCTCTTGGGGTAATCTGTCTGCAGGGAGGCAACTAAATTGCAAGCAGCAGCAGTTCAAAGCAGCCAGAATCCCTGCATCCATCTGAAGACTTTAAAAGAATGTTCCTGACCAGCCAGACACAAGTTCAACTGGGCTAGTGAATCTCTCCATTTCTGTACCCCTTTTTTTTTTGTATATGTGGGTGGTTATTTGTATATATGCTGATATGTATCAATCTCAGAAGTAGCTGTGGGGGATGGATTGCTCCTTCCTCTTGTCTAGGCAACTCCTTTATTCTGAAATAGCATCTTACATTTGAAGCTTCTTTAAATGTAGAAAGACATCTTTCTTCGGTGTCAGAGCATCTGCCTTAAGTGTCTGCGTGAACTGAGGGCCCAGTCGAGACTAAAGAGAAGAAAAGCCTTGCTTAGCTGCTGAGAGTCAACTTGCTGCTTTTTAATTTGCCTTTTTCTTCCTGCAACAGTGAGAGCCTTAAATAGTAATTTTGAGGCAGAGCTTGAAGTCCAGGTCTTCTGAAGGAGACCAGAAATAGCTGGCTTATGTTTGCTCAACATACAGGGCACAGTGCCAAATTCACTGCTGGTGTGAGCAGCTGTAACTTTGCCAGCTTCAATGGAAATATGAATTTTTAAAAGTCCATAAGCACGTTAGACACATACCTTTGTCTTCCCACAATTAGTTTTGTTGCCTGCATAGCATGAGGCTTTCTGTAGTGCATAATCCAGTGCCTAAATATAGTAATTCCAATGCACTTGAGATCAATTAGATTCGTACTTTTAAACTCAGTTTTGTCTATAAAGATAATGTTATGTTGCTGAAGGGATTTGGTATTTAAAGAGTCTGAACAAGTCTAAGTGGCTCTTGGGCATTATAATTTTTATTTAGCTGCTTTTAGCCCAATCACTAATCAAATTAAAACCTACCATGACTGGTGTATAACTCAGAGCAGACAGTGGAGCCTCTTTAGCTGATAGCACTTAATTTTTTGATGAGAGGGGTGCTAAGGTGATGTTTTTGTTGGCAAGAAAACACTCCTCTTTTCTGCAAATCGAAAAATAGGTTAAAGTGACTTTAGGAAAACAAAAATGCATAGGTTCAAGGCTGTAGTAGTCCCCACAATGGTGGGCAAAGATCTCTTCGAAGCCTTTACACTGTGAAGCTGCTTTGCTTTAAAAGAAAGGACTTTATTGGGTTTTTACAAACAACAATCCTGTAAGAATAATGCTGCTGGTCGTGTGAAGAGAGGAGGGGGAGAGTAAGAAAGAGCTGCCAGCTTCCCTCCAGGACATTATTCCAGAAGGGACCCTCAGATCAGGCCACTGGAGGGACAATTCCTTGTGCAGCAGCGGTATGATCCAAGCCGCGGTTTGTTTCCGTCGGGAAAGCCGGAGCCATTCTTTGTACAACGTGTAATTCTCTCCATGTTGGTGTTTTCCATTCAGACCCACCATGTGAGGTAAGGAACGGGAAGGTGGGCAGTTTTCTGCTTTGTTTCATGGAAAAGTGGTACATTTAGCAACGTGAGGGGCCAAGCTGGAAAAGAGAAGGCAGGAAATAATGATTCAGTGGTAGCTCTGAGTGCTTGACTGTGCAGTCACGTGGCGAGGGCAGAAATCAACAGTAATGTCAGCTAAAGAAGAGAGTTCACCCTGGGGCTTTATTTCCAGGACTCAGTAAGGTCCTAATCAGGCTCAGGAAATGTCTGTGCTTAGAAATTCCTAAGAGTCTGTCAACTTGATTTAATTTAAAAAAAAAAATTGCTTGAGTGTCAATTGTGCTGTCACACACACACTTGTCTCCTGCTTTGAGCTGGAGTGCACTCGCTTTTAATTGTCAGTGCCAGAAAATTGCTTCATGCCAAAAAAGACCAGGAGTGGCTCTCTTTCTTGAGCATTCCTGTACAAAATAGACCCAGAAAGAACGAGATGTGCTGAGGAAGCTATGGGAGAGGGACATAACATTTTCAAAGTTTTTGTTTGGGAGAGTGACATAACATTTTTTAAAGACTTTGTTTTAATTCAGTGGGTAGTTGTTTTTTGGATGTTGAACTATGTGGATTCCAAGGGGAAATGGAGTGGAGGCAGTTCTGCGATGGAACAAGATTGCAGAAGACAAAGCAGCTACTCTGCACTGCCACACGAGACAGAACTGGAGCCAAAAGGAGCAGAAGTGGAGCAGTTCCCCAGGATGGTAACACGGTGGGGGACTGATGACCAAATTCCCATTCTGTGAGTTTAAATGGGCACTGTGCTCATTGTGCAGGCTCTCTGCATCATGGACTAAGAGAGAAGGGATCTGTTTCAAACTCTGATTTGTCCTGGCGTGGAACTAAAGTAGGACAGATGATTTGCTTCCTGGAAGAGCCTCGGTTGCTTCATCAGTTCTGAAGGGATGCAAGCCACTTGTTTAAACCAGCTAAAATGAGATGTTTAATGAGTAAGATAACCTAATTTACCTGTAGAGGCCAAGAAAGCCATGGCTACTTGGTTAATTTGACCCCTGAAAACCGTCTGTAATGAATTCAGCTTGTGTGGCTCATTGGATTTCATCTTCCCTGTTAACTGGAAGAACCTCGAGGAGGTGGACTGGGGAGCAGAGAATTTGATAGCAGGCAGATGCTTCCCTTCTGTGTGCAGGAATTGTCTTTAAGGAAGCCGCACAGCCCCTCTGGCTGCCGTGGCACTGCTCAGGGGTTTCTCTCCCGTGGCAGTGCTGTGTGAAGGAGCACGTTAGGGTGATGCAGGCATGAAAAACTGCTTCCTGAATCGCTTTGATCTTGGTCTCTTTGGTGGTCACAAAGCCAAGGGATGAACCTCTCCTGGAGGAGCCATTCTGTTGTGACCGATGAAGAAAACAAACAAACAGAGGAGCAAGAGAAAAAAAGGTTAAACCGGACAAAAGGTTTGGACTGCAATCTTAAAAACTCTTCCTTTATTCCTCCTTGCTTTACTCTAAACAAGCCTTTGCTTTCTTTGATCTGACACTGGCTAACTCCAAACAAAACAAGTTTTCTTCTAGCTTGGTTCCCTTCTGCTTGGCATCTCTCTCCTTGCACACCCGCTGGTCCTTGGCAGAGCGGAGCAGAGCAGAGCAGGGCCCCTGTCCCTGTGCCCCCCTGGTCCCAGCTCTGCCTGCCGGAGTGGCAGCTGCTGTCTGACCGTTTGCTGCGCTCGTGGCCGGGCGCTGGCGCCACTCCGTCAGCTGTGCCGCAACTTAGGCAATCTACAGATGCCACCCATCTGTTCCATGGCTGGCTTCTGGGAGGAACGGGCTTTCTCCCCTTCTCCTTGCAAGCCCCTGTCCTGATTCCTTTTTATTCCCCAGTGAACTTCCCTTTGCAGGTGGAGTTTTGTAGTGCTGGGCTAGGTCAGGGTTTTTGGTATTTCAGAGTTACTCAGGCAGGGTGTTGGGGTGCAGCTCGTGTCTGCCTGCTTCCCTGCTGGGCTCTGGTTATGATCTGCCCTCATATGTCCTCACTGCTTTCACCCCTTTGTTTTCCAGGATCCATTTCTAGCTGAGGCTTATCAGGCCATAACAGAAATAATGTCTGTTGCCCTTCCCAGTGCAGCTGAAGAATTAGGAGATTTTTTTTTTTTTCCCTCTGTGCAGCATAGAAGGTTATTTCCAGCCATCCTATCTGTCCTTCTCTGTGCTGTGAACTGTGTACCACAAAACGTCTTTTTGCCCCATCAAAGGATCCCTTGGGCTTCCCGACCCGTTGTTTTTTGGTTTTTTTTTAAACCAGTTCCCTGGGCTGGAGAGTCTCTGAAGCTGAAGGCCAGCACCAGCATCAAGGGGAAATTATTTATCTCCTTCTGAAGAAAATCCAGGGTTTGGCTGGACATCCTCCTGGATGCCCATCTCTCCCTGGGTGCTTCCATCTGACCTGCCATTCTCTTTCAGCTCTGCCTTGGGTCTACCTTACCTGGAGGCAGTTCTGATCCTCAGCACTCCCTCCCCTCTCTTCGTCCCTCCTCCCAAGCCACCACACGCTCCTCAGCCAAGGCATTTTTGGCAGGATAGGCAGGAACACTTCCAAGAACAGGATCTTCACCCGTCAAACAGTTGCTTGTCATCTTGTCCCCTCCTGATTCGCAGGTGGCTTTGAGTTTCCCCGTCTGGCAACATGGGAGGCAACAGCTAGCACGGCCTCGATGATTGAACTCAATGCAACAGCAAAATTTGGAATGACAGCATGAGACATCACCTTTTTGCACTGTGCTACCCTGAAGGCAGGCTTCTTATCCTGCAAATTCCTGGAAATTGTGGCTGACATCAGCCTTGATGGAATGAAATAGGCGTCAGGACCAGCCCAAGGTTGCCTGGTTGTGTTTAGTGTTGGATCTGTTGGGTTTTGGTGTCACTGTCTGCTCCTGTACTTGTTGAGGATGTGATGTAGACTCACTGTGTCAGTTTAGAGTCTGTGAGTTTGCTCACTTGTACCGCTTTGCTCACTTGGGTTTTCCTTTAGTGTAGCCTTTGCAGGTGGAAAATTCACCTATGGCTGTACTTAGCTGCTTGTGTTCCCAGATGTAGGATAAACATGGGATAATTCAGGTTGAAAGGCACCTCAGGAAGTCACCTGGTCTTCCCACCCCCACTTATAAAGCAGGATCAGCAGTGAATTCAGGCCATAAAGAACACTGCATTCAACAGCCCCCAAAGAGGTGCAGAACCTGATTTTCCTGGCTGTGTGCATCTAAACCCTGTTTTGTCAGGGATGGTGTTAATTACTTTTATTGTGTTGAACGCTGGAGTAAACCAAGCCTGGTTTCCTGGGGAATGATGCCCAACAGGTTCTTCCCTCTGCCCAGTCATCTGAGAGGTCTTTGCCACCCCAAATAATTCTGTGATCCTGAACTCCTTTCAATCCCTCTGTGCTGTCCCACGGGTGGATGAGTGGCTGTGTGTGCTGTGGATCCTTGTGGGACACGCAGCATCTGGCACATCTCCTGTAGATTAACATATGTTCTAACCGGACACCGGTTCACACGTTACAACTGGTCACAACAGATGGGGTAAACAACAAACTGCTGCTGAGCTCACTCTGCAGCCTGCCTTTGGTGATGCTCTGATTTGTATTTCTGATCTTTGCATTGAACTTTTTGCATAAAATTTATAGGAGAATTTTTTATTTGTTTATTTTTCATCTATGCCTTGGCCACTTTTGGTTAAAATGGAACTAGTGTGCCAACCTGAGAAATTAACAGAAACCTGGAATGGTTTGGGGTGGAAGGGACCTTAAAGCTCATCTCATTCCAACTCCCTCTCATGGGCAGGGACACCTTCCACTGTCCCTGGTTGCTCCAAGCCCTGTCCTACCTGGCCTGGAACGCTTCCAGGGATGGGGCAGCCACAACCTCCCTGAGCAACCTGTGCCAGTGTCTCACCACCCCCCCAGTAAATTCAGAGGGGAGAATCAGTTTGGATATATCCATGGCAAGATCCTGAGCTTACCCGCTGGTTTCAGTTTCGGAAAAAGCTTTAGGTTTAGTCCCTAATTTAGGGAATTGTGAAGTCACCTTTTACTTGCCATCACTGACATCTGGTTTGAAGCTCATCTTGACAACTCTGCTTCTAAGAGAGGTCAGACACTGTCTGAGATACTTGGGGTTTGCCTGGCCAGATGAAACACAGACACTGAGCTCCCTATGGAAAGTCATCAGGGGTTGTTCCTCTGCAGAAGTCCAAAGGCATAAATCTGAAGTCACTGGTCCCAAAGCTTGAGGGATTAATCTTTATTGCAGTGTCCTGTAGCAGCACAGAGCTCAGGGTGGATTTGCTATGCCGATTTTTGCCTGAAATTCTTCATGGGATCCCTTTGCTCTCTGGGTACCCTCCCAAATGATATTTATGTTCCCCTTGTACCAACACAAAATACTCCCTAAAAGTCAAAGATACCATGAACGAGGTGAACAGTGAAAGATGGTTTTGGGGACCACATCATGCAGAAGGGGAGAGGTTGTGGAGCTGCAGAGGAGCTTTGTCCTCTGGAAAGATTCCTGTGGAAGCAGGGCACTGCTGGGAATGTCCCTTTCCTCCTTTTCCATGCCCAAGTGGGATTCAGTGCAGTACTTCCCTCCTGCTTTCTGTCCACATGGCGAGTGAGGATTTCTTGGTCTGTCTTTCTGGCACTCAGTTTGTATAGGAATAGAAAAATAGCTTTAAATCATATTTAGAGTAATATGTTCTCATTCCACGATGGAGGCAAGTAATTTTTGAAGTTCCTAAGCAAGGATGGAAAATGTTAAGTACTCCCCCAAGCATTTTAGCCAACTTATGTTCTTGATTCTCCAAGGAAAGCTTTTCACCCCCCATACCTCTGTGAAATTTGGGGGTTTTTTTGCAATGTGGCTGTCATTTGAGGTCAATACTCCAAGGAGGGAAGGTGCCTCACTCACAACCCAAGCAGAGAAATAGTTAAGCATCTTAAGCTGTGTAAGCAAAAAAAAAAAAAAAAAAAAAAAAAAAGGGGGGGGGAAAAGTTGCCAACATATTTTTGACAAAAGACAGGAAAATGACAGGCTGTTTGGGGTATGCAAAAAATTTTTCCTTTCATACATATTGACAGCCAGAGGGGGGTTATTATTGAGAATATGGGTAAAGTTACTGCCAGTTTCTGCTGGTACTCATGTTTAAAAAGAAACTATGGAAACCAGGAGTAGGAATATTAATTAAGTTCAAATTTGGAATGCCTTTGCCAGGAGTGGCTGCATGAATTCAATGAAGCAGCCTGTTGGGTTGCAATTCACTGTGTTGTTTTCAGTTTAATAGAATGCTGAACTTTTCATAAATTAACATGTTTTTTCAATAATCTGATTAAAAGGTTATATGTTGATAAGATTAGCCTTAGCTGAGTTTTTTTCCCCTTCTTGCTTAAAGAACCAGGGTATATTTTCTTTAATCAGTTTGCAGCCATAAGCTGTACCTCAGGAGCAAGGTCTTTGACTTGTTTAGATTTTGGGCAGTGAAGTTGGAGTCAGTGCAGTTGTGAATTTATATCAGTGAGGGTATGACCCTTGTCCCCAGGTTCTTGTGACCATCTCACTTACAAAAGTGTTCCAAAAACACTGATTTTAAAAAAGGCTTTGATTAGCTGTGCAAGATGACTTAGTTCTATTTGTGTGGAGCAGGATGGGATCTGTGTTGTCTCCGGTAGCAGCCAAAGGAATGGAAAAACAGAAGGCTGGCTGGAAATGCCTCCAAAACAGAGCAAACAGGTCCTTGTTTGTGCAGGTAGGTTCCCTCTCTGCCCCATTCCTTGTGTGCTTTCTCTTCTGCCTGGATCCAGTTTCACAGCTATTCATTCATGTCCAGCTGTCCAACAGAACCTGCATGTCCAGGTACATCAGTTGGCACCACAATTGTGGGGCAGAAAAAACCCAAAAGCCCAAAAATGACCTAAATTTTACATCAGATGAGGGAAACCACAACCCTGGAAAATCAGGTAATCAATTATGAGCCAGGGCCCAAACTGCAACCTCTTCTCTTAACTATTCCCATAAATTATTCCTGTTTTATGTCCCAGTCCCGAGCTCAGCTCAGTGAGATGACAAGCACACTCAATATTTACGTTTGCTGACCAAATTTCCCCATCCCATGGTCTTTTCTGACGGCCAAGGAGAGACTTTCCAGTGACAACTCTCACTTTGCACAACTTGCAGCTCCACCAGGGGAAGGTGGGAAAAGTGACGGAGGGAGAGGTGGGAGACCGAGCTGGAAGGTCGAGTGTTGACTCTCTGGTGTGCAGGAGGACAGGTGAGCTATCCTGGGCATTCTGCTCCGCTTTTAGGAGCACAAGGAAATGCATTCCAGGTAATTCCCTCAAAACCCCTCACGAGGAAGTCGGTGGTCCAGGGAGGCTGCCAGCTCTGCGGAAGAACAGAGCTGCTGCTCTGGTTTTTAACTGCCTTACATCTTCGTGGTAAGAATGGGGACTGTGTTCAGAAAGCACTTATTAAGCCAAAAATAACCCCCCATTTTTCTGTGAAAAGCGAGTTATAAATATAATCACAGTCAGCAGTAGATCTCAAATCTAAATTGCATGCTTTGCTGAGAGGTTTTGGGTTTTTTTTTCCCCAAGAAGAGGTGAGGAGATGGCAGAGATGCACTTCCCGGACGTGGCAGAAGGGAGGCAGCCTTGTTTCAAGTAATGCTGCTTCTGGGCGATAATCCAAAATGCACAGTAGGCAGAAGTTAAAAGGAAGTGCTTGCTTTTAGGTTTTTAAACTATATCCCTTAATCCTGGGTGATGATTGACAATCATGATTTAGAGTATGAGGTGCCCCTTTCTAATCCGGCAAGTTTGATGTTATTTGCGTATCTAGTATGGCTTTATTCAACTAAAAACTAAATGGGAGCCTGTGCAATTGATGCCACATTTCAGAGATGAGTCCTGCACTGGGAGTCTATTTACAGATTAGTGGATACACAGCTTCCATAGCAGTGGCCTTTTTTAATGCATGTGTGTGTCATTTCAAGGCTCCAAAAGGCAAATTTACAATTAAAACCTTTCTTGCTGGGTAAGAATTCTGGTGGGGGACTTTTTACATAATTTAATTCACCGTGAAGGGAAGCCATATACAAGATTATATTAATCCTAGTTTGATAATTATAGTAAAATAAGAATACATGTTTGTATTTAATAGTGATAAAAAGGCTATAGTTTATTGGCTTTGTGTTTTTATTATAACACACGTACTTGATCTCAGCTCCAGCAGAAATGCTTCTCTTCTTGCTGAAGTTTGCAGCAAGTAAATGTAAAATGAAGAGGACAAAACAGTTAATGAGTACTTGCTCAGGGTTTGTTGTTTGTAAAGGTGAGCTGACACTTCTTATCTCCTGCGATCAACAGCTTTTAAACCAATCTAGCTTAAAGAAAAGTAGTAATAAATCATGATACATTAGAAATGGCAAAGCGAGGAAGCATTTGGGGGGGGAAAAAAAAAGATGGATATACCTTAAGCATGTAAAGCTTTGCAGCATCTTCTGCATTTTCTAGGGTTTACTGTTGATTTACCAAATGCAGAGCAGCTAAGATGCACATTCTTGCTGATTGAAGCTTTGCATGTATGTTTGGCATTAATCACAAGCAGCTGTGGTGGAGGGAAACCTTCTTTCTAGCCAGCCAGATTATATTAGATTAAAATGATCCATATGTAAGGTGTTGTGATACCTACTACTGGGGCAGGAGGGAAATCACATTATACTTGCAACTAGATTAACACAGGGATTGAGCTGACAAATAATTCTCTCCTGCTTTTTATTTTGTCGTGTGGGAGAAAAGAAAATGTTGCTAGACCAGTGAACTGCCTCGACAGGCACAGCTCTGAGGTTGCTTTGGCCACACTTGCCAGTTCCTGGAGTTGACAGAGGATCCCAAAAGAGCCTGATGCCATGGAAATAATTCATCCATTTAGATTGGAAAAGGCCTTTGAGATCATTGAATCCAGCTGTTAACTGCCAAGCCACTCCTAACCCGTGTCCCCAGGTGCCACATATACAAAGCTTTTAATTCCCTTCAGAGGTGGGGATCCCATCACTTCCCTGGGCAGCCTCTCCAGGGCTGGACAACTCTTTTGGTGAAGAAATTTTTCCTACCATCCTAAACCATCCTAAGCCTTTCCTAAACCTTCTCTGGTGCAACTTGAAGCTATTTCCCCTTTTCCTGTCCCTGTTTCCTGGGAGCAGAGCCCAGTACCCACCCCTGGCTGTCCCCTTCTGTCAGGGAGATGTGCAGAGCCACAAGGTCTCCCCTGAGTCTCCTTTTCTCCAGGCTGAGCCCCCACAGCTCCAGTCACATTCTCTGGACACACTACATCCCCTCAACATTTTTCTTGTTGTGAGAGGCAGAAAACTGACCCCCAGACTGGAGGTTTGGCTTCACCAGTGCCCAGCACAGGGAACGGTCACTGTCCTGGTCCTGCTGGACACCCTGCTCCTGGTCCAGGCCAGGTGCCATTGGCCTTTTGGCCATCTCAGGGCACATCTGGGCTCATGTTCAGCTGCAGTCACCAGCACCCCCAGGGTCTTTCCCTCTGGGCAGTTTTCAGCCACTCTTCCCCCAGCCTGGAGCTGCAGGGCTTGTTGTGACCCATGGGCAGGACCCAGCCCTTGGCCTTGCTGAACCTTGCTGGAGCTCAGCCCATGGGTGCAGCCTGTGCAGATCCCTCTGCAGAGCCACGTGAAGGGTCTGAACCCCTGAACCCACAGAACCCTCTGCAGGGAGCACAGCTGCCTGTAAACCAGGGCAGGCCCATGGCTGGATGGGGCTGGGGGCAAAGTTTTGCCTCTCGGGTGCTGGGGGAGCCAACAGCCAGCTGGGAAGGAGATCCCACTGTTGGGACAATGCCTGGGGCAGCACCAGCTGGGCAAACAGGCTGCCCTGGATGGCAGCTGATGTGCCAGACCTCGTGGGACTGTGGCACCAGGAGCCTAAGCACGAGCTGTGGGCTTGCAGCCCTCCTCTGTGAGGGCAGGGATATTTTCCTTTGTGGCCCGAGACTGTCAGCAGAGGAGAATACGTGATGTTTTCTGTAGTGTCCTGGAGAAACAATAGCTCAATAAAATATTGCACAGAGCTAAGGAGTGGGGAGCAGGGGGGCTGGGCCGGATTTGCATAAGGCCAGTGTTGGAATTTGGCTGCCAGTGGGGCAGGGGGAAGCAGGGGGCTATAGAATTCACTCTCTTGATCCTGAATAGCACCGGGGGCTCCACACTGAACTACTGGGATGGAGCCATGGTGGGCCTGGGCATGCTTCCAGCACGCTCTGCCACAGAGGAAATTCCTCCCTTCGGTAGATTTGTCTGAGCAAAGAGGACAGGGCTGGGATCCTGATTGTCTGGGACCCTTGAGGAACCCACCTATATTATCATCTTTTGATTGTTTTTGCTGTTTTTTGAAATTTTTTTCCTTTATTTTCATAGAGCCTCTAATGGCGTCAGATTTGGGACAGCACAGGGCACTCTGTGAAGTAAGTTGTGGTCTGGCATCCACTCATTCTTATGCTAAGGTCACCTCCCTGATACTTTTGTGCATGGAGTGGGAAGCTCAGAGCAGGTTCCTGCACCCTCAAATTATAATCTGATGTCTCATGGTCTTGCAGTGCTATGCTGTTGCCCCATGCTCCTCTCCTACCTCATGAGCCAGCTGTTGACCCCTTCAGCCAACAGCCACGTGCTTTCCTTTTCCTTCTTTTTGCTTGCTCTGTATCCCTCTCTCATGATCAAGCCGCTTTTTTCACCCATCTGCTGCCCGGATTTTCTTTTTCCACCTGGCTCATGTCACCTGAGATCTGGTGGCACAAGGAGTTTGGATCCTGCCACACTCAGAGAGCTGTCAGAAGAGTTATCATTGTACATTTCTAACAGAATTTGTCACATATTTCAGAACCATGGTAGGGTCTGAAGGTTGTTTTTCTGTCTGTTGAGCTGGTGTGGTCTCCCAACAAATCCTCTGCGTGATAAAGCTCAAAGAAGCATTTATTTTACCTTTAGTATTCTATAAACTAAGGGACTTATTTAATGTGCCCAAAATGCCTGGGTAGGAGTTTTGATGCTCCAGTTCACTTACATGTGAAAAATGCAGGGAATTCTTTGGTTTATACTAGGACTTAGATGTCTGCAATTTTTTTTTTTTTTTTTTTTTTCCCTAGGCAGGGGCTCAATTTTTTACGAGATCTTGGGCTGTATCTGCAGGTGAATGCTGCAGCATCATTGCTCTGTAACAATGCTGCAGTTGGAGGCAAAGCAGGGCAGGGACTGCAAATCACTCTCAGTAAGTCAGGAGAGGGGAGATCTGAAAGGCATCGAGGTTTGGACTCCTGATTCCACTCAGGAATCCTGGAAAATTAAACCTGTTGAGCTCAGTTAAGCCTCTTCCTGTTTAATGAGTACTCTGGAACACATGCCAGTGAACCTCGATAACATATTCCACAGTTTATGGCTTCTTATTACCTTTCCCTGTGTCCCAGAGAATGCCAGCAAGCTGTGGTACCAAGGATCAGATGGACAACGGTGGGGTGGCAGCACCATCTATGTGTGGACCCAGGAAAGCTGTGAAACCTCTGTCCCTGCAGTCACTGTGTCCTCAAGATGTGTATTTTTCAATTTGTATTTTATGGGAATTGGTGGGGGGAGAAAAAAAACAACTTTCCAATTTGAATTTGGGCTGGTTTTAGGGATTTGTCTGCCTATAAATCTAAGAGTCCTCATGCTATAGGTGCAATGCCAGGGCATCTTCCAGAAGGTGGAAGTGATAACTACGAGTGTCCAGAGCAACTTTTACGGGTTATGATCCTCCATGTCCAGGAATCTGATCTCTCTGTGTTGGGAAAGGCAAGCTCTGTGATGGTGAAGTGCTGTTTTCTCCATATGTGGGTCATAACTTGAGCAGGACTTGTCACCACTCTCAGACTAAATGCTGCTACCATTCTTCTAGGATAACTCTGTTTTCCACCCGTGTGCAAACCATCTGTTTCTTGTAAATTTGTAGATACAAACCGTGGCTATTTGGACAATTGATGTCTTTAAAAGATGTCTTGTTCTCTACGTCTCAACGAGATTTAAAAAATCAATCAAAGCCTGAAAACTATATACTTTCCCCAACCCTAATGAATATGTGTCTCTAAGCAAAATTGCAGCTTGCATTATATTTTGAATTAATTGGCAAACAGTTACATAAAGAGATCATATTAAGGTCTCTGAAGAAGGAAGCTGGGTTAAGAATGAGCTTTCATCTCTAAATCTGCTTTTTCTGACTTTTTAAAAGCTTGATTTGTCAAGATGTAGTTGACTTCTGTTTTGTGTATAGATTTTCTGTCTTTGTTTTTCTTTTAACCAAAACATGTCAAGGGGACGCCAATATAACATCAAAGCACTAAAATAAAGAGCTTTAAGGGAAGGAAAAGAGAGATGTTAAGATTAGGTGAAGGAGGGAAGGCAAAGGTGTGGAGGAGATATAAATCAAGTAAATAAAGACATGGCAGTGAGCTGCTCTAATGAGGCACAAGACTAATTAAAGACAAGGAACAGATTTAATTATTCTCAAATATTTTACAAGGCACAAGAATGAGGTTAGCTGTAATCTCAGTCCTGCTGCAACTCCGAATTCTTTTTCTTTTGTTTTTTGTTGTTTTTGTTTTGTTTTTTTTTTAATCTTCCCTTATGAAGGCACTGAAAGCCTCCCTGAGTTCTGGCCTCATGAGTCATGTGCTATTTTCCTGCTGTTCCAAGGTGCAGTAATGTTCTCCTGGCCCTGATTTCAACTTGGAAATCATATTTGAGAGCTGGGTCTAACACGTATTCCTGGATGAACCCCATTTTAGAACTCAAATTGTGGGCCATACCATGAATTTCAAATAATCCAAACTGTCCTGAAAATGAAGTGCAGATAGGACAGTGGAGCTGGGGAAGGGCCTGGAGCATCAAAAGCAGATGAGGGAGCTGGGAAAGGGGCTGAGCCTGGAGAAAAGGAGGCTCAGGGGGAACCTTGTGGCTCTGCACAACTCCCTGACAGGAGGGAACAGCCGGGGGGGAACAGGGACAGGAGGAGAGGGAACAGCCTCAAGCTGTGCCAGGGGAGGTTTAGTCCAGATAGCAGGAAAAGTCTTCACAGAAAGGTTGTCCAGCACTGGCACAGGCTGCCCAGGGCAGTGGTGGATCCCGTTCCCTGGAGGGACTGAAAAGCTTGGTAGATGTGACACTTGGGGACATGGGTCAGCTGTGGCCTTGGCAGTGCTGGGGGAACAGCTGGGTTCCATGAACCTAAAGCGAGCTGCAAAAAACTCATCAGGCACACTGAGAGGCCTCCAGCTCTCCCTGTCCACTGATAAAGGCACCAAGGCACTCACCATGAACAGGGACCAAGGGCCTGCAAGCTTGGCTCTGCAACCCCTGGGTCATCAGTGCCTAAACTGGGTCAGAGAGGTGGGTTAGAAGGGGTCTAAACCCCATCCTCCCTCAAGGAGGAACAGGGCAGGGACAGGGACACCTTCCACTACCCCAGGTTGCTCCAAACCCCAACCAACCTGGTTTGGAACACTTCCAGAGATTCAGGACCAGCCACAGCTTCTCTGGGAAGCCTGTGCCAGGGCCTCACCACCCCCACAGCCAAGATTTCCTTCCTAATATCCCATCTAACCCTGCCTTCTGGCAGTGGGAAGCCATTCCCTGTGTCCTGTCCTTGCATCCCTTGTCCACAGCCCCTCTCCGTGTCTCATGTGGGCCCCCCTACAAGAAGGGCAAGGCTGCAACAAGGTCAGCCCTGAGCCTCCTCTTCCCCAGGCAATATGGAGAGGAGAATCTTCATCTGCCTTACCTGAAAAAGAAGCAACTTTCAAAGATGAACTCGGGCCCATCCCCACCCAAAGCTGGGGGGCACGTGGCACACAGGCACGGGAGCTGCCTCTGCAGAAGTTAATGGCAAAACTTCCATGGCCTTCCGTGGTCCAGATATTTGCCGACCTGATTTGTCATCACCAAAAAAGAGAGAGCTCTGTGACAGCTTCAGCTTTCAGACACGATGCCTTTCTCCCCCACCACATTCCTCACCCCCTCCTCCTCCTCCTCTTTCCAACCATTCCCCTCATCCTCCAAAGGAAACTTGTGTGCGCTCGCCACTCGCGCCACCTTGGCACTGCATGAGAATCCTTGCAGCAAAAGGAAAGAAAGGGAAAGAAATCCTGAAAGCCATGCTTTTCCCAGCAGGTTGGCACCGCCGCTCCGGCTTTCATCCGCGGGAGCGGCGTGCCAATCTCACGCCAGCACAAACAGATGTGGCTCTAGAGCTTTGAGTGTCCGATGAAAGGGGCATTGCTCGCTCTGAAAGCCGCCAAAACGTACCAGCCTTAGGATTTCCCGTTGAGACAGACGGTGTTCTCAGAGCTCTGCTTCAAGGTGCCTGGATTTGGGGTCGAATTGTTTATTTTTTTCCCCCCTTTACCTTCGTGCCCTGACATTATTCAACAAGGTTCAGCACATGGCTCCTGGCTGGGAGGAGCGTTATCAGAGCAGGTCAAGTGTGTGGCGAGGCCGCTCTGTGTACACGATTCGTGGATGGGGTGAAATGTGTTCCACGTGCCCCGGGAGCTCACGTGTATTGAGAACTTGTGCAACTGATAAACTGTATTTTACTTTTCACAAAACCAGCCCGTTTTCGTGCCATTTGGGATACAGAAAGCGGTAAAATGCGCACGATTCCGTACGCTCCGCTGAATCAGAAAAAGGAGGTGCTTAGTTGGCAAAACCCCTTAATCCAGACATCTACAAGGGAAATCATCTAAGTCCAATGATGCTTAGTGGCAATGAGTGCCACTTAATAGGGATTGCAGTTCTGCTTAACTGGGACACCTCCAGATCATTTAGGAGGCTTAGCGGAACGCGGTGAACAATCTGCAGGCTGTATTCTTCCAAACACCACATCCCTTTTCCTCACATGCGAAAGAATTTCCCCAAATGGCCTGCAGTGTTTGGCCTGGCGTTTGCTCCTTGGAATTTTGCAAAGGCTTCCTGAGGGCTACTCCTGGCATGACCTGTGAGGGTGAGGAGGCCCTGGCACAGGCTTCCCAGAGAAGCTGTGGCTGCCCCTGGATCCCTGGTGTTCCAGGCCAGGTTGGATGGGGCTTGGAGCAACCTGGGATAGTGGAAAATGTCCCTGCCCATGGCAGGGCGTTGGAACTGGATGGGCTTTAAGGTCCCTTCCACACAAAACCATTCTGGGATTCTGTGTGTTGATACAGTAAGAAATCACAGCTTGCTCATTAATCTGAGCTGAGAATTCTTTGCAGTGGATTGGCCTAATTTTTGGAAGACAACAGGATCTACTGTGATCACCTGTCCTGACACCTGGCTGACTTTAGTCAGACAATGCAATCCTGAAGTTTCTCCATCAGGCCCATCAGTGTCTGGTTGCAATACAGTTCAGCTCTTGTCATGGTGGGAGCCACAAAACTGTCCCCCCTCCTCAGTGATGCCTTCCTGGTGCTCAAGCTTTGTGTCAGAAATTAAATCCCTTCAGACCCAGGAGTCTTGTGCCAGGGTGAGAAAAGCAGCTGCTCTTAGCTGATGAATCCTGCTGAGAAGAAATGATGTATCTGAACTGCATTCTCCAAGACAGGAACATTTTTGTTTGAAACGTTCTGGAGGGTTTTTTTACTAACCTGGCTTGAAAAGCTGGACACACCATGATCTCCTTTGGCACTATTTCACCAGCTTTCACTATTACTGCTTAAGGGCTCCAACCGCATTGGAAGCCCTTTGCCCACAAAGCAAAAGGTAAATTGGGATTTGGATATACTGAACAGACAACCAAAACCAAGTGGTAATACCCCCATTCCACGCAGGGAAAGTTGCACTTCAGAGGGATTAAACAAGTTCTTCAAAACTCAGAAGCAGGATCAGGACTTGAACTCTTGTGACTCTGCTGCCCAGTCCCATCTTAACTGCGAGTCTCGCTCCGTCCAGAGATAAGGGATGCTCAAGGTAAGATTAGGCTCAGACTGGGAAGCAGACCCAACTCTGAGGCATCTGACAAGATGTTCTTGTGAATTTTTAATCGTTGGCTGTGTGGACGTGTGTAAGGCAATAACCTGAGGAATTCTGTCCTACATTTTAGAAACAGCTCTTGGAATGAGTCTCGAGTAAAAAATCTGCTGTGCTGCGTGTTCTCTATCATGTTCCCTCTAGATAAAGCTTTAAATCTGTGAATTTAGTGGCTGTTATTCCAGGAATTTCTCCTTGGAATCGACTTAGAGCACCCCTAATATTTGGCTAGGAAAAAATCTTTTCTGGAAATGACTAAGATGGCGCAATCAGATTTCAAATTGATTGTTCCCTATTCCCATGTTAAACAAATGCATATACATATCCTTGTGATTTTAATACCAGAAAAAAGTCAACATTTAGCTAGTCCCTTACAAAATAACTTTGAATCTTTAGCAACTTGAGGATAGAAATTTCTTTTCTTTCGTAAATCTGGTTCATAGGTATTGGTTTCTTCTTAGAAATACCAGTGGGAGTTTAATCCCAAGGAACAAGAACTATGCTTGGTTGTTTAAAAAAGCACATAAAATGAAAGTGGGAGCAAATGGAGAGCTTTTCTTTTTTTTTTTTAAGGAAAGGCAGGACAGGTGACAAAAGCCGCAGTTAAAGGTAATTCTTATTTTTGCTATGAGATTGGTCTAGATCCACATTGTATAACCTTTCCTCCTGTTCTTTTATTTACCTCAGACTTGAAATGTTTTTTAAGGTCTGTCCAGTGGGAGGTGAAGTCTGTATTTCTAGACAAGGATTTTTAATTTGACTGGTATGTCTTAAGGGCTCTGCTGCTGAAATAGAAAGAAAAGCCAAATTTTTGTGCATTGCAGTCTGTAAATTCTTGCTCTGTAGTCAGCTGCCTTCACAGCTGGCACATACAAAGCAAGTGTCTGATGGTTTCTGTGATTTCACTTTATCCCTTGGGACAAGTCAGGAGCTGGGCCTGGCTATCAATCCTTTAAAATTGTGTCCAATTGTGAAACTGGGGTGAGAAATAACTTGGAAAAATTAGTTGTTCTGTTGAAAGTCAGCTATGAAGGAGGAAGTTTTTAAAAAGGAGCAGAATTTCCCATTGATTGTATAAGCTATAACTCTGTTGATTTAACCCATTCTTTTGGAATGGTGTGAGTTGTTTCATCTACCACTTATTGATGGAGATCTGCGAGACAGCAACTATCCAAGGTTGGACCAGGCAAATAAATCAATAATGACTAATAGCACAGAATGATTTTCATGAGCTGTTTGGCAGGGAGGGAACCTGAATTAGACACTGATTCACCAGAAGGATGTGGAGACCCCTCATGGGACTGGAGCCACTAAGGGAAGGAATCCCTCAGCCCAACACTCCCCTCTGTTTCCAGCCTTTTTGTGACTGGACCAGTCAGAGCAAAGTTACTCAACCCTTATGATGTGAGCCAGCAGATTTTGAAGGGGTTCTTGGAGTGTTCTGTGCTAGGCCAGGAGCTGGACTTGATGATCCCTGTTGGTCCCTTCCAACACAAGATATTCTCTGATTCCTTGACGATGACATAATCCAGCTGCTGTGGGCTTTGAAGGGCAGAAATATTCTGCATCCAGTGGCCAGCTGATATGATCCCAACGATAAATGGAATGCAGAGAAAGGGGCTGTACGTGGGTGGCTCGACTGCCATCTGAAAACTGCAGATTTTCTTACCCTTGGGTGGAATTAGTCCTGGTTTCCAGGAGAAAGGGAAAGACAGAGGTATTCATATATAAAACTCCACACGTGTTCCAATCCTTGTTCAGCACCACAGAAAATGTGTCTTTGTATAAGTTCTATTCCACAGCAAACAGTGAAACGTGCAATTGGCATTTGGTTTAATAATGAAAACAGTGTTTTATGCCATGATGGTCCCAATTCCACAGTTGACTACATGGTCATTTAACAAATCTTTCATGAGCAGGGGATCTCTGGCATAAAACTCTCCCTTTTCTCTCCCTTTTGCTTTAATGATGAGACAAACTGAGCAATCAGAACACATGAACTTAAAATCGCTTAAAAGCCAATTTTTGAAAGGATCACCTGCTTCCCATAACAGCAAAAATTTTCCCATTTAGTCCAGAGAACTTTTTGGGGTAGGTTTGTTTGGTTTGGGTTTTGTATTTGTTGTTGGTTTTTTCTTTTTTTTTTTCTTTTCTTTTTTTTTTTTTTTCTGTCATTTCTGTCCTGTTAATTTGAGCAGAAACTGTAATTAGATGTAAGTGGTCTTGTTCCCACAGAAATGAATGGCAGCATCTGGAGGGAGACAACCGTTCCAAATGCTTTTGGCTACCAGCTCCCCACAAGTCACCAGGATGGAGCAAGGGCCGGAGTCCAGACTTCTGTCGGCCTAATTTTGTATCTGTGGAAGCACAACACTAAATCCAATATTCAAATGCCTTGCTGTGATGGGTGTAGGAGAGAGCACATTCCAGACTTTTATGTTGCCTGCTCCTCCTGGGAGGCCAATCTCTGCTGAGTCTCTAGGTGGGATTGGATGACCAGAGCTCGGAAAAGGAGGGATGCTGGGCAGAGGTTTCTGGTGCATTTGGGGTTTTTTTTCCACCCTTTTCCTTTCCCATTTCATTATCCACTTTGACAGTAACTGGGCTCTGCTTGCCCAGACAGGAGCAGGGCTGTGTTTGTAAACAGTAATTGAGTTAAAAGATGTTTTGTGTCAGAGCTGAGCCCGTTTCTTTCTCTGCTTTCTCTGCAGAAGGGGCGGCTCCGGTTCGAGGTGCCGGTCTCTGCCTCAGAGCTCCGGGCCTCTACAAGGTCACACAGCTCCTTATCACTACCAAAATACATCTTCTGTGGATGTTTATCACTATCAGCACCAGGGTGCTGCATTTTTATCAAACCTTCTGTCCCCTTAAGGAGAATCACACTTGAAGCTGATAGTGCTCTCTGGGAGTAAACATTTCCATCCAGCCTTCCTGGTTAATTGAAATGGGATAAAATTCCTTTGCTTTCTTCAGTTTTTTTAACTTTTCTTTCTCGTTATGATCAGGAGGATCTTGCAATCTCTCAGAAGCTTTTTCCTCTCTGGCCTTGTCCTACTTGGCATTGCAGGCTCACTCACTTGATACTTTGTGTGACATCTGCAGGTTCAGGACAAACATTTTGGCACTTTTATTAAACTTTTATTAAACTTTTTCACCGTGCAAAGCCAATTCTCTTGTTTGACCTCGCTAACACTGATGAAAAGAGGAGTTTCCTCTCTACTTGCTGCTGCTCTCCAGGGCTGTGTCTTGTTTCTTTAAAGTATGCAAAAGGAGGGGGAAGGAATTTAAACTAAAAATTTTTAGAACTGCCTGGAAGATTTACAGGAACGCTTCCCGTGTGTCTAATGGGACTTGTGTCTCTAAACCCTTTCAAAACTCTCAAATATCTGACTTCTGCTGTTGTGGAGGCTTCAATGATGGCCCAATAAATGAGGGGAATTGAGATTTATAGCTGAAGGGTTGTCTCAAACTTAGTGTTGCATATAAAAGCAAATACAGTGTTTTTTCCCCAAAGCCGGGGTGCTTACCCTGAGTGCAGAATGAAAGTCTGAGCATTTACAAGTAAATCTGTTATTCAGTGTGGGAATTAAAATAAATTATTCATCCTTTAAGAAATTTAGGAATGTCAGACTCTTCCTTCCTCGGTAATTTCAGTAATGTGCGGGGTAAAGTAACTTCAGAACTGGTGACATGGCTGAGGTTCAGTGACATGTTTTCTCTGTACATTGGACTGTTTACATAAAATTATTATTTTGCACCCACAAATAATTAAATCCTTCAGACAGCACTTCATATTGTTGGATTTAGAGAATAATCACAGAATCACAGAAACATTCAGGTTGGGAAAGGCCTCCAAGCTCATTGAGCCCAGCCTTTGCCCCAGTCACCACCCTGACAACCAGCCCAGAGCACTGAGTGCCACATCCAGTCATTCCTTGGACACCTCTGGGGTGGTGACTCCACCACCACCCTGGGCAGCCCGTTCCAGTGCTTAACAGCCAATAATAATAATAATAATAATAATAATAATAATAATAATAATAATAATCTTTCTATTGCAAAGTAACTTCGTTCCTGGATTTGCAGCCACTAGAAATTCTGTTTGCTGTTAGAACTTGCCCTTTCTTCACTTTGTCAAGGACATGCTGGTAGTTCTCAGTTCTCATGGAACTCTAAATTTTTATGTTTGATTTTATTACTTTATCTTCTGGTTGTTCACAAGGACAAATCCCAGAAATGCCTAACTGGCCTTTTTTCAGTCCCACTCAGCATTTCCATTTGGCTGCTACACTTTGGATTTCATTAGGCTCACTTTATTTGGCTGTTCCTGTGTTCCAGTTTGGTGCTTTCCTAAGTGTTGGCAGTCTGAATATGCTTGATCTTGATTTAATAATCCACCAGAATCCATAGTCACATACAGGAGGAAGAGTATTCATTGATTTATTGATTTCTAGGAGAGAAAGAGTATTCTTTCTGAATTGTTCCCTTGTGCAAGTGTCATTGTCATGGGGATCTGAGCTACCTGAATTGTTACCTTTGGTTGGTGTGAGCTACACAGGCTTAGCCAAACTCTGGCCTGTCTCATGCCAGTTCTGGTGTAGGCTGGTTGAGAAGTACAGGAGAAGATGTTTGGTGATGATTATTTAGACTACAAGAGCAGAGACATGGTCTAGGTGATTAAACCTAATTATTGATTTTTACAGTGCTGTGAACCCTGCCCAGCCCAGGACAGCCCTTAGTCCTGTTTAACTGTCCCCCTGTGTTGTGACTGTGACACAGCAGGTGTGAGGGAGGCAGGAGAGCGCCAGGAGGCAGAAATACCTCCACTCATTCTCAGCTGGAGGCTGTACTCCTGCCGAAATCCTTTTCCTCAGTGTGTAGCAGAGGTGGGTAGCAGCAAAGATGGTGCCGTAACTGAAGAACTGAAGAGCTCCGAGCTCCACCAGAGTCAGAGCTTTAGGTCACCTCCTGACCTGCACCGTGATGAGGTGCCATTCTAAAACTGATCAAGGTCCATTTAAATCCTGGCTGAGGTTTGTTTTCTTGGGAGGAGGAAGCTCCTTTCTGCTAGTCCACTTATTCAGGAAACTCCATTCCCTCTGTGATCTTACACTTTGAAACCTTCCTCCAGCTCCCAGTCTAAATAAGATCAAGGTTCTCTTATGCTCCTGCACATTGCTGTCCCTTTGCACCAGTAATTTCTCCCTGTAGTCATTAAATCTCCAGATTTACTTACAGCAGATCTATCTCCTCCCTGCCTTGTTTTGTTCAGATTGAGGCATCATTGTTTATGTGCTGTCCTGCCCCATCAATCCCCGGGACAAAGCACCATCCCGCTTCTCAGAGAGCTGTTGGCTATCTGAGGCTGCTTTAGTAAGGAGTCACTTAGCTTTGCTCTCCACCAGCTCGTGCGTTATCCCCTGAACAAGGCCACTTTGGTCTGTGGAGAGCCCAGAGCTGGGCTCAATGTCGGAGTGACATCCAGCGGAAGAGCAGTGGAGCATCTCCGTAACACACCCACCTGGCAACATCTCACTTGTCATTGCTTTAAGTTCATTTTCTCCTTGTTGCACTCAGCGGGGCAAAAACCTGCCGAGGTCAACGTGTGATGAGTGGAATGGGTTTTGTTGTGAGACCTGTCAATACTCTTCAGCTTCCTTACAACAACAGGGTGACTCCTGTGACGCCTGGGACTTGCACCTGTCGTCCTTCTAAAGCAATACACTCCTGATATCCTGAAATGCCACTCTCAGGAGATCAAGGGTTGATCTGCTGGGAACACTGGTGTCTCAGGGCCAGCTGTTCTGTTCTGAGAATTGTCTCCACCAACTGAAGGCAGCTTTGGTGATCCACACCGACTGCTCTTGGCACATAAACCCCCTCTTTTCCATTATTCTCTGCAAAGAGAACAGTGGCTTTGGCTGTTCTGGGAACAGAACAAAATGGATTACTATAATAAATCATAACTAGGAGAGGAGAGGACCCTATAACTTGGCCACTTAATGTTTAACTTCAAGTGGGAAGGGGTGGGGACAAGCAAGAGATGATCTGGGACTTTTTCTCCCCGTACTAAATATGTGGTGGGCAAAATGAACCTTTCTTTCCCACTTCCACGGGGTTCCCACATGGCCTTTTTTCTTCCCATGAGCCATCAGCAGCAGTGCCTGGAATTCACTCCTTTATCTTGCCCTGCTTGCAGGGTTGGATCACCAGGATATTTCATCCTATAGGTTGTAATAGCTCCTGATGGTGGCCAGGCAGCAGGTGCTGCTTCAATCCCACGGCAAGCAGAAGGAGAAATTTCAATTATTGACCCATTGTGACGAGTTTTCATTGTCGTCATCATCATCATCATTTTAATTCTCCAAAATAGGTGTTGAGCTTGTGCATTCTGGAGGATTCTGGGGATCCTGGGAGAATCTTTCACCAGGAAGGTTTTCCCCACCTCTTCCAGATGTCTTAGAGGCAAACATGAGAAGATCTTGGTCCACTGGAGGAAGCACCAAGTGTTTAAGGTAATTTGAAATCCTTTATCTGTCAGTGCTCTTGACAGCAATCAAGCACAAAAGAAAATAAATAAATAAATAGAAATCCTGTAGCCATGGAAGCACACTTTAGATCAGATTTCTATTTGCGTGCTTCATACATATACATAAAACATATTTCATGTACCAAGTTAAATAATGCACAATGCTTAAACTATTCTTACTTTTTATCCTTTGGTTATTGTAATTACAAGTAATTTTGTGAAGGATTTTCTATTTTTAAGAAATCACACTTTTGTACTTGATCCAGCTAACAGGATTTTCTTACATTACTTCATAAAGAGACCATCTTTAAACTTCTAATGTTATTTCTTATTCATTAGTACATATGCCTGTAGGGTATGTTCATAAATGGGTTAAAGTTACAAAGTTATGCTTATAAAAGCTCATGGTAATTTGGAGTATCAGGAGGATTTATTAATTTTGAAATCTTAAAAGAGCAAAAGCTAAAATGAGATTGGATTAAGTATATTCTTGCATGCAGTTATTCTAAACACCCTTAAGGACCGCAGACTAACTTACAGAGGACATTATGCAAATATGAATATATCTCTAAGTGCCTCATAGGCTTGCTGATGTAATATTTTACATGGTTAGTTAAGTACATCAAGTAAAAGGTTTGACCTTGATATACTGTAAAAGGTACTTATCCCACAACACCCAATTGTTTTCGGTGCCATTGTGAAATGCATCCCTCCAACGTGCAAACAATTTTGTGCACAAATCTCATTAAATGTAGCTCCAGCAGCCAAACAGCTGTCCACGACACCCCATCTCTTTAGAAAACCAAAGAGCTGCTTTATAATTTATCTTTATCAAAATGCCGTTTGCATTTATCGACAGCACCAGGCTGTACTTATGTGGTGAGAAGACAATTTCTTGGGAGGACAAATAGAGTTTCCAGGCTTTATTGCTGGCACCTGTTCCCATTACACAGTTCAATTTTATGTTTTTTTGAGGACACATTGAATGTGGAGGACTACGATGCCCTGAAGTCAAATGATGTTTTGGGGAAGGAAAACAAGCTCCAGGTTCGACTTGAGCTCGGAATTTCTGCAAATTCTTGGCTTTACTAGTCTCTTTGATTTTGCAGAAATAAGCTTGACTATATGGACTTAAATGTTCTATTTTCCTGTGTCTTCACTCTTCCAGCTGCTACTCCATTCCATGTATACATATATGTATGTGTGTGTGTATTTATAAACATATTTATATTCCATTGGGGTGGTAATGGAACAGAACAGAAAAAGGGATTGCTAAATGTTGTGTGTTATCTTTTCTCTGTGTGTATCTGAAGGGAAGATTGGCTGATGTGGCACCTGCAGATTTCTTTAGGGTAAATCCTTGTTTGTTCTGTTTAGCATTTCCGTGGTTATCGCTGAACTGGAGGGAGAGACTCTGTAGATGGATGGGGTAGGTGTGGATTCCTTACATTAATCAGATGGAAAAAACAGATATCCAGTCTTGCACACCAAGACATCAGCCCCCTTCTGAAGCCTGCATCATATCAAGAACTTCCTGTGGGGCTCAAGCAGTAAAGTGTATAATCTCTCTCAAGTCCCTCCAGAGTGACCAAAGTGCTCAAAAAATATTTCTCATTTACTGTGCTGGACTGTAAACACCCAATTGGGATTGCCTTTCCTCTGTGGTCCTTTGACAGTGATCCGTGAGTTGTGTTTATAACCCAAAAATGGAGTTAAATAGTGCAATTTCATCAGGGTGATGTTGATGGTGTGAGATGTCACACTCCAGGTTGTGTTCTTCCATTAGGTCTGTCTTAGGAGAATGATTAATTAGCTGTAAAGTACTACCGAGAATATTTCATTAGAATTTGCCAGCTGCCTGGGAAAACTTGACCTCCTGGATGTGGCACAGAATGAAATTTTATTGCAGAAAAAACCCCAGAACATCCCTGCGTGAGTAACAGCTATTTCGGTGCCTGCCAGTCATGTTGTGGTTTTCCTTAGTGGAAAAAAAACAACAAAAAAAAAAAAACCCGCAAGGGAAAACCAATGGTTTCCATATCAGTTCAATGTCTCCTAGCTCTTCTGTATAGGAGGATGTTATTTTCCAAAGTGAGAGTGTATTTTGTGGTGAAATATTAACTCTCCAATTTGTTTGGTTTGGGGCTCTCTTCTTTTGGAGTTTGTGTCCTGTGAGATCAGGAGAGCTTGGATGAAAGATGAAGTTTGAGGAATTTTATTCCTCCATGAGCCTTATCTGTTAGGAAGCCTGTAATGGATATGTATCATCAAATAAATTCATCCCTGTCTGGAATTTCAAACAAACCCATTTTCATTCTACAAAGACACATCCAGGAGTGTGTGTTAGTAGGTCCTAAGCAGAGAAAAAACGGAATAAGATTCCCAAGTATAAAATATCCATTTCCTTGCCTCTCTCCCTTCTTCAAACCAATATTTCTATGAAATTCTGGATATACATTCCTTCCTTATGGCTAGATCTCACAGAACAAGGCTATTTTCTCCAGGATAACAAAAAAAGCCATAACAAACAAACCCATGGTTTTGAGTATTTTGCTTAGAAAGTATAATTACTACAAAGGGTGGTTTTACCAAACACAGAGTTTTCCACTGGGATCTGTGGGGATGAGATGCCTCTGAACAGAAGGTTCCATCTCTGCAGGAGTGGATGTTAATAAGGAAAAGGACTGATCTTCAACAAAGTCTGGCACTTGAGGTAACGTACCCCACACGTTGTAATTTAGGACCTGCTCCACAGAAGTGAGGTATTTGGGTAAGCAGTTGGGTGCCTCATGAATTTACTAACACAATTAAACAGATTAGGTGAGGCTGGTAACATGCTAGAAATATTTGTTGGTTCCCCCTGGCATCTGTCTGCAACTTTGCTCCCTGAGGAACCTGACTATGTCTTAATTCTGTGTGGTGTTTGAAGGAATGGCTCTTCTCGAGATGAGTTAATTAAGGAAGTTCTTAGCCATGCTTTTTTGTTTTAATCCCAATGTACTTTTTTTTGTATGAGCCCACTACATTTATCCTTTTTATCCACTCAAACCTCATAAACAACAACAAGAAAGTCCTTAATACATCCACGGTGCGTGTACACAAAACCTGCGTAGAAGCACATGCAGTGCTTCTGAAGCACATGAAGCAGCAAGTGCTGCTCCTCCATCCAAATCTGACTCATTTTAAATGCAGATAGGAGGGGAAAAATATCACTGGAAAGATAAGTTATCGCTCTACTGAAGATAGCTTTTCTTTTCTTTATGTTTTTTCCCCCACAGTGCTGAGTGTGTGTGCACATGAGCTGTAAAAATCCAGCCGGAGCAAAAAGTGGATTTCTTAACTTGAGAATAAGCAAAACACAGTTCTTTAGGGTCCTACAGATTTGTATCAGGGCTTTCCACATACATCCCCTTTTCTCACTTTGGAGGTGTCTGGCCAGGGAAAGGTCTTTGTTTTCAACTGGAGTGGAAAAATGCAGAGTGGAAGAACGGGGTTCTTCTCACCACAAGAAAGGTGTTGAGGGGCTGGAGCTTGTCCAGAGAAGGGAACAGAGTTGGGGAAGGGTCTGGAGCACCAGGAGCAGCTGAGGGAGCTGGGAAAGGAGCTGAGCCTGGAGAAAAGGAGGCTCAGGGGAAACCTTGTGGCTCTGCACAACTCCCTGACAGGAGGGGACAGCCAGTGGGGATCGGGCTCTGCTCCCAGGGAACAGGGTGAGAGGGAACTGCTTCAAGTTGCACCAGAACAGGCTGAGATTGGATATCAGGGAAAAATTTCTTCACTGAAGGGAATGTCCAGCCCTGACACCAGCTGCCCAGGGCAGGGTTCGAGTCACCATCCCACAGAGTGCTCAAGAACAGTATGGGTGTGGCACTTGGGGCCATGATTTAGCGGTGGTTTGGCAGAGCTGGAGGAATGGTTGGACTCGATCTTAGAGGGCTTTTCCAGCCTCAATGACTCTGTGGCTCTCCATGTCAGAGATGTCTGGGGCAGATGAACCCTGGCTGCACAGAGAAGTGAGAAGAAGGCAGAAAGTGAGCACAGCTCCCTGTGCGTCAGGCAGACATTTACACCTGGGCCAGACACCTGGGTTGTGGTGGGGAGCAAAGGTGCCCTTAGGGAACCACTCGAATGACTAGAATTTGATAGTTACTGTAAGAAAAAGTGAATTGCACCCTATGCTCCACTGATTTTCCTGGATGGATCTTCAGTGGCTTGAGAGAGAACCCAGAATGATCAGCTTAGATGTACCCATGCTCACAGGGCAGATGAAATATATCTCTGTAATCTAATCTTTGAACCCTAACCAGAATATTTCAACGGGGTGTGAAGGTCTTAATTTTTTAAACTCATATATATATATATATATTATTATTAAACTTCAAACCTATTTTGGAACTGAAGCATTAGTTTCAAACCGAAGAACCAAAACATTTAGCTTGTGAGGTATTATCAAAACATTTTGCATTGCCTTAAATTGCTGTGCAGTTTGTTTGACCAAAGTTTGTCTTTCATGAAAGGTGTGTTGTGCACAAACAGCCTCTGGCTCTGCTCATTTCTTCTGTTTCCAAGGCTAATGTCTGCAAATGTTCCTCCCTTTTCTGTCTCTTATTCCCATTTTCCAGTCTCAGGTCCCCTTTTGGCCGTGCCCAAGCTGATAAGCTCTGATGAGAAATGTGTTCTGCACCAAGCCCGGCTTAGGCTGCATCCAGCTTGGATCCTTCTACACCTATATGAACATGGAAGGTAATTTTATTTTTCTTGAACCAGCCTCAAAAATTCCTCATGTCTCCTGCCTGTGGTTTTGCTGCAACAGGCAATCTGTTGTGTGCAGGACTAGGGCTGTTGCCTCTTTCTTGGATAAGAGAAAAAATCTGGTGGTTGCACAACACCTCATCTGTGACGCTGGTGCAGGACATTGCAAGCTGGTCGGAAGAACTGGCAGGTGTAGGAGTGATATGAAGGTGCAGCTGAAATTTAATTTCCTCCAGAACTGTTCTCCACAAGCTGTGCAAACTTTCCTTGGCTAAATAAATACACTTAAAGACGAAGATTTCCAATTTTCCTAGAAATACTCGTGGTAACAACTGCCTGTGCTTTCTCTCCTGGAGCCTTAACAAACAGTCTGCGCATTTGCATTTTCTCTAATGGTCTCAGCAGTAAACTTCCTTCCAAAAAGAGGGGGAAAAAAGGAAATCTTGTGTTCCCTGAATGCAGAAAGAAATTACACATTCTGTCTCTGTCTCTCGTACATGCAGATACCCAATTTAGTACTTTACATCTTCAAAGCGCTCGCTCAAATAGGGACTAAATTGTGTTTGTAAACTCTCGCTTTGGGAGACAAGTTCAAATGGGGCTTAAGTCCCAAATGGAATGTTGATGGTCTCAGTCAAGTTCCTCGTGGACATTTGCCACAAAAGCACAGCATTCTTAGCTTGTATTGATAACAATTAGCATTATTGCTCTGTGATCAGCACAGCCCCCTTCAAAGCGGTTTTGTGCGATGCCCTGGGCGTACACAGAATAAAAGGAACTGCCCTGCCTCAAAACGTGAACAGAAAAAAAAAAAAAAAAAGGAGAAATTTTCTGCTCCCCTTTCTGTTGTGCAAAGGAAAATCCAGGAGCTGCAGCCCACAAATGCAGTTAAACTGATGGTTACTGCTGTCCCATTTCAGTCTCGATTTTGCTAAATTTAAGGTAAAATTATGAATTGGTGTGACCGTGGTCCCAGGGGCGCCGGTGTCAAAGGCAGGGACAGAACCCAGCTCTCACCAGCCCTTGGAAATTGTGTTAACTGGAAGGTTACCCTTCCTCTCCAAGTGGAGTTTAATGAATATAACACCCTTCAATAGGTGTATTCATAAGAAGTTACCCATTATGGATGTAATGCATGAGTTTTTCTCTCTTGGAAATCGGTTACTCTTACTGGCCATTTCCTGGTCAGGTTTTGATGAGTCCCTTTCAGGCACAGCTCCCATTGAAATAGGTTTGCCTGAATGAGGACTTAAGGAACAACTGAATAAAGACCTCTATAATTGCTCTATAATGATTAAATGGTTCCCATGAGCAAGGCAGTTCAGAAAGACGTGCTTTCACTTAGCAACATTCGTGCTGCCAAAATGAAATAGCCACATCCACTGCGGGCAGAACCCAATTCATTGCTGCTGCTGCTGCTGTGATGGTGGCAGAGCAGGCATTGGACTGGAGCAGGCCAGGAGAGTGGAAGACCCTGTGCAAGCACACTGTACATGGCAGTCCAAGCCCACGTGTCTCGGGGTTCCAGTCCAGCTTCCCTCTGTGCTGGTGATGTGCCCGTTTGGAACACAAAGTAAAGGTTCTTTACTTTGCCTCATTTTTGTCCCATTTATTCTGCTCTTGAAACGGAGTTTTGGGTAAGGGTGTCAGTGCTGTGGTTTAAGGCAATGTTTCTTCAGGAGGGTTGGGCTGGGGACAAGATATCTGTACATACTTTATTTTGAGGTGAGATGAAAACTCTTCCTTCAGGAATGGCCAATCCTTCAGGTTCTGTAAGTTTATCCAAAAACCTCCATTATTTTATTTTTTTCAGTCTCTCAGGGTGTTGTTCCATTATTTGATGATTTTTAAATCTCCATACTATGACTTAAGAGTGAGGCCCAGAATTGCATTGAAGTGTTTGATGATGAAAAGGAAGAAGGCAGGAGGTGGTGAATATGATTTGTTACAAAGCAGCAAGAGGCCACAGGGACTGAGCAATCTTCCTGGGGCTCCCAAGAGCATCCTCCTGTTGTTATGCATCTTCCATGAGATTTTTGAGGCTGTTTGTTGGTAGTCTGGAGATTCTCCCAGCTTGTTTTGGAATGCTCAGCCCCACTCTGGGAACCCAGGCCACAGATCAATATCATCCAGTGAAATCTTGCACCCCAGAGGTGGAAATGGCAATGCCTCTAAGTCAAACCATCTTTGGAGATTTCCCTTGAAACCATGGCTGTGTTGAACAATGGAGTCGAATCTCTTGGAAATGAGTTCATAAAAATTAGCTCTGCATTGTCAGCTGTAAAGGGAGAGGAGAGTTTTGTTCCTCAGGGCCTTATTCTAATCTCAGATGCACAGCGTGCATTACCATATAGCTTAAAAAAGCAGATATTTCTGAGATGATATGTGGGATTCTGTGCAAACCTCTCAGAGAAACCAATATCCTTCAGGAGTTTTTCATGCACTCCAGCTCTCCCAGGCAGGACATGGGCTCCTGATAGAGCATGTCTGGCTAAGGGGTAAAAGAGGGGATGAGGAAGCCAAAGAGAAGCTGAGGTGAAGGAGCAGAATATGCCAGAATTGGAGCTGGAACTTGTGAGCAGTCCTTGACTTTTGAGAGGGGCGTGTGGTGGGGCGTTTATCCCATGATAATAGAAGTGAGATATTGTCACCCTGGTTTTTCTGAGTTTTTTAAAGCTTTTTGATTGTTCATAAGATAGAGTCAGACTTTTTAGTTTCTGTACAATATTAGTAGCAGTTTTTGCCTTTTCTCACACATGTAACATAAACAAATCCTTTGTTTTTCATTCTCTGTCCTTTGTTTGTGTATTTCTAACCTGAAAACAATTGTAACTGACAGTTGGTCTGGCCATTCGGCTGGGAGGTGATAACTCCAGAAGCCAATCAACAGCCAGACCCACAAATGTACAAAAAGTAAGAAATAAACAAGCAGAGAGGCTCTCGGCCTTGGCTCAGCCTTGAGCTCTCTCAGAAGAACATCTCTGCCTTGCAAATCTCTCGTCTCCGTGTGATTGCTTTGCGTGTCGCAATCAGAAGATATCACTGGAATATGAGAATAGAGAGGGTATTGAGTCGTGCAGGAGTACTGAGAAAGGTAGCACGTTGTAAGAGGCAATGAGGGTTGGTTTTGTTTATTTGTTTTGGTTGTTTTGTGTTGTTGTTACTGGTAATCTAACCCTGCAAAAGGAACAGGTCGTTTGGGCCATTCAAACCAGAATTAATTGGTGTCAACAACCAACTGGTGCCTGGCCTCAGTCTAGCTGCTGGAAAACAGCACCACAAACCCATCCTGACAGCAGGAGGTGCTGAGCAATCGCAGGGACACGGGGCCAGAAGGAATCTCAGGAGATGATATGATCAGTGGACTGACATCTCTTCTGTCCCTACAGGCTGATTGTCAAAGTCTTCTCACACAGACAATCGCACGAGGTGTGTGCACCTCATGCCTTTGGGAATTTGAGGAGCAGGGATTCCCAGAGTGGGGGATAGCCATGGCTCCCCACAGCGCTGTGCTGCAGGATGGGGCTGGGCCAGGCAGCTTTGGGGTGTAGGGCTCTTTGGCAGCCTGGCCAGCAGCACTCGCTAACTTTTCTCCAGAAACTGCAGAGTAGGGCTGCCAAGTGGCACAGGCCTGGCTGGCAGCCCTGGGATGCTGCCTGCCAGGGGAGCTGCACTCCAGCTGGGCCAGAGCCAGAGCTGCCTCTGGAAGCTGGAACATGGAATCAAAGAATCACAGAATGCTTTGGTTTGGAAAGAACCTTTAGGATCATCCAGTTCCACCCCTCTGCCAAGGGCAGGGACACCTTCCACTATTCCAGGTTGCTCCAAGCCTCATCCAACCTGGTTTTGAACACTTCCAAGGATGGGCCAGCCACAGCTTCTCTGGGAAACCTGTTCCAGTGTCTCACCATCCTCGGAGTAAGGAATTTCTTCCTAATTTCCAATCTAACCCTGCCCTCTGTCAGTTTGAAGCCATTCCTCATTGTCCTGTGACTCCATGCCCTTTTCAAAAGTCAGTCTACTGCTGAACAGCCAGGCTTGCAGTGGTTAACTGGGGATGCTGATGACCATATGGCAGCATTTCTTGTTTAGGAAAATTTTTGCTAAACATTGTGTGGAGCTCTATAAGGATTGTGAGATTTCCCGTATAACAGGATGGGGAAAGCTCAAGCCAATGTGCTGCAACCTCCTTTCTTTGTCTGCGTGGTCAGACATGGCTTTGTGCACCTGAGAGCTGCTTGCCTCATTTTCACACGGCTACTGGACAGAGGGCTGCTGGCTGAGATGGGAATCACAGAATCTTTTTCGTTGGAAAAGGCCCTCAAGATCATCGAGTCCAAATTTTCTTCCAGTACTGCCACACCACCACTAAGCCACATCCCCAAGTGGCACATCCTCACATCATTTAAATCCCTCCAGAGGTAGTGGCTCCACCACTGCCTTGGGCAGCCTTTTCCAGTGCTTGACAGCGTATTTCTGTGAAGATATTTTTTCTTTATACCAACCTAAACCTTCCCTGGTGCAACTTGGAGCTGTTTCCTCTTGTACTGTCCCTGGAGGAGAAACTGACGATGCTTTGTTTGGTAGCACCTGGCTGAAAGGTGTGCAGGAATCCCATGGAGCAGCAGAATGCTCTTCCTGCTCTGTGCTAACCCATATCGAGTTTTTTGGCTTTTGGCAATCACCCTTGGGTGGGACAGGAACCAAACACAGAGGGAACACAGTGGTGGCAGCTCCAGGTTTGTACCTGAAAGGAAATTTTCATTCCTTCGGTAACCAAAGTGTGGGGGGGAGGGGAAAATCTCTGTTCAGAGGAGGTGTAGCAGAGCACCATTGTCCTGATGGCACGTTGGAGGGTTAAGGTTTTTGGGCATTTCCTTTGCACGTTTTCCTCATCCCCAACACAATTTCCCACGAGCACGTGCTGGGCTTTTGCCAGCTCCTTTGTCTTTCATCTCAGAGCTTTTCTTTTCAGGGCACTGGGACAGCTGCAGGGAGAGAAGACGATCCTGGCTGCGGTCTGGCAGGCACCAGGGTGGAATCCCATCTCTGAGCCTCGCTCCTGGAGCTCTCACACAACCTGGGAGTTGGAAGACACGAGCTCATCTCTTGCATCCTCGAAGAGACGGAGCAGATGTTATTCCTGAGCCTCTGGGATCTGTCGGAGAGGAAGAAGCAGGGCCAACTCCAGGGCTCCGTTTCTCTCAGCCAGGCCTGTGAGACGGATTCTGGATTCTGCCATGGCAGTGTCATAAATTGCTCTCAGGTCTAGGAGATGGATCTGGGTGTTTGTCACCTCCAGAGCCAGAAGCTCAGCTTGCCCCAGCAGAATCATCCCTGTGCCATCGGCACACCTGGTCTTTGGGGAGGGTCATGGACTTGTCTCCTGCTGCTGCTCAAAATTCTTCCTTTCCTGCGTGGTTAAACTGGGAATAATCCTCATAAAATGGTTTATGCTGTGGTAGCTTCTCAAGCCTTGGCTGAAGCGCTGCATGGCTTGAGGAAACCTCTCCAATAACCTCTCTGGGATTCACTGACCTCCCCAGCCAGCAGTGACCTGCTGTTGTGCTGTCCCCCAGCCAAAACTGCAGTGGGTTTGACCTTCAGATCCTTTCCTGTCCTTCCTGAGGAACTTTGGAGGAAATAAGGAAAAAAACGCATAACAGCAGGGTGGATTTTGATGGGAGCTGGGGTTCTGCTCTTCCCTGCACATTCAAGCAGCTTTCCAAAGTCCTAACTGTGCATTTCTACGGCTAAACCAAGGTGTGACAACACAAGAGTTGTGCTCTGCCAAGCCCTGACCAAGCCCAGCACTTGCACAAGTGAGGACAAGGACTGGGACATCTCAAAACCTATTGAATGCACCTTTGGGCTCCAGCACATCTACAAAGCCTTGCTGGAGGTAGGTTGGTGGCCAGCACTGAGACTCCAGGGCAGGGATTACTCAGGAAGGGGCTCAAATAATAGGAAAACAATGGCAAAAAACTGCCTGTTCATTGCAGCCTCTCTGGAAACATGAGAGATGCGTTTGGGGAGCAAGGACAAAATGAAAGGGGCAGAACAATAAGCTGTTTCAAGCACCTGAGAGTATATTTAAAGCAAGAGAAAGAAAAAAAGACTTAGATTTCTGAAGCAGCACTCAAGTGCAATTTTTTTTCTGCAGCTGGTTCATGTATCACCTTCCTTATTGATTTTTTTTTTCTTTGTGCTGAAAATATACATTATCTTCCAATCCTTCTTCAGTGAGGTGGATCTAAAATGAAAACAAACTACACATTTGCCCAACCCTGCCTTAAAATTACACATCAAGACCATTTCCAGTGACAAATACTTTCAAGGCAAACAAACCGAAGAGAAATTAAAAAATCTCTGTGGGGCATAAATATGTAATTACACTCACACAGGGAGCATTTTATCAGGTAAACCATCCTACTTTGTTAATTGAAATGCTGCAGCACAAGGTTTTTTGACAAAGGGGCTGAATATGCATGCATATTTTTCACTGCTGCTGTTCCATTTCTCTCTTTCCTTTCCCTGTGTGCTCCAGCGATGGGGTAGAGATCACTCCTGCTTTCTTTGTTCAAATATCCTCATTTCTGCCACCTCCACTTAATTCTGGCAGGGAAAGTTTTCCTTTCACTGGAGGTGCAGGATTGTGGGGGGTTTTGTTGACTTGAAAAAGAAACCAAACCAAACCCCAGAAAACCAGAAATCGAGTATTTTTCTTAAATTAAACTCTCCAGAAACAATAAAACGCTAAGAATTAAAAAAGAAAGTTAACAGAATAAATAAGAACTGCAGGAAGTAGGTGCAGCTGTGCTGACCTAATCCCACTAAAACCTTACCAGGGTGAGGATGAGTTACAGGAGCTGATGGGAGCAAGGCTGAAGTTTGGGACTAAAGAGGTTTGAGGTCCAGAACCTGAACCTTTGTTACAGGAGCATTTGTCAGTGTTTAGTGACCATGGGCAGCAGTCAGTGAAATATTTACAGCACAATCCCTTTTCAAGAAGCGTGGCTGCTGGCAGGGTGTTTAATTGTCTAAATGCAAGCCACAGTGCCAGCTGTGGGTTTGCTCACCCATCTGCGAGGGCTCTGCCATGCCAGTTCTCCTGCCTCGGGAAAGAAACAGGGAATATCATCCCTGGAAAGAGGGGCACAGAGCAGGTACCAGAGCCTGCTTGCCAGTGATGATAACTGTGACAACACTGAGGAGAAACAGTGCCCAGGTTTCTTTTAAGGAAGGGACCTGGGATGCTGAGATGTCAACACCTCTTCTCCCTGCAAATGGATGGAGAATAAGGCATTCCCTCTCACAACCCATTGCCTGCTTGGGTTCTTCTCTGCATCTTCTCCCCCTCTAATGTGCACTCCAGAAGGTGCTCCAATTGCACGGCCTTTAGCCACCATCATGTGGGGAAACTCAGAAAGGCTTCAGTATGTTCCGTGTTCCCATTCTGCCTCGTGCCCGTCTCTGCTTCCCTGCATATATCCTTTTCTTTCACAGTCATGTCCCACAGGTGTGCTCTTCATGTTTCCAGCCCCTTTTCCAGGCTCTGCTGGTTTGTTGGGAAAAAAAGAAGATTGGCTGACATTTCCAGAGAAGGAGGGCATTTCCATGCCATGTACCTCTCCAGGTAAGTCATGTCAAAAGCCCATGGACATGTAAACCCTTGGAAAACATTCTAAAATGGACAAAATAAGTTTGAGTGATCTGGTGGTGTCTCTCTTTCCTTCGTTTGGCTTTACAACATGACAACAACACTGTGTCTTCTCCCAGGAGTAAAGTGATTGAATGTGAGTTGTTTTGAAATTAAACCACAGTGGTTGAAGACCAAGAAGTTGCCAGCACTCAGAAGTCTCCTGTTTTCCCTCTAACCCTGAATCTTGAATAATCTTACACAAGGAAGATCAGTTTTGGTACAGAACATGTGAGAAATCTCACATGTGTGCTGTAACAGAATATTTTAGCCACTAGTGTGTCCTTTCTCTTTTATTTTTGATTGAGTAAATCCTCCCTTTTTCCTCTCTAGAAGACTCTACGCAAGAATCCCACCAGTGCTCTGCAGGACCTGGGTGGCCATGTGGGTGCCCAGCAGCTGAAATTCAGGTGCTATGAAGACTTTGGGTGGAAACAGGAGCATCCAGAGAATTTTATTATTTTGAGAATTAAGCACCATCTTGGCAGGGATTTTAACCACACACTGGTTCTACGTTTTGGTATTTTATCCTTGGTCTGTTTTGTTAGACAGATGGTTTTGGGGATAGAATATTTGCTATATTCTTCAATATCCTTGGCTGGCTAGTGCCCTTCCTGGCTCATATTCACAGGGACACTTCTCCACTTTTTTCTCTTCCCTCCCTTTGCCTCTTGAGCTGTGGGGTGGTTGTTTGCTCAATAAACAATGTTTGAAGTCGGCGGTCTCCAGGTATCTTTGTTGACTGAAACCACTGGGCTGTGTGAGAGAGAGCAAACAGAGCAGCTTAGTAGACACTGTTATGGTTCATGTGAAGCCCCCAAACATGGCTGGTGAGGATTCCCTTAGTGACAGATCAGGGGATGCTTGGAGGAGTTTGACACTGCATTGCTTTTTGGTTTCGTCACCATTATTTTCCGAAAATACAAGAATAGCTTACCTGTGTTTACATAAAAAGCAAATAAGATACCTTGCTTCAGTTTGGCTTGTAAAGCTGGTTAGTCCAACACTCAGCTCTAATTCTTCACCTGGTATTCCCACAGGAACATCTTTCTTGGATGTTTCAGTATCTCAGAAGATTTGCAAAGCACACCAGCCACAGCATCCAGTGCTGAATTGTCAGGGATGGGAATGCAGGGATAACGGCTTATTGAAGAGACACACTCTGACACACTCTTTTTGTTCACCATTTAAAAAAAAAACAGTCTGGGATTATTTTCAAGCTTTGGTCTTGGCATGACAGCATCAGACGGGTTGGCCAGAAATTTCCAGAGGTTTTGATGATTAATTTTTCCTTGCATTTAGTTTAGTGTGCTTACATTTCCTGATTGGGGTTTTTTTGTTATTTTTAATGGGCAGATCTGTGTTGGTTTCAGTGCTTGCCATTTCTTCCTCATTTGTTGATGAATAAATTCGGGCTGGTTTTGCTGAGAGCTGTAACACTTGCTCCTGCTGGTGGGTAGGGCATTCCATTAAGCCAAACTGTGATGCCAGCTAAAATTGCACCTGCCTGTGGTGCCTTTAAGTCCTTCAGTGGTTTTATAAACCAGGTGAGGAGACCAGGAAAGTGTTTGCCAAACTTAGGTTTAGACTGTGATGCAGTCGTGGCTGCATGAAGTGTTGAGATACCAGCTGGATCATGCTGCTGGTAAGGTTGCTGTGACCTTTGTGAAGGGTTACAGCATCAGCGCAGAAAATAGAATATTGATTCTCCATCTTTTTGTTATTTTTAAAATACTGGAATTCCTTTATAAGACCTTTTTTTTTTTTTTTTTTTTTTTTTTTTTCCCCATTTTAATTCAGTTTTTTAATTTATTTTTTTTAAATTTCATTTGCATTTGTCACTGTAACAGACCACCCAATTATTTTCTTTTTTTACTGCCTTGTATGCTTCAGCCCAGAAGTGGATGGAGGCAGCAAGATATGGAAGGGTTCCGTGGTAAAGGAGGTGCAGGGAGAAATCCTGTCAGCTAGGCTTTATGAACAAGGCCACAGGTTGAGCAGTGGGCAGAAAGTCTTGACCGTGGTGTTTTGCCATAAAAGCACATGAAGAATAGCTACAGCTGTTGGAGAGCAGAAGGGAAAAGCCATTTGCATGGGCATCACACTGGACTGGTTGGATAAAACCCCCTTTCTTCCTCTCTCCAGAATCAGTAAAGATATTTCTTGAGTAGAAGTGCAGAAGGAGCTCAGGAAATCTCCAGAGAGTGGCACTTGGGGACATGGTTTAGTGGCGGCCTTGGCAGAGCTGGGGGAATGGTTGGACTTGGTGGTCTTGGAGGTCTTTTCCCACCTTAACAATTCCATGGTTCAGCTGTATCCTAGGAGAGCTGGTCAGCCAGCAGCCTGGCACGTGCTCTGCACATCTCAAGGATGCTTTTTGCTTCCTGGTCTTGCAGACAAACTTTTTCGCTGAACAAAGCAGATAGCAGCTTTGAAGGGAAACAGACCCCCAGCCCCTTCACAAACAAATCCAGCATCACTCTAAACCCTTGCATTTCCTTGGCCCTGCAGCATCTGTCAAAGAGCTGCTTCAGCACCTCAGTGCTTGGGAGCTCTAACTTCCACCCTCAAACTATTTGGCTTGTTCTGATGTATTCTTGTGCTAATGCCAGTTTTCTGTCTAAGCAGGTTTCTTTGCTTTGTTGTGCTCAATTCCCTGCCATATTTCTACAGGGGAAGCTGAAAGTTTCTCCATCTTCTCCTGGAAGTTTGAAATTCCCATCTCCCTGGCCTCTCTGTGCTTGTTGAAATGGGAGGATCTTTCCAGAACGAGGCACCCTGCTCAGCCAGTGACCCTGGAGAGGATGGGTGATATTCCCCTAACTCCACTGGCTACACCTGGACGGATAAACCTTAGGACTTTACTTGACTTTTCCACTCCTACAGGGTACTGGAGTGCTGTAGTCACCCTGGTAAAATGTGTCCCAATTTTATGGGTCTGGTTTTTGTCAGTTAAGGGGCCTTTATTAAAGTGGACTTTCTTAAATGAATCCTTCATCTGTGACCCTGAGACCATCATCTTGTTTCCACAGGATTCCCATTTGTCTTCAACGCCTCTCACCCTCATATTTAAGCAAGCTGGACTTGTTTCCTCCCATATTTCTCCCTCCTTTGAAGAAATAGCTTTCCATTTCTCTTTACAGATAAACATTTGATGCTTCGTTTGACTTGGACTGCTTTTCCTGGGCAGAACCTGGAGTCTCTCTGTGAGGGTGGTTAATGTGATGTGTCAGTGCAATGAAGTGTCCTTGCTTAGCCATCTCTACAAGGACTTGCCTGCCTTGAGCTCTGCAATTATGTGACTTTAATTGGCTTTTAATTTGTGAAGATTCTATAACATATTTAAATGAAAACCATGGAGGTGTTGTTATTACACAGGTTATGGATTGCAAATAAAATTAAAAGTGCCTGAATTGCTTCTGAGCTCACACAGGCAAATTCACATTTTCTTTCCCACATATTTAATATGAAATATACCAAAAAGTTCATAACTAGGAAACTACAAAGGTTTCAAACCTATATTGCAAAAAATATGTTTTTGTGGCTCTGGAGGTTGTAAAGATGGTTTCCATGTCGAGCTGCATGTTGCATTTATGCTGATTTAATCATTCATTAAACATTCGTAAGAGGCCAATTACGCTGTTCAAGAATAAGATGTTTTACTAGGAAATGACAAAAAGATACATGTAATCATTGAAATGCCAGTTTACAATCAGATAGGATGGGAAATAATCCCTTTAGCAAGCTTAAGCTTTTACATATTAATGGCAACATTGGGGAGAGTGGGAAGAAGGCTTTAACAGCCTTGTGGCCTCCCAGCCCTGATGGGGAAGTGAGAGCTCATGGTGCTCCAGACAGAGATTTAAGAACTTTTATTCTGTGCCACAGATACCTTGAGACTTGGGATTTTCAAGAGCCCTTCCTGTAGTTAGCAAGTCTGTGGACACACATCCAACACAAACATAGAAAAAAGAGGGCTGGAAATACAATTCTGGCTCTTCAGAGAGGTCATGGAACCCCAGAATGGTTTGGGTTGGAAGGGAACTTAAAATTCATCTCAATCTAACTCCCTGACATGGGCAGGGACACCTTCCACTGTCTCAGGTTGCTCCAAGCCCTGTCCAGCCTGGCGTTGGACTCTTCCAGGGATCCAGGGGCAGCCACAGCTTCTCTGGGCACCCTGTGCCAGGGCCTCATCACCCTCATAGCCAAGAATGTTTTCTTAATATCCAATCTAAATACGGTCTCTCTGAGTGTGCAGCCATCCCTCCTTGTCCTGTCACTCCATTCTCTTGTTCAAAGTCCCCGTTCAGCTCTCCTAGAGACCTTTCAGGCACTGGAAGGAGCTCTATGATCTCCTCAGAGCTTTCTTCAAGCTGAACACCTACTCCCTCAGCCATTCCTTACACGAGTGGATTCCATCCCTTTAATCACCTTCCTGGCCTCCTCTGGACTGAATCCAAGGTGATGTGTTCTGGGGAGCAAAGAGAGTGAAGATCCACTGGGACATTTCCATACTTACATTTTAAATGTCCACGTCAAGCACTTCATGGAAAAGGGAGGATGGGTGAAGGACTTACCCATAAAGTCAGACCTGAGAAACCATGGCTGCTGGAAAAGCAGGGAGGGACAGAAACTCATTTTCCCACCTGTTTTCCAATACAAAACTTGGAGACACCAAGCAAAACTGTTGGGTCACGGATGCAAAATAACCAGGAAGAAGTGGTTCTTTGCGCCCAGAGCTATGAAGGGGTGGGACTCCTGGCTGCAGTTCTTGGTGGATGCTCGAAATTCACCAAAGTCCAAAAAGCCAGCAGATAAATCCATGGAAAGAAAGTCCTTTGGGGGCTGTTAAACACCATGTTTATCTTGCTCTGGAAGCTTCTCAGCTGCAAGGTTTTGTGCACATGGAAATGTGCAGTGGGAAGAAGAGAACATCCAGCAAACCATGGACTGCATTGCTGAAAGAACTGAGACTGCCTTGCTGTGTATGAGATGAAAACCCAAAAGGTGACAAAAGGCCAAAAACTTCACAGGCAAGCTAAAAAAGAGGAAGAAAAAAGATAATTTTTTAATTTTAATGTCCCCCTGAACTCTACTCCAAAATGTTTCACCTTTGAATTGCTCTGGGTACTTTCTGTGTCTGAAAGTCTCACAGTTCCTAGATTTCCTCTAGGAATTGAGTTCTCCTGTCTTCTGCTCTAAGCACACTTGGATTGAAGACTAAATAGGGTCAGGCAGAGAAAATCTGTCATAATTTGAGAAAACACTCAATCCTTATGAAAAATTAAAGACAGGAAACCCAAAGGTTAGGGAATCTTGTTTGCAACAAAGAAAATCACAGAATATGAAAACCCCTTGCACTCCAAGTGAACATCAGAGAACAAAGAAATTATGCTTTCAGTGCCTGTTTAATCAAAAGAAAATAACTAAAAATGTGTTCCATTAATGGATGAGGGGCCGGGATATCCTGGGGCAGCAAGAGGGAAAAGCAGTGAAGACCCAGGTGAGCAGAATATGGGTTCCAGATAAACCTCAGCCAAGCGTTGCTCCAGCTTTCCAGAGCCATGCCAAGCCTTGATGTTCTCCCACTGCTCTACCCACTCCTACATCTGGCTGCCCAAAGCACACAGCCCCCTTTTCCCAAATCCAGTTGGTCAGCTGTCTCCGTTGCCATGCTGGCCTCTGGGCAATGGACCCAAGCGATGCTGTTGAGAGGGAGAAAAATGTATTCCAGCGATAATATTGAAGGGTTGCAGCTGCCAAACACACTGTGTCTGTGGAAACACCTGTTGAGTAGCTGTTGCAGTGGGAAGAGCAAGATGAAGAAAGACAGCTGTAAAAGTGCCAGCAGCAGTGGGAAGCTCTGCTAAGACTGCTTTGTGCCAGTTAGAGATGTGCCAAATTATTTGGCTGCATTTCAAATATCTGGGTGTCCACTACATTTGCCAGCTCACGCTCGCAGGGAATACTTCAGCATTAACACCGCCACTGCCACGCTCCTGCTGCTCTCCCACTTTGATTTCAGCCTTTACGTTCCCGTGCTTCTTTTATTCGTTGCTCCTTCTAGCGCAAAGGAAAGCCCAGTTTTGCAGTGCAGAGCCCAAAATAAGGGCTGGTGGGAAGACAAAGCACCACTGAAAAGGTTTTTGGCAATTGGCTCGTGAGATCTGCTGGGTTATTATTTTGTGTCTCCCCTTTTGTGTTGTTGTTGTTGTCGTGGGGTTTTCCCAGATAATTATAATTTTATCTTTTATAAACACTTAGCTAGCCTGGACACTTCTGCTTGTCCATCTAGAAATCTTCGGAGCTGCAGAACTCCGCTTGGGGAAGTTTACAATGGGAACAGAGGGGAAATTTGAAAGTTTAGGTGGGCTGGACGGGTGGCAAAGGTGGAAATACAATGGCAGAATTCTATAGGGGAATATTCCAAACATGTTGTGGCTATAGATGTGGCACCTGGGGACGTGGGTTAGTGGTGGGCTTGGCAGTGCTGGGGGAATGGTTGGACTTAATGATCTTAAAGGTTTTTCCCAGCCTATATGATTCCATGATACCATGAAAAACTATCTGAAGAAACAAGGAATGGAGAGAAGGTGGAAGTATAGATTAAGGAGAACCTGTTTTAGATGATCTCCCTCCTGACGTGCCCAGAGAAGGCAGGTTCATGTCCAGGACCTCCCAGTTCCTCTTTATTTTCATTTAAGACCATCTGCAATGCCAAAACCCTGAAAAACCACCCCATTGTAAATCCTTCCCTTGTCCACAGTGAGAGCTAGGGGTATGAACAAAGATAATTTTACATTTTTGAGGTTTTGAAACCTAAAATAAGCAACTAAATCTCAAAGAATTAAATTCTTGCCCAAATAATTCCTGTTAACTCTCCTAACTCCTCACCTTGCCCTGGTGATATCCCAGACAGGCCAGCACACTCTGGAATTACAGAACACTGCTGTGCCTGTACAGCTGCAGCCGTTTACTTGCTTTTCTGTTTGACACCATCATCTATTGTCTCGATTTCTTTAAATTCCCAAATCCTAAGAATGATCAAAAACTCCCCTGGACCAAGGAGATAATACTTTTCTCAGGGAACTTTTATTCCTTCCCAGGAAGGTTTATCTGTTAAGTGTTTGTGGGAAACAATTCATCTTCTTCTGTTTATTTATGAATATTTCCAAGACATGGCAGTTGATTGGCCCTGGACGTGGGATTTCTCTGGGAGGCATCGTTGCTTTTCTGGTTGCAGACAGAGATGGAAAGGTCTGAAATCCCAACAAACAGAATTGTAGCATTTTACCCCTCTTCTCTGCCTTCCCTCACCTCGTGGCAACTCTTCTGGGTCAGAGAGAGCCCACTCCTTGTGGGCTATTTTTTATCACAAAATGAGATCCTGTTTGAGCTTGGTTCTGTGGACTGACTGTAATGCACATAACAATACCTAAACCAAAAACTCTTCATAACCCTTCCCTCAGAGCAGGACCTTTCTTGAGAATAAAACTAATTCACTACAGAAACACAAATCTGTGCTTTTTGAAACAAAGAGAAAATACCGCACACCATTCAAATTGGCACAAGACCAGCTATGCCCAGGACAATTTCTCTTTCCCTTTTGAGCTAATTTTCCAATCACCCTCTGCTCTAATTACAGATTTAATTTTCCAGTCCGCAATCCACCTGTTCTTACCCTAGGCTGTTTAGGCCAGGATTACTGTATGCCGGATTTACTCTGATTTTACCTGCAGGTGAAAGTCAAGGAGCCAGTGGTTGTACTTCAACAGGGCTTGCAGGACTCCTTGGTTAATCTTTCCTCCAAGATTATGGGAGAAGTTTTTCTTTTTGGAAGTTTCACAGAAATTCCTTCTGCTCAGTTCCTATCTCTCTGCTAACCACTTAGGGAAGGAGAGAGCTATTTTCCCCTGAACTTTCAAATGTCCAGTGGAACTAGAAAGCTTCAGCCTTTTGAAGCCCCTCTGCCTGGACCTCACAAAGGTCTGATAAAAGGCTCTGCCTGTTGTCTTGGCCATGTCAAACTTCTCTTCAGACAACCAGAAAATTCATCTCTCCCATTAATCTTCCTGACTTTGTTGCCAGAGTCATGGGTGATGGTCTGTTCATCCTGAGAAAATGTTATCCGAGTCAATATTTAGACAGAATAAGCCTTAATCACAACATAGTTATGCTTCATTAAAGAGGTTTTCCATTTGCTTCGTTCAGAAAATAATGCAGGATGTATCAGAAGCAAACAACTGGGGCAGATTTCCTATTTATGCAACACTTTCTTTCTTGCACAGAAATAAAGGACTAATTGCTTGTGCAGCAGCTTTTCTTCCTTCAGAGGAGGCAGTGGGACAATTTTCCTTGCCCTCACCAGTGTAGATCTCTTGCTGGGTGGTGCCCAAACCCTCCCAGTGCTGCTTAGTCCCAGAAGGACCCAGATTGTTGTCCTCTTAAGCATCCCTTTAGGTGCCACCCAAAATTACTGCTCAGCTCTGCAGACCATTCTGAGCAATCTACTTTTAGGAGCAGTCCCAACCTTGGTGGACTCCCAGGAATGTAGCTCTGGCTGGCTGTCAGTCCCATCTCACCTTCAGAGGGGAAACACCCAGGGAAGAGTCACAGAATCATTTAGGTTGGAAAAACCTCCAAGACCATCGAGTCCAGCCTTTGGCTGATCACCACCTTGCCAACTAAGCCACGGCCCTGGGTGCCACATCCAGCTGTTCTTGAACACCTCCAGGGATTGTGGCTCTGGCCTGGGCAGCCCCTTCCAGTGCAGACCAGACCAACAGGGGAAGGCTGCAGGGCAGCTGGTGGTGGAGGGAGGCCAAGGAGTCAAAGTCTGTCACCTTCTCCAGGGCATGGAAGAGTAGATGATTTTTCCTGCAGTGCTCAGGGGAAAAAAAAAAAAAACAAACACCTTTCATCTCTTTCCTGAGAGAAGGCAAATGCTGAGCCTAACAGATTATTCAATAACATCCCATAAAAATATTAAACTTTTATATTGGAACCAAATTAACATTGTATTTCATGATGTGAACAAAGGTACCCAAGTCGATTTCGTCTCTCTCTCCCTCCTTTTTCAAATTTAATATCACACAGAAGAGAGAAATGAAATCTGTATTTAAATGGCTGCGGAACATTGTGCATTTAAAGTGCACAGCAAGTCACTCCCTAAAGCACTCCATATGATATGTAAATCTTTTGATCTTTCACAAAATGCATGATTTCCATAAAGAATAATGAGTGCTAGCTTGGGAAGTACAATATTGACTGTCACTGTACTGCACTTAGCCACAATTATTATTTGCATGGCTTTTGCAACATAACCGGAGGGGAGAGTCCTGTGAATATTTTTAATGCATTCTAATAGCTACTAAAAGAGATTTTATTTTATAATAGATGCATTCTTTCTTTCGGGTCTACAAGCTTCTTCTTCTTTTTTCTTTTTTTTTTTTTTTTTGGTCTTTATAAGGAAGCATCTATGGGGAAAAGCAGAGGAGGACACGAGTCATGAGAAAAGAGACAACTGACATTGTGCCCTGCCATGAGCTGCAGGAAAGTAGGGGAATCAACAACAACATTTATTTATTCTTGAAGCCAATGGGTAAAGTTCAACTTGAGAGAGGATCTTGGGTGTGATCTGTGTGAGAGAGCTTGAACTGATTGTCACCCTTTGAGGCATTTCTGGATGGATACTCTGCAGGGTGTAAATGCATTGAGATCCCATGGGATCAGTTTGCCAGTGACCACTGTGGTCAGTGAAGCCTTTGGCATCAATCCAGGCTTTTTCCTCTGGCTTTCCACACGGGAAGGGCTCAAATGCCCTGACCCAGAGGCAGTTGTGCTTATTTCCAGTGCTGGCGATGGGGAGGGAGAAGCTGAGCCATAGAAATCCGCATGCTGAGTTTTTTCCCATCTGTTTTTCCCAGCTCCCTGGAGATGCATCAGCCCAGACCCCTCCTGAAGGTGAGGAGCTGGATCCTGTCTAGCAGAAGAGAATTCTCCCATCTTTCTCAGGGATCCCAGCATCCTGACTGTTCACCCAGGACATGGGAAGACTGCAAGCTCATGATGCGGGAGGGACAGGTAGGGATAAGGCCTATCGCCAACACCACATTAAATAAAGAAAAATTTAAAAATTATAGCATCTCTGCCTTGTTGTTCCCTTCCTGAAGGCTTTGATATCTCTCTGAAGGTCTGTTCCAAGTAGCTCAATGCATTTTTTGCTTGCAATACAGCAAAGCTGAGAAGCTACAGAACAAGGCTAGGTTTGGTTGAGCTGGTAGGGAGATGATCAGGAAAAGGCAGATGATTGAGGATGAAAGTTTCTCATAATAAAGGAATGATTGAGGGGTCCAAAGAGGCTCAGTGAAGTCAAGGGCTGTTTCAGGACTGACTCCTCAGGGACCTGAGTATCCACAGAAGTGACACTCTGTGTGTGTGATGAGAAATCCAACCCCAGGATGGGTCTGAGTCCCTGGTGACCCTGTGGTGTGGCACACAGACCTCTGCTGGCATCAGGCAGCAATGATTCCTGCTGGTTTGCACTCATCAGGTCTCAAGGTCCAGCCTGCAAGGAGAAAGTGAAGTTTTGTCTTTGTGTCCCTCAGAGAAGCTGAATTAGGCATAGTGGCATTTTCTTTCTTTACAAAAGCATTTTGAGGGCCAGGGAAGAAATTGTTGCAATAATGGTGTAGCTGAACAGTGATAGAGGTGAACTGAGCTGAACTGAAATTAGAAGTTGGTCTTCTGATTTGAAGCAGACTTAAGGAGACCAAGATCGTAGCAGACACTTTCTGAGCTCACTGCAGAGTCAAAGCCCATTTTCATCCAAAATAGGATTTGTGAATTATTTTTTTTATGCCTTTCAGCTTCATCCCAACCTAGAAAGAATTTAGAACTTGAAAAATTAGTTCTGCCCATGGCAAGGAGTCATCAAAGTCCCTTTGTCTGTTTGACTACTTGGTTCAAACCGTGACACGTCATGGAGAGGCACAGTTCCCATTTTTTCATTGCTCTCATCCTTGAAGATTCAACTCCTGCTCAGCATTGATCATTCAGTTCCTCTATAAAGGACTAATAATGGAGAGGAAGACTTAGATCTTGTGAGCTAATTCTTTCAGGTTTATTTCCTGCTGCTAGTTTATTATTATTTATTAAATGTTATTTATTGCCCTACCTTTTCTGGAACAATATTTATTTTCCCACCTTAAAAACATTGCTCCATGCACAAGCCCAGTTTTATGGGTAAGAAAAAGGCAAAAAAAAATTTTGGGTAGAATGACTGCATCGTTGTGTGTAGCACAAGAACCAGATTGTTGATATTAAGACTTTCTTTTTTAATTCTGGACCGATAGTATAATTCCAATTAATAAATGATTCCCCTGTGAAAACCTTTGTCAGGAATGAGCTGCAGCAGCTCCCCAAAATCTCCTGAACTTGTTTACCTGGTAAGACTTGTAGTAATTTTCCATAACATCCTGCCATTTATTATGCTCTGGAAAGGCACTATAGTGATTTCAAGAGGAGAAAACCAAGAAAGATTATTCATTTCACATCCTCATGCAATTCTTTTGTAGGTGGCTTTCAACAAAGGGTGATATTGGATTACATTCATTTTGGTTCTTAATAAACTAGTAAATCTCCCATTGTTCTATGTTGTCCAATTATAAAAGCAATGAATATGAGACTAAGCACTTCAAGATAACCATAGCTTTAAAGATAGACAAAAAGCTTTATAGATTAAGATCAGAATAAAACTGCCATTTTTGTAGCGTTTTGATGAATAATATTTTGTGAATTAAAGCGTTCTCTCTTAGGAATGTCAATAAATTACTCTTTAAGTAGGAACTGCAGATCTCGGGGAGAGTTTCTGAATACCTGGGATACAGAAAAGGGAAGGAAGTAAATCCATCCTAGAAGTTATTTCCTTGCTCCCTGAAGAGGTGATTATGAAGGGTTTTTCCTGAGCTCTGTTTCCCTGTAAGAGCCATCTCTTGAAATTCTCTTGAGCCATTTCTGTTGCCTTCCCATTGCGGTTGTGGTGTCTTTTCCAACATGCGTCTTAGCTACTGTGCATTTCAAGAATTGAATCTTCAGTACTTTCTGAAGGCTTAATTGGCAATAAAAATCAGCATTTTGAAGTCAGGATTTGCTTGTTTTTCTTGGCCCAAAGCAAAGATTTCCAAAGTTGTCCAAGAACTGCTTCTGCAAGGTCTCTGGAGGTAGTGAAGAACAACATTGGCAAAGGGTTTAAGCACACTGGGCAGGGGTTGGGCCACTGTAGTAAAATTCTGAGCATTGAAAGTTGTGGGGAAAAAAAAAAAAAAATAGTTGCAAATCACAGCCTTAAATATCACAGAGTGCTCTGTGGGCTTATGAACCGGGATCGTTGCCTTGCTTGACTCCGTAGGAATTCATGCGACATTTACAAAAAGATTTATTAATCTATTAATTGCTAACAGATTCTTTGTCAGCAAATCCGTAATGGAAAGCAGAGCCCTCCACCCCTTTAATCCTCATAATTCCTACCTTGCATGCAACTTCCCAGAATTTGATGTGGACTGGCTTAATATTGTAAAATTATAAAATGGTAAAATTGTCCCTTGGCAGAGGTGCAGCTCTCTCCAGTGGTCACACAGGAGAAATGTCCCATCCAGGTGCTCCTCCCAGTCCTCAGTTAAACTGCAGTGTAAAAGGAATGTGCAACACAGGTGACAACTTGGCAGAGAGGAAAATACACCATGAGGAGCTGGAGGAAGAAGCACGAGGACAGATGTGGGCATCTTGAGATGCCTGAGCCCAAGCATTATACATCTGTCTTGTCATTGTGAAGGTCCAGCACCCAAATCACCCCTTGGCTTGGGCTAGGGAGAATTTTTGTGTCAGGAAACTGCTGCAGCCGCAAAGAAAGCCTGGGATTCCTGTTTAAAGCAGGCTGGGAGGGGTGCCATGCTCGGCACACCTGGCAGCAGCATCAGTGGCACAGCTCAGGGGGGAAAGGAAGGGTAGATGAGAAGATGCTTCCGTGCTGTCAGTCCTCTCCTCACAACCCTCTCACTGCTTCCCAGGATTTCAAGCATCTCCATCTCATCCCAAATGGCTCTTCCATTCGAGAGTGAGCTTCTGGGAAATAATTCCTTTGCTCAGGATTGTCAGTCACATCCTGGGACCGTGCCTGGAACGGCAATCGTGGTCTTTGATCAGTTCCGCTGAAACAACCTGTTGTCTTTTATAATAGCATTTCCATTGGGAATATTCAGATGCTGAGGCTAAAAAGAATCATTTCACAGCACACACGCAACTACACACGCGGTGACTTTGCATTTTTATCTTTTTGATTTTCCAGTGGGTGTATTTGCCTGGGGTTTTTTTCTGACCACATCCATCTGCTTCCTAGTTCTTACAAAAGCTAGTTTACATGCAATAATTGCCATTAAAATGTGAAGAGAAAGCTCGTTGCACAAATGCATTGTTTTGCTCCTTTTAAAGCGCACAGAAGCTACAAAACTAGATGTAGCTGACTGATGGATGGGTTTATTTAATTATTACTTTCAGAAAAATGTTCTCTATCTTGCCCATAGCAGGTGCAGGCTGTGACGTGGCATTTGCTCTGGTAATTATGCAGGTTTTTTGTAAATAGCAGAACAAGTCAGGATGAAAGATAGCAGTGCCCTCAGGTTGTGGGGACAGATCCAGCTTTCTCTTTACCCAATTTCAAGTGATACATTGAAATGATAAGGTGGCTTTGATTCCTGTTGCACCTCCCACCACCGCCCCCCCCCAACTCCTGTGACATGAAACTGAGGGAGAGAGAGGGAGAGGAGCTGGAGGATGAATGTGTGGAAGGGACAGTTTGTGATGGATGCTGTTATTGCAGTGAGTGATTTGGTGTACCCTGTGTTGCAGTATAGCATTAAATGACACTGGGATGTCCAATAAACAAGAATTGAAGTGGGTTTTTTGCAGGTGAGACCCTGCAGCTCAGCACTTCCAGCCATGTGCCCACAGCCCTCTTGCTTAAGTCTCCCCCAGTATTCTCCGTCCTGTGCCTCATCCTGCTCCTCTTCTGTGTTTGAAGGAGTCTCTTCTCAGAGTTCAGGCGGTTCTCCAGCATCCCCCTCCCATCTTTATTTCCCTAAGCAAGGGATAAGTGTCAGGGGCACTGCAGGTGGGAAGAATGGAAATTCTTCCCTAAGGGAATGACAACATCAGGACAAACATCCCCCAGGCACCAGGAGATCCTTCCACAGAGCAGTGGGATCTCTAAACTGTTCCCTGAAGAAGGGTAGGTTTAGATTGAGCATTGGGGGATCAGTAGGTAAAGTCTATTCCTGCAATCTACTCAGAGCAGAGCCTGCAGCAGTGTTGGCCTTGGAGGCCTCCCAATGGTCTGAGGGGTGGGAGGATGCAGAATCACAGAATCATGGAATGATTTTTGTTGGAAAATAATTTTAAGATCAGCAAGTCCAGCCTTTAACCCAGCACTGCCAAGCCCACTGCTAACCCATAAAATCTCCAGGCAGCATGTCCAAACTTGGATGATTAAAAATTTCCATCAGGCACAACATTTTCAAAGCCAGGTAATGACCTTGTGGGCTTCTTTGAATTAATCACTTTGGTCCCTTTGAAGTGGCTCATCTGGGGTGCCCAGCACCACTCACCACCCTGGGCAGGTCCTGGATCCAAAGCCACATTTGGGAGATTTGATATCTCAGCATCTCCGCTCTCAGCTCGTGTTGCTGAGAGCCGCCTGGTGCTTTACCAGATGTTCTTGCAAGTCACCTTGAAATCAATAGGTATTGATGGGGTTTGGAAGCTGCAGAAGACAAAGTCCTGCTGCTGATGGCAGTGTGTCCGTAACAGCTCCTGGAACAGGCATCTTTAGGAAATGTTGGCTGCTCTGCTCTCCATCGTGTGTGAAATGAAATGGGAGCAAACCCCGCAATGAAAATACGTGTTGAGTTTATGTAAAAGCTCAGCTGAGCAATATAATGCTTCAATGGAAGGTGCACAGTACGTATATGAATGAAAATCAGTTAATTGTTACCATGTGTCTATCAAAAATTAAAATTAAGTCATTCACAAATCTCAATGTTTTATGGAGGGGAAGACTTTTTTTTTTTTTTTTTTTTTTTTTTTTTTTTTTTTTTAATTAGGATTAAAAATATTATCTACTTAAAATGTGTCCATGCATATAGTTCTGGTACAGCCTATGGCAACACCTATGATTTAAAAATAAAACGGTTTTTTTTCCAAGAAGGAAGCAATTTTGAGTGATAACTAATTTAGATAGTGCTAATTATATTGGTTGGAACTTGCAAAGGAGTCAATGGATAAAAAGTTGATTAAAGCAAAGTTATAAAACAACAATAAAAAACTCTAACTCTGTACTTTAAGATGTTCTGAGTATTTTAATGTTTGTTCCTTCCAGCTTTCTTAGCCGCACTGGAAAATAAATGTTTCTGTATACCTGACTGAAATGAAATGAGAGGAAAAAAGTGAGAACTTCTGAGTACGTTTAAGAGCAGTGTGTTATACACCCTGAAATACCTTTACTCAGCTGCGGCTGTTTCTAGTTGTATAGTGTTTCTGCTGATCACCTCAGTATGTGTTCCCTGCCCTCCCAGCTGAATAATTTGCACAAGAAGGTCTTGAAGTTGGTGAGTTTTCCTGAGAAAACAGGAAGATCTGACAGAGCTGCAAAGGGAATCATAAAATCACAGAATGGTTTGGGTTGCAAAGGACCTTAAAGACCATCTCATTCCACCTCCTGCCACGGGCAGAGACACTTTCCATGATCCCAGATTGCTCCAAGCCCTGTCCAGCCTGGCCTTGGACACTTCCACGGATCATGGGGCAGCCACAGCTTCTGTGGGCACCCTGTGCCAGGGCCTCAGCACCCTCACAGGGAAGAATTTCCTCCCAGTATCCCAACAATATCCCATTTAACTCTGTCCTACACAGAAAATCATTACGGTGCACACTGAAGGCTGTGTGTGCCTAATGACTTCATGTGTAGCACAACATTCTGATTGGGAACTGATCATTTAAATATATCTTTCTGGTTCAAGCTCATTGTTACTATTATTATTATTATTATATATTTTTATAGGGCCGATATTTTATTTTATTTTAACATATATCTGCCTACAATCCAATGAACAATCCACCGCACCCCGTGGGCATTTGAGAGTTATGAAATTTTCAAAACAAGGAATAGATGTTCAAAGAAGGGGAAAAACAAGTAAGAAATAGAGATATTTAATGTACATAATTCAGGCTGCAGGCAGCCTGGCATAAGTTATCCTTTAATAGAGCTGTAAGAATAATTAATTTTTCAGTTCAGTGGTCAAACTGAAAAAACTGTGAGGGAGGAAGGAGAGGAGGTGAATGGAGTGGGAAGAAACAAGGAGATGTGTTTGGGTCAACCTTAAGTAACAATTTCTCATTTTCTCTCACTGAAGCGAAACAAACACTTGTATTATCTGCTCCTTTGATAAACGGCCCTATCTGGATTCCTGAACAAATCTTCCCTTCTAGAAGCAAGGCCTGAAAGTCCTGCCTAGATTGTAGTGACACAGATCATCTTTATTTCCCTGGAAATTCTCCTTTACCTTGATCTTTCCCACCTTTCCTTTCCCAGCAAAGCTCACTCATTAAATCTGCCATTAATGAGCAAAGACTTTTATTAACCATGTAATTTGTCAAAACCTGCTGCCCAGCTTCAGTTTGCATCGTGTTCCAACGCTTCTCCTAGTGTGGACCTGTAAGACACTTTCTACTGGGAGCAAGACCCCTGCTTTTAAGGCTATTAACTATAAATTTACTGCTGACAGTAAGTTTACTTGTATGGCTTTAATTAGCAATAAATTCTTCCCTGTGAGGGTGGGGAGGCCCTGGCACAGAGAAGCTGTGGCTGCCCCTGGATCCCTGAAAGTGTCCAAAGCCAGGTTGGATGGGGCTTGGAGCAACCTGGGAGAGTGGAAACTGTCCCTGGCCATGGCAGGGAATGGATCTGGGTGGTTTTTAAGGTTCCTTCCAATCCAAATAATTTCACCATTCTAGGATTCCCTCAATGAGCTTTTCAGGGTTGTTCTAAAATGATCCTCCAAGCCCTCAGGGGAATATGGCCCAGGTTATGGGATTCACTGTGGGTAAGCCTGTGAATGATCTCAGAAGATTGGGATTTTTCATCATGCCTTTGCCACAAATTGCAGTACAGGATTTGTCCTATCATCCTCTTCTTCCCTCATGCAGGAGCCCCTCATTTTCAATGTATACAAACAACAGATTTCCCCCCCACCCCGGTATCCCCCCTAAAAAAATACAGGTGTCTGGATGATAGACTCATAAGGGTAAATTTTTTTGTGGGTAATCATCAGTGAGCCAAAAACCAGAGACATTTTTAAAGCATGCCAGCAAAAGAGGTTGCTAAAAGAAAAATCTTTGAAGGGGTATTATCCAATTAGCACTGATAGCTCTGCTAATATGGCAGCAATTAAAATGTTGTTTGTGAACTAAATAGGAGAAGACCTAAATATTCTTTGGACTTACATATGAATAATGTTCTAATATCTGGTGGAATAATTATAATGAAGCTGTAAGTATTCTCTCACGAGTTGTTTACTGAAATAGCAGTCTATTTAATCAGTAGCAATGCATTCAAGGTGACTAAATATTAAATATGATTGGCAGCTTGCTGCTTGGACTAAAACGATTAAGTAACATGAGAAAGAAAGTGACAGGTGACTTCAGTCCCCTGGAGGAAACATGCCCCAGCCAGGAAATGGGTTGAGGCTTCTAATAATATTGGTAACAAATAAGTGCTGAAATGTTTGCTTGCAGCAGTCAGTCTGGAAAGGAATGCAAATCCTGTTATACATCTTTTTCATCTTGGTGAGGTTGCAGTGGCAGCACTCGCCAGCTCTGAGGTGCTGTGCATTTCAACCACCCTGCAGGGACACTTGGGTGGGCTGTGTCAGGACCAGCAAAGCCACTCCAGCCCTCGTTGCTGAGCCAAACCCAACCATCCCTGTGGAGCCTGGTGCCCCATCACTCACATCTCCCAAAATTCAGCCTTTCTGGGGTCTTCCCTTGCTACTTATCCCATTGTTTTGGATTCAGTTGGACAAACAGGGGTGAGGGATGAATTGCAAAGGGATTCCAGGAGCCTCTGGAGGTCAGCAGGAACTGGATTTGACCCAGGCTCTGACCTAGGATCGCTGGTTCAGCTCTGGGAAGGGAACAGAGCAAGCATGGCATTTCCAGCCCCGTGTTTCACAGGGCAACAGCAAAAGCTCCTGTCTCTAAACTCCATATACAATTAAAGTATTTGCCACTTGGGGAAACTCCATGTTCGGTTTTTTTAGAGAGATGGGAAACCAGCCAGGGTCATACAGGATTTCCACAACTGCACCAAAATCTGACTCCAGTTCTTCTATTCTTGTGCCTTCCATCACAATGCTCTTTTCTAGCTGGTTCTTCACAAGCATCTCCCTCTCTCCTGGTTCTGTGGATAGGAGTGGAACCTTGAATCCTCTGCATGGCTTTCTGTAGTCACTGCTGTTGCTCTTCCCTCCTTCTGTGCTGAAGTAGCCCAGCAAAGAAGTTGGGGAGCTTGGGGCAGCTCCAAGGGCAGGAAGGGGAACTCCTTTCTCTCTCCATGTCCCTAATGGGATCCTAAGTGTGGTATAGACATGAGAGTCAATGCCCTTTTACACAGAAAGTAGAGAATGAATTCCAAACAGTACTGGAGACAGCTGACCCTTTTAGCACAATGCTTAAATATTCTAGTGCCGTGCCAAGGCAGCATGTGCAGAGTAAATATTTTAATCCCTAATTAATCACTTTGGTTAGATTGGTAAAACAGAAGTCTAATGAAAATAATTTGAAATTTCCTTCATGAATAATTGCATTGTTCAGGGGATTCTGGGAAGAGTCAACTGGCTGACCTTCCATTCTTGAGCTGCTCTATTGCTATGAGACTTAATTTGTGTCCTTCAACCCTTTTCAGTCACCGTCACGAGATTAGAAATACCTTTCATGCAGTTTAGCAGCAACTATGCAAAAGGACAGTGCAGTCAGCAGAGAGGTAAGAAATTAGCACATGCTTCCCTGTGGTGAAACACATACAGTACAGCACACAGGACAGGGCAAAGCTTCTTTTCCACTCCGTGTCCCTTTATTATGTCCTGGACATGATGGATTGCGTTGTTTATTGAAGTGCTCATGGCCATTTTTAATTAGAGTTGTGAGGTCTGCGGGTGCCAGGGCTTTGGGTATTTGCAGGATTGGAAAAGAATTTGCTTGTTGTTATGTCCTGGTGGCCAGCACCATGGTTGGTCCCGTGGTTCCAGGGGAATTTATTTCCTCCTGCAGATCCTGTCTTTCCGGTGGCCTGGTGTGAGGCACCAGTCCTGTCTGGACAAGATGGTTTGGGATGTAGCACCAAGACTCGTCCAGTGAGAGAAAAATCACACCCTTGCTGTTCACTTCAGCTTGCATTTCTCTACAGACCAGCTACAGTTCGCTGTTGAGGGAAGATTTAAGTGCAGCAAGGTCGGTGGTCCTTCCCCAGGCTTTCACCCTTGCTAAAAAAACCACATTAGACCATCCTACCATCCTCAATCCCAGTACAGTTTTTTCTTGTGCTTGACTTGCTGCAAAGGTGCAGCTGGAACTGTTCATGAGAACATGGAATATTGCGCAGACAAGGGTTTAAAAACACACCTTCAACTGATAGACCTGTGAGTGTCCTTTCCAGGGGGGCTCTTTCCCTGGGCTGTTGTGGAGCAGGCCTGTTGCTGGAAGATTCGTTTGCTGTGGAGCTGCAATTAATACTTCTGCTAAAGGTGGAGTTTCTGAGGAAAGGCAGTGGGATCAGACACTGCAAAGTTATTGGGTTTCTCTGGGTTTTGTAGACTGTCTTCTTAAAATCGTATAAGGGGTCTGTGAGGATCTCTGAGTTCAACCCTTGGTTCTGCATGGGACAGCTCCAAAAATTCTCATCCTGGAGGGTGTGTTTTGGCTTTCATGTTTTTCAGATCCTCTGCTGTCCAGGGGTGCAGTTCTGAGCCTCACATGTCAGTCAGCTCTCTACACAGAGTAGGGAGACAAAACAAATCCTTTCCCTGCTGCACACCAAGGACTACTTTCAGGCCCAGAAGCACAAACAACGGTGGACTGAGGGAAGGAACAAGAAGGATGGGACCTCACAACCTGAAGCTGTAATTGGACAATTAAACCCCAATATGCAAGTGTGAGGCCTCATGACCAGTCAGGCATTTTGTGACCATCTTGGGTCCACCTTGGGTGTAGCCCTGGCTCTTGTCCTGCCCAAGGTGTATCCTAAAGGCCTTTAATAAATACCTACTTTATTCTCCAGCTCTGTCCAGTCTCTGTTTCAGGTCAGCCTTCCCAAGGCGTCACAGCTTTTGAAGTGGCCCCCAAAGCCAGTGGGATTGATGTGAGGGTGTGGGACAGGGCTGTCACTGCCTGCAGCCATGAGGGAGGACGTGGGTTGGGTTATGGGCCATGTTATGGGGCTGCTCTGGATGCTGCTCATCCACAGAAGTTGGCTTGGGCATCACTTCATCCCAACACAACCCCAGACTGGGCTGTGAGAAAAGCAGAAGGGGGAGGAGAAGCAGCACAAGGGCAGGAGCATCTTCAGAAGGAGCTGGATTTCAGGCAATGGGAGGTGAGGAGGAGATGGGGGAGCAGCTGGGTCATACAAAGCTCAGGGAGGGAATGCAAAGGTTTTGCAAGAAACAGGTTGTGAAATGCAAAGCAAGAGGATTGAAAAGGGAAAAGTGGCTTTGGGGTTTTTTTGGGTTGTGTTGAGGAGAGGAGTGGAGTTGAGTTGAGTGTGGGACAGAGGCTTGCTTTGGGAGGGAGAAAGGGCGTGGTGGAAAATGATCTCTCGGTCCAGGAAACACATGTGTCCTTGACAGAGCCTTAGAGACCTGGGAATGTGTGTGAGCACAGCTCAGAACAGGGGCTGGTGAAAAACTCACCAAGAGAGCATTTCTACCTGTTAAGAGAATGATTTTTGAAAGGAACAAACAAATTTAAGATTTTCATTTACTTTTAGAGGACAAATATTCATCACTGCTCTGCTACTAATTTTACCTCATGGAGCCAAACTTTTTACAATGGTTATCACTTCATAGCATCTTGCAGTCTCCACTTTCCTTTGTGGTTATTTTTCGTTCTCACATTCACTATTTTATTTTTCTGTTCGTCTGCGCAGTTGTTGCTTATCAGCCATGGAAATTTACAGATATTAAATTAGCTACAGGAGGGCTCTGATATTGTTCCCTCAATGCTAGAGAAACCTATTGAGAACTAAAGGGAAAATTATTAATGAAAACTGAATGAGAAAGCTATAAAGTTCAAACAAAGTGTGTTCCCTACCTCACAAGGTCTGGATGCACGCAAAATTTCATGAAAATTACTCATAAAATGGTATATTATGTTTTGCTTCTTTGACCAAAAGCATTAGTGAAATATTTTCATTCAGTGCAAAATGTATTGGATAATAATGATAATTAATGTAGTGAACCATTTAACAAGCAGATAATACATGATATGAAGGGTTTATTATAAATAATGTGACCCTCACCATGGGACTTGAACTTGCTACTTTTGGCAATATAAAGCAAAGCCTCTGCCCTCTGGGCAGGAAAATGTCTTCTCCAGTTGAGATGCGGATCATAAAAGAGTGTAATGGAAATGAACCTTGTTTTTATGTTAAAAGGGATTGGGGAAAGAGACTAAATCTGTGTGTGTCTACACAGATAGGGCAAATATTCATCACTTTAGGGGTTTAGGGTGGTTATTTCTGGACCAAAAGGGAGGATAAATTTTAAGACATTACCTCTCCACGATAATGCTGCTGCTCTGTACTGTGTGGACTTTCTATGAGATCATAAACAAAAGCTAAATACAAACAATTCCCACCTGTTAAAATATAGAGTCTACTTTAAAGCCAGTCAGGAGAAGTCTGAAGCTTCTGAGTTTCTTGGACTTGCTGGGGGTAACTGGCTTTTGTTCTGTTACACAGAGTTCTTCCAAGACACAAACAAAGAGAAAAGCATATTTTATTGAAAAGTATAAAAGATTCCTTTGCAATTCTCTCGTGTTATTGTTTTGACACAAAGGTTGTAAGAGAGAACAGATAAAGTTAAAATCGGGTTTTCAGCCTAGATTTCCTAGCTCATTCCTTTGCCCTATATTGAGGGAAAATGTCTAGAGGTGTTACTGAATTTAGCCATAGAAACAGAACTAAACTGGTAATGAATTCAGGAGGCTGAAAGCAGCTTCAACACCTCCAGACCTGGGCAAACCTGCAGCCATCCAGAGAGAACTAAACTTCCAGAGTTCTACAGTGGCCCAGAATATTGACCCAGCATTAACGTACATGGACCTTACCAACTGCATGACCTTAACACAGGGAGAACCATGTCCTGTCCTGAAATTCACAGCAAGTGCCACTGCTGGCACTGGAGACCTTGTCCAGGATGTTGAGCAGAGAGCAGAGAGGGCTGAAACCTGTCTGAAAGCCTGGGTGAAACACAGACAAATATTTTTACAAATTAAAAACTGGCGTGGCAGAGGAAAATGGTCAGAAACTACAAAGGCCTGGGAAGGCTGATGCTCAGAGCAGCCTGCTGGCTCCAACCTGCTGCTCGGGGTTCCTGGCGAGCCATTTTAATTGAAAGTGAGAGCCTCCGTGGCAAAAGGTTGGGAAGTCGTGCTTTAATTGACTCTTTCTGAGGTTAACCATGGCAAAGAACGAGTCAGATCCCAGCTCTGCCGTCAGGTTCAGTCCTCCCCCATCATTAATTACTTTGGTTGCATTTCTTAATCAGCTCCACTCGGATCTATCGGAGAGATCCCTGGCGCCGCGCCAGCACCGCCACTCCGACTGGATAAAACACACGGCGCAGGGAAGGGGAGGAGGGCAAGCCTGGCTTGTTATTCCTTCTCCCTTTGATGCTGAACGGACTGGGTTTCCCACACAGACCGTTCTGTGCAGCTTCTTTGCCCACACCAGAGCCGCAGGATCGTTGTCCTCGTGGCCTCTCTTTGGTTGTGTCTTTAATTGACCTTCCAGCATTTTGGAGGGTTGTGGTTCAAATGAGCTGATTTTTGCCAAGGTTGTGGCAGGGCACTTTGTCCCTAAATGCTACAGATCCTCATGGAGTTGTAAATCAAGGCAAAGAGGCCCTTCAGGCTTCCCCACACTCCACCTCAGCTATCCCTGCCCATGGAAAGGGGATTAGAACTATAGGATTTTTGAGGTCCTTTCTAACCCAGAACATTCTATGATTCTCTCTGCCTGTGATGCTTGACCTGCAACAGTTGGAAGTGGGATTCCATCTCCACCTGCAGATTTGATGGAAAATTGGTGTCTTCACAGCCAGACAAATTACAGACCTGAAAAGACAAGTTTGGAGAGTGCAGGTACCAGCAGGGCAGCAGGAAGGGAGCAATTTTGCCTTGGAGCACAGAGCTCTAAGATTGTGTCCAGCCTTTCTCAAGGCTGCTGCTCAGGAATTTTCTCTGGGTTTCTCAGCCAGCTTTCATCCTTTTTCTCCACCACACTTATTTTTTCAACTGAAGACTAAACAGTTTTGTCCTCTCTGTGTTAAACAGGAGGCTACAACACACCCCACACAACTCCTAGGAACTCACCAGACATGTAGGGATTGAAGGGGCTGGAAGAAAAGACTTTATACTTTTGTGTTGCGTTTCTCTTGCAGTCAAGAGAGTAAAGCAAGTCCATTACCAAAAGCTGTCCTCTGCCATCATGTTCTTGGGAAGAATAGCTGTTTGGACAAGTTTAATGGTTGCACTTAATGTTCTTAGAGACCCCTTCCAGCCTAAATGATTTTATGATTCTTAGGGAGGTTTTCACAGAATCATTGGAAGACCTGAAAGACCATCCAGATCCAACCGCCCTGCCATGGATAGGGATGACTTTCACTAGACCAAGTTGCTCCAAGCCCCATCCAACCTGGCCTTGGACTCTTCCAGGGATCCAGGGGCAGCCACAGTTTCTCTGGGCACCCTGTGCCAGGGCATCCCCACCCTCACAGCCAAGAATTTCTTCCCAATATCCCATCTATTCCTGCTCTTTGGCAGTGGGAAGCCATTCCCCCTTGTCCTGTCACTCCAAGCCCTTGTCCAAAGTCCCTCTCCAGCTCTCTTAGGGTCCATTAAAAGTACTGGAAGGAGGTTTCTCCTTGTTTGGATGAGGCAGTTCAAGCCCCTCCACTTCTCTTGCTGAAGGGAGGATGAGAAGCGAGCACAGCCCGTTCCAGCATTTTGATGTCTCAGATTTTCTTATCTCATCATGAGACCAGTCCAGGGGGAGAGGAATGGTGAACCCAGAACAACCACAGCACACTTACTGTAAGGGATTACTTTCCCCCCCGCCCTTGGAAATTTCACAACTGGCTTTAATTAAGTTCTTCCAAACCCAGCAAACACACACAAGGCATTAGAAGGAGAGGGTACGTGTGCGCGCGCGTGTTTGCCGGATGGGATTTTTGCAAGTTTTCCTTCCTCTAATGAAAGTTTCCTTGGCTGTCCCCATTAGAACAGGCTGTAGCCAAGCTTCTGGTGGGCTGACACCCCGTGGCTTGGCCCTGGGGTCACACACTGGTGCCAGGTGGCGAGAGAGCGGCATTTCTCTGCTAATGACCCAACTGTGCAAAATATGCAAAGAAGATCTAAAAGGAGTAAGATATTTATTTCAAACTCCTCCCCTGACATATTTTTATTACTTTCAATATACTCTTTGGATTACTGACGGCATGTGTCTTTTAAACAGCCCCTGGGACCTGCCTCCCTGCCAAAACCCCTAAAAGGTGCTGATTTTGCTGTCGGTCCTGCTTGTAAAATGTGTTGTCTGAAACCACCTCTTCCTCAGCAGGATATTTTCTGAGTAGTTTTCTCTCCACCTCTGCAAATTTGTGTGCTTTCCATTTGTCTGCACGGGGGTTGCTAATCAAGGATGTCATGAGCTCTCAATGAAACGAAGCCTTTGGATGTGGGGACCCAGAAAAATGGACACAGTGTACTCCCAAAATGTTCTTAGTAGCACATGTGAATTTCTTTGCACTCAAATTAAGCAGGATTAAAGCAGCTAAACTGTTGTTGCTCAGTTCTCTTGGATCATGTGACAAAGCCTGAATCGCTTTTAGTCACTGGTATAGGCCTCAGTCAGTCCCTTGATCTCCAAATTAATTTTTGAATTGAATGATTGTGTGGGGTTTTTTGTCCTAATTGAGTCTTCAAGTGAAAAATGCTTACCAAACAGATGGAAAACTGAGGACAAAAGGCTCTATTATGTAATTAAAAAAGGGAGAGTTCACTCCAACAGTTTGAAATTAGTACTTGGAGGCTCAATTTTTTTGTTTTTTTCCTTCATAAAATCCCAAACAGTAAGCAATATGCAGCGTGTGCAGCGTGTTTGGCACAGCTTGGTGGAAAACCATGAGAAAGGAAGAAGGTGAAAAATTCTTACCAGCAGCTCTCACAGCAGACATTACAAAGCACCTGAGTAATTTATCGATCCACTCCTCATTTTTCGTTAGTTGATATGTCAGTAGCAATATTCCTTTTTCCCAAGAAGAAAAAGGTTTGAAGCAGTAGCAGTGTAAAGCTCAGAGGTGGTTCATGGATATGAAAACCCCAAAAATTTCCCCTGGGAAATGCACTGGAGTGTTGCAAGTTCTGTGGGACCTTTGGGGATCCCTGGGGTTTTCTTCCTGTCCCCAAACACTGGGCTGGAAGGATGGGGAAGTACCTGGAGTTTCTTCAAGGAGCTCTCTTTCATTCCTAGCTGCAGAGTTAATTAATATCCTTGTCTGCTAATGAGCAGGAGTAAATGGGTTTTATTGACAACTACTGAAGTCAATGGGGTTTATTGATAATTACTGAAGTCCAATCAGAAATCTGGGTTAAAGTGGGCCATGTTTTAGCCAGCTGTCTCCTTGGCAAACAACTAATAGGTGGAATTGCTTTTTACCCCCCAAATCCCCGTTGTTGCTCCCTGTAGTTTAACACAAAGCTAATCACTGTAACTGTGCTTGTGCTAAATATTTTTCAATGTTTAGAACTCATATATTTGATAATTCTTTACTTCTTATTGCCTTGGAAACTGAATGTTTTTAAGCTGCTCCAAGTTACAGTCACTGCTTAATAAAAAAAAAAGAGAGAAACCACCGAAATATTGTTTGACTTTTGGCCATGGTTATGGGAAGATCATTGGCTCTGGTGAGGTACAGAAGCCACCAGCGTCAACAAGACAGCGAAGAGTTGCCTTTCTATACCTTGGCATTTCCTTCAAAGTGCTGCTGCCACATTTTTTGGGAGTTTTAGAGTTCTGTGGTTGGATGGATCTTTGACAGGAACCATCACTTGTGTTGGGCTCTTCCACAGCCTTGCATGTTTTGGTCCATTTATTGTGTGAATGTGATCCAGGGAGCTCCTGTGTTCACCTGGGGCATCATATTGCTCATAAATACTGCACAAAGGGTTTGATTCTGCTTATTCCAACAGTGCTCAGATTTCCTGGCACAATTTGTTGATGAGTAATGGAAGTAGTCTGACTAAGTGTGTTCATACATTTAAGAAGAGGATTTTCCCCAGTGAAGCATCTGGGAGATGCTGGGGACTTAAAAGGTTCACAAAAACCTGTATGGTTTCAAGATCTGCTGGCCATCATTCAGTGTTAGGATTTCTCCCTCCCTGGGATCTTGTTGTGCTCCTCTTGGAGCAAAGGAATACTTCTTGCACATGGACAGGGAGTAGGCAGGTCTGGGCTACAGACTCTGAGAGAGAAAAAAAAATGGGAGCAAAGAAACTGCAGCCAGAACAAGTAACGGCAATTTCTTTCCTGAGGTGAAAACATGGCACTGAGTTCAGACAGGTAGGACCTTGTTCAGGCAATTAAATTGACACAGGGCAGGATTAGATGGGTTACTGGGAAGAAATTCCTCCCTGTGAGTGTGGGGAGGCCCTGGCACAGGGTGCCCAGAGAAGCTGTGGCTGCCTCTGGATCCCTGGAAGAGTCCAAGGCCAGGTTGGATGGGGCTTGGAGCAACCTTGGATATAGTGGAAGGTGTCTCTGTCCATGGCAGGGGGTGGAATTGAATGAACTTTAAGGCTCCTTCTGACCCAAACCACTATGATTCTTTGATTCTAATTAGTGAAAATGGAATATTTGCAGGATGGGAGACCTGCAGGATCTAACTCCATTGGGATATTTCCATATTTGTTGCAGATGTACTTGTGGTTGGTCTGTATTGAACAGTGTCCATGCACAGGGAAGACCACCAGGATGGGATGATTCCCACAGCATCTGCCCCCCTCCTGGCTCAGCTGGGCACTTGGGAACCCAGTGGGTTTGCAGTGCCATCCTCAGCAGACATACTCAGCAAAGCCTGACCACCAAGCCAGCTCCGCTCCCTCTCTGGGCTGCTCCAAGCTCACCCCAACAGTCTCCAAATCAGATCCTGTAAATCAACTCTCCTTAGCTTCCATTATTTTCCTGAATTAGAAGTTCAGGGCAGGCTTATTCTCATTTTGCCTGAAATAGCAGCGCATGAGCTGGACAGGAACAGGTCTAACCTTTCAGCAGAGTTCAGGCTCTGCCACGTCAGCGATTGTTCCTTGCCATCGCAGTGTAAAACTCTTTTCCCTTTCACTTCACATCATTTTCTTTCTGCAGAACGCTTTCAGTGCAGATAATGCACACGGAGGTACAATGCAGGCAGTTGTCTGAGAAAAGAAACCCGTTTTCTTCTAGTGGGTGGTAGGTAAGAATTACTAATCCAATCTGCTTGAGTTAACGCAAAACAAGGATTAGGGTAAAGTTCCCGAATATGTTAATCTTCCTTTATAGAGGCAAACTTTAGCGCCGCTATCAACCCCGTGGTTTATAGTTCACGGGAACAATGAACCAATTAAACTCGAGCAGAAAAAAATCTTGCACAAGTTTTCTGATTGTTACCTAATACTTTGAATTCTTTTGATTCTTAATTATTTGCCACTGTGTCGTAGACGGGGGAAATAAAACATTGTTTATTATTCATTAGACTGTTTCTAAACATATCCATAATTAACTGCATCTTATTGTAGTTGTTCTTTTCATCTCTCGCTTTATGAAAGTAGGTATTAAATTACACATAAGGGCCTGGATAACTGATATAATTATTGGCAGTGGAAATGGATGGCTTACCGGAATTGTTGCGCCTATTCATAGTCAGCTAGTTGTGAAGAAAACCTCAGCTTGTGTGAAGGAAAGAAAAGGGGACATTCAGAACCATTTCTCTGAGGTTTCGGGAAAGAAAAATTACCTTATTTCACTTTTTATAAATGATCACTCAACAGCAAAATGCCCTCTGGCCTTACAGAAACAAGGCTTAAACACTGTTTTAGCCCTGTTGGCATCCAAAATATTCTTACTTACTGCTGCTCCTACAGCAATCCATACAACTTGAAATTTTTTACTGTGTGCTCTGGATTTTTTTTCTGCCTTTCAAATTTTTGACTGGAGAGCAGAGCAAAAGGAGAATAATTGGACTTTCTGCTTGAGACAGAAACGTCAAGGATTTACTTTTAAATGCTAAAGGGTCTCTTCTCCTGTCAGTACCTGGGGGTGTAACTTTGGCACATCAATTAGAGAAATGTAGTCCTAAAGCAAATGTTACACTGCAGGATTTCAGCAACTTCTGTGCCAGTGGGTCAGAAAAGGCAGTTTAACTTCAGAGTAGCAATGTAGATGTTTTACCTAACAAGCTATTGATCCTGGCGATAAGTAGACAGCAGGGTTGTTTTTGCAGTATCACCAGGTACTTGTACTTGTTAGAGACTGAATCCCACTGCAATCCAGTGGAAAAGCTGTTTCTGGGAGATTCTGATGTCACCACAACTTCTGGAAACCTCAATAATTATTGAGGATTTAATTGTACCCAAAAGAGAAGGGAAGTAACCCTCTACTAAATACATCTTTGCTTACAACCAAAATTCCAATGCAATGTGCTTTATAAAAAAATACTCAGGATACAGCAGAGATGTTGGATATTGCAATCCAAGCTCCAGTTCAGTTCATTAAGTCACATTTATAGTGTTTTCAATTAAGAGAATTGCAGTTTAGGGAATACGACAGGTCACAGCAAGTCAGAGTACAGGTCTGTGTAGCAGACCACTTGTCAAAGGTTCATTTTATTTAGTAAAAATTAGTCAGCTTTTACATCCCCTTGGTGAAAAGTGGGCCCTTGTGCTCGGCACTGAGCTGACCCCTGCATGCTGGAGTTAAACTTCTCAGCAGGAAACAAGGACTCCTCAGGGGCAGTGACCCAGCGTCTTGTTTTTATTCCTTTTGTTCAACTCCCTTGATTTCTGCTTTTCACCTGAGAGGAGCAGACAACTTAGCCTTCGCTCTTCTCCTCCATCCTCCCTTGACCCTCCAACTCATCTCTGTGCTCTCTCCATCCAGAAAAAACCTTTGGGAAGGTGCAAGTGAGGTTGGGGGACTTTTTTAAACTGCCATCAGCGTGCCACCAGAAAGTGCAGTGCTCGGTGCACCATCACCTCCCAGCACAGATAATCAGAGAATCCTTCTGTTAGGAAAAGAAATTTGAGACTGAGCCCAACTGATGCCAAAGCCACCTCTAACCCATGCCACACCCACATGGTTTTAAATTCCTCCCTCCTGAGCCTGTGCTTGACAACATTTTAGATGAAGAAATTTTTCCTAATATCCAATCTAAGCCTCCCCTGGCACAGCTTGAGGCTGTTTCCTCTCGTCCTGTCACTTGTTACTTGCGGGAAGAGACCAACACTGATATAATAAGGGAGTGCCCACATGGATTTAGTGAGAAACAAAGCACATTAAAATCTCAAACACAGCCAGGACATCTCTCCCAGTTTGGAGAGCTGTTTTCTGGGAGCTGAGGGAAGCAGTTGGCTGCGGGGTGACAGGTTAAGTGTGGTCTGTCTGGGGGCCAGACACTCCGAGGTGTAAACTGGGAGCGCTCCCAAGATGCCAAGTTACATCTTCTGGAGAGCTGCCCTGCTCCGTCAGGCTCCGCCGTGCTGGGGCCCCATCCTGGGAGCTCTGGAGCCAGTGGGAACAGATGGCACTCAGCACTTGGCAGCATTAGACCCCAAATCCCAGGTCCTCGGTCTCTTTTTTTTGTCTAACCACCAAAAAATCTCTTTCAGTTCACAAGGGGCAAAGCAGCAGCAAAACCGAGGTGGAGTGAGAGGCGCTGGGCAAACCTGGTTTGCTGCTTGAATAAATTTGCAAAAGTAGCGAGTGCTTTTTGCAAGCCCTCCAGTGCACAGCAGAAATAGTCCAAGTTTGAGGCTGGGGGACTTTTCAAGCTCGTTTCCCTGCTGTGGCACATAACGAACAGACAAAAACCCCTTTCTGTAGCCTCCGCTGGCTGTGACATTTGTTGGTGTCTGTGGATCTTATTCAGAGCGCTTTGTGCAACACTCGTAGTAATGTAACTGTATTGTGGCAGGAGACTGGAGAGGGCAGAGGATCACTCGCTCGAAAACATGACCTTTTAATTTAAACAAAAGACTTGAAAAAATGAAAGTGGGTCTTAAATGCAGTTTAATCAGTCAGGCGAAAGATGTCTAATGAAGCTGCCAGACAGATTTGTAGCCAGACTGTCACTTTACCCACCATGTTTACAGCCTCCAGTGGTGAGATTACGACTGGGTGAAGGAACAGTCTATCCAAATTTCCCCAGTCTGCTCCTCTACCCTGTGTGTTGAGTTTTGACAATTTGACAAATTGTTTTGTTGTGCTGTCCCTAGACCTGGAGGAGCTGAGAGTGTTGCTACCACTTTAGAGTGCAGCTGAGCGTCGCCTGATGGAGGGATGAGAGACCCAAAGAGATGCTGCAATGCTACAAAATCAAGGTAAACCATCTTGGACTTCCCGCTTTACAACATTTTACTCCTAGGTGATCTGTGCTCAACCACCTGCCTCTTGAATAAGGGCAGCTGAAAAGTTTCAGAGTAATTTTTAAACGTTTTGATTCCCTCTGCTGTGAATCCATGAGCTGTTTTTTTACCAGGATCTCTATTTCTTAGTTAAAGCCCCTGGGGTGCTGCAGTGATGAATAGTGCAGCTGTGGAAACCTTTTGGCAGTTGTGGCTGCATCAGAAGATGCCTACACCAAGAAGGGACTTGATTTAACGAGAACCAAGTGAGAAACCTCCCCCAGAGTTAAATTCCCAGCTCTGTGACCACCATGGCGGCGGCGATCGCACATTTCTCGCCGACACCAAATTGGTTCTGTCTTAGCATTTTTGGATGCACGGTTGTTATTTATTTTGCAGGGAAGGTTTGTTCCTTAAGAAGTTCTCTGTGGCTGCCCATTGTAGAGGCCAACCTCTGTGTTTATCCACAGGCTAAGCAGGGCTCAGACACGCAGCATCTGAGCTCCCCCGCACAGCCATGTCGGTGAACCCAGGCTGGAAGGGGCGGAATTGCCTCTCCAGTAGATGAGAGGGGATCCATTTTCCATGCTAGCTCTTTCCTGGGGGGCTTTGCCAAGGAGAGAAAAAACCACTCGCAATTTTCTGTCTTTTCACCCTGTTTTTGTTGTTGTTGTTGTTGGGGTTTTTTTTTTTTTTTAAAAAAAAAAAAGAACATCTAAGTTACCACTCCTGCTTTCTCACCATAATCCCACAAATCCTAAAGTATGTCTCCCAGTCCTTTCATGCTAAAAGCATAAGACTGCGTGTGTTTTGCAGCATTTAGGAAGGTGCTGGCTGTTTCCCCATTTGCATACACACTGTGTCACTAAAAGAGCCAAACCAGGAAAAGCAGTTCGAACTCAAACATTTGCTTATTTTTCTCAGGTACTTTAAAGCCAATTTTTATTTTAAAATCACTTACGTGACATGATGTTTAATTCTGCTTCAGTGGAACAAGACAAGTGGACAAACATGACTTTCCTTGTGAGTTGCCTTTTTATCCTTCTCCCTTTCCCTAAACGCTTTTTTCCCCCCTAACTTTCATGCTTAGCAAAAAAACCCTCTGTAATTGTCTTGTCATGATTGTAGCTTTTCCCATTCACCGCCACTTTACAGGGAAGCCCCGGGAAAAGAATTCTTAAAAATGAAATTTCATGCTTGCATGTGTTTCTGTGATCTGCAGTGTGTATGATCTCCGAGTGGAAAAACTTCTCTAAAAATAACTGGATTACCCTTGCTCCGACGCCATCTGATGCCTCCTGAGCAGATCCCGCCGCTCGCCTGTGATCTCTCGCCCACCGCAATCGGGGTGACAGGCATTGAGGAGAGGGGCTGCCGGTGACACCCCTGCCCTCACCCCCCTCGGGACACGGGCTGGGGGAGTGGGGCAGCCCCTCTCGGTGGAGCAAAAAGCCCTGACCTGTGGCAAACAGGGAAATTCCCATTACCTGGTTATTCAGGAAGACCCACAGGGTTTTGCCTTGAAAGTTGTTTTCAGGATTATTTTCCTTGCAGGCCTCCTCCATACAGGGTTTGGTTTTGGTTGGGTTTTTTTTTTGGGGGGGGGGGTTTGGGTTTTTTTTGGTTTTTTTTTGGTTTTTTTTTGGTTTTTTTTTGAGGGAATGGGTTTGGACGATGCAGCTTGGGGTGTGTGTGTCCAGTGGTGTGTCCGGCAGGGCACCATCCCAACCCCCCCATCCATCAGGAAGGCTCCCATGGAGCCTGAGGGCTGGGACCTGCCCCCTTTGGTTGTAAGAACCTCTTCTCTCTTCAGCCTCCAGCCCTGGTCTGGGGCCTGCAGGTGGTATTGCAGCCCAAGAAATAAATACTGATAGAGCCCAGCGATCCAAATATTCATCTTTCAAGACTTTTTTCTTCTTGTCTTACCAGCTCTTTTCCTACACAAATGCGCTCTTGGGCTTCCTTAGGATGGGAACTGCAGATGCAGCCAGAGCCACGGCAATCAGCTTCCTCTTTCCCTGCTGCCCAGCGATTTCATGGCAGGTTTTCCTGTCTGGAAGTAGAAATGACTTTGCAAGTCCTTGCTCCTGCGATGCCACCCACTAATGGCACCTGCCAGCTGAGCCAGCGGTGCCGACAGGACAAAGAGAGTGTGTCCTTCTCTGGCATGGCTGTATCCAGCCCTGACCCACATAAGTAACAGTCCCTCAAGGGCTACCTTGAAAAGGGATTAGGAAGGAGTGGGTAGGAAAAACCACTGAGCAGATGAGAGTAATAACACATTAGCAGGAGCAGGAAGGCTGGTCCGGTGATTGAACACCAGACTTGGACTCAGGAGATCAAGGTTTAATCCTCCATTCTTCCACAGATGTTGGCAAGTCACTTAATCTCTCTGTGCCTCAGTTCCCCATCTGGAAAAGGAAGATAATGGTGGTTCTTTTGTCTGCACTGTCTGTTTAGATTTCTAAGTTTTCCAAGGCCAGGGATGCTTCTTCAGGAGCATGTAGATGGCACCTGCCTCAGCAGAGGGAATCACACTGCAGCCTTCCATGCTAGAAATGGTAATTAATAACAGAACTATCAGTCCTTTAATCATCAGAGAACTCACGCCAGTTTGCAACAAAATTTGTGATTAGTGCATGATCAGACCTTTAACTGAAGTTGAATAAACACTTCATATAACGTAATGGGCATTTCCAGAAAATGTTTTGTGGGGTCTTGGGACTCTCTTTCTTCATCTTCAGATGACCACAACCGTCATCTCCACCCTGTAATACCCGAGAGCCATTTTCAAGCTGGGTGTTGAGGCAGAAGTTGTGGAGAGGGGATTTTAACCGACAAGAAATATCAACAACAGCTTTGCCTGTGGTCCTTTCCAGCCCACCATGGATTCAGAAGAAATCAGACCTAATTCCTGCTGTGGGAATCTGCAATCCCCCTGCTTTGGAACCCTCTGTTTCTCCATCACCTGAAAAGTTTGGCCTGAATTCATAAAATCATGAAGTCATGGAATATGCTGAGCTGGAAGGGACCCAAAAAGGTCATCAAGTCCAACTCCTGGCCCTGCACAGGACACCCCAAGAAGCACACAGGGTACCCAAGAACATTGAATTTAACACTCTCAGGTGATGTATATGTTATATTATTAAGGGTGATGTTGTTATTACTCTGGGGAACCTACCACAGCCCAAATCACCCAGGTAACTTTTCAGGAGAAAAAGCTCAAAGTAACTATTTCCAGAAGTTTCCTTTTGCTGATGTGACATGAAAGAAAAATATTTTTGAGTCTGCTCACTCTGCTTTCCAGTGGGAGAGAATTGGTATCTGTCCTGATTATACTTAGCATCTACCAGAGTCTTCACTGAGGTTAAAAGGAAATTTCAGCAGGTAGGATTATCTCCAACAAGTGCTATATCCTGCCAAATTGTGTTTGGATTTTGTTAGACTTATTTACTTGTTCACAACACCCAGGGAAGCAAAGACTTTTTTTTTTCCTGTAAAGAATTTGGCTGTGTTTGAAGACATAGGAACTGTATTTTTCAGGTAAATCAGACCTTTGGGGTTTGACACAATATTGATTTACTGACTACCTCTCTCTTCTGCTGGGTATGCCATGGCTGCTGTGAGCAGTGCTGAGCTGTTAGAGGGTTGCAGGAATGCTTTCTGGTGGCAGGTTTAGCTTAGGACAGTTGAAGTTTTTGGGATTAACTAGTTTATAGTTCTGTCTTGGTTCCAGCCTGGTCTCGAGAACTGTGGGATGTGCTGAAACTCCCTCTGCATGTCCTCTCTTTCTCCATCTCCTCTGACTCTGTCCAAAAACCTCAGTGAAAACTCAGGCCTGATGGTGATGCCCTCACTGATGGTTCCACAGATAAACCCCCTGACTTCAGCCCTAAGATCCATCCATCTCCTGTTTTCCCTGTGCTCGTCCTTCGTGCACATCTTTGCTTTCCAACGCTTCCCATCTTGCTGTTCAGTCCTGGATCCCGGTTTTATTAATGAGACATCAGGCTCTAAAGTGAGCTCTGGGCCTCTCAGTCCTTTTCTTGTTGTCTCTGCCCCTGATGAAAATCTTCTGTGTTTGTTTTATGTACACAGTGGATGGTGTGGCAGTGGATGGTTCTCTCATATATTTGTATTCAAGGGATGATCTGACTGGAGAACCTATGCCACACTGCACCTCGTACTTCCAAATCCTCTTTCGCTGAACAGGTAAGGAGCTCTGAGACTTCTGGAGTCACAGCAAATTCCTGCTGAAGAGGGAAGAGTGGGGTAAGTGGAGACATTGCTTTTTCAGTAGGTTAGGTGTCCCCACTGTGGAGGAAATGCTCTGGAGTGAATATTCTGTGTGTACATGATAAGCCGTAACTAGCCCTGGTTATGTGCATGTTGAAAAAGATGGAAACAAAATTACAGATATTTTTCTCTTTATTTTTAAATTCTAATTGTCACTTTTTAATTTTTTTTTCCAGTGACTAATTGCACTGAAATGTGGGTGAAAGAGGGTCTGGGTTTACCAGTTGGTTGGAAATTAAGAAGAATTTTTAAAAATTGTCCTTTTTTTTATTTCTGCTGAAAACTGTCTCTCATTTATTTGAGCAAAACCTCTGTCATGACCCCTGTCCACAGTAGTCTGTGTTCTTGGCATCCTTCTTGTCCCATGGGGTACTATTTTTGGCATCTTCCAGCTTCCTTGTGGTCCTATATTCTTGTCTCTGAGTCAAGAGAACTGGGGGGATTGTGGGGGTGCCAGGTGAAAATAAATCCTGGAAACATTTACTCTTTCCCCACTGTAAATTTTCCATAAAGGAGAGAAATTTTTAAACAGCTGCAATTTACAGTGCTTTGCTGCACAAAGGGTTTTAAAACATCAGATCTATTAGTTCTAGTTAATATAGGCCAAGTTATTCTGAGAGATGAAAATTCTACCTAGATCTTAAATCTTTCCTGGCAGTGACAGATGCCAAAGCCTTTCTGGAAAAAAAAAAAAAAAAATACAATTGTTTTGTCAAAGCTCACTTTATAAATACCTTTTGCTGGAATGATGATGCTTTGTTTGAAACACACTGCAGAAAACTGACAGTGGGGATGGAAAACGCTGACCTAGTTTTATCCAGAACAAAAGCAGGATTTATTTTTTTTTGGTACAAATTTTCCTCTTTTTCTTTTTTTAATTCTTCTTTTTCTTTCCTTGTAAGAAAAGAGAGTTTAATAAATGCTAGGGCTTAGGGAGGAAGCTGGTAATGGGAAGAAAAGCCAAGTACCTTCATGGTCAAATGTCCACAAGAAACCTTTATAATCTGCCTACAGCTCTTGGGCAGGTCAGTGCTGCCCTCTCTGAGAGGCTGGGGGCCTGGTGCTTTTGATTGTTATGAGACCATCAGTCCTCAGCCCTACAAAGCACCTTCAGCTTCTGCTCTGAGCTGGATTTTCAGTAAAGTAAGATTAAAATGTGCGTTGAGGCATCCCCTGTAAATGAGATGGATGTGTGGGTTCTGATTTGGCAGGGATGGATGAGCACTCTGGATGCCAAGCCAAGGAGTTTTTCATTGGTTTTGCTGGAGGTCAGGTGGGCTCCTTCTGATTCCTGACTTTAAAAAACTGTCATCTTCCTGCCTTTGGGTGAAGGACCCCAGCAAGTGGCTCAATAGGTGAAGGAAATCCTGTTCACATTTCCTGGTAAGGAAAAGCAAATTAACGGGAAAAAAGTCCAGCAGAGCTGTTGCACCTTTAAGGTGCAACTTATGAATGTGCTGAGGGGAACACAGTCCTAGTTCTTCTCCTTTTTGTATCAGGCACCTGCTTAAGCCACACTTTGTGGAATTAAAGGGAAAGGATCCGAGGTCAGGCCCCGCACTGGTGCTGTTGAGAGAGGGCACTAAGGGTCTGAATTCCCAGGGGAATTGATACAGCTCTGATGGTGCTGGAGACCAGGTTGGATGGGCTTGGGATAGTGGAAGGTGTCCCTGCTCATGTCAGGGGGTGGAATGGGATGGAGTCTGAGATCCTTTCCAGCCCAGACCATTCTGGGATTCTGTGGTCTCAGGGCAAGATGGGTTGGAGAGGATAATTGAGCAGAAATCATTCTTCCAGGAAAAACAAAGTTCAGAACACACATAGAAGCTCAACCAAAGCTTTTCTTCTTAAGTTTGCCCAAGACATCATTAAAATTAACGTAAGCAATGAAGGAGCACTACAAGATCACTTAATTTTCCCTCTTTTTTAGAGCTCCACAAGCATTTGGCCTCCACCAGGTTCACATTCCTCGTTGCGAATTTCTTGTTGCTTACACCAGGAGCATCTTCCAGAGCATTCCAGGTCATTAAAAATTCACTCTCTACTTTTTAATCTCTGTCAGCCTTGAGCACGAGTTTCCCTCCTGGAATGTCGCTACCTCATTGCTCATTGTCAGGAAGGTTTTCCCTTGGAATTTTCCCCAGCTGGTGCCGGAGTGGGCCGTTGCTGTGGGTCAAAGTTTGCATCTCAAGCCATCAGTTTCCATCATGGTGTTTGTCACGAGCTAAGGATGTTTTCAGGAGATGAAGCAACGTGAGGGCAAAATGCGTTAAAATTCAGCCTGCCTGTTCCAGGCTGTAAATGAAGCAAATTTTTTTGGTAAAAGAGGAGAATTTGAAATATTGTGATATACTTCAATTTTGTTTCAATATGCTATTGAAATATTGAAAATTTCTGTATCGAAATATAGAAAAGATAAACTATTAATATTTGCTGCCACTGTTTTTCTTCTGCGCTGTTGGTAGTATTGGCTTGTGCAGGGCAGCAGAGTGTTTTTTAAAATTATATTAAAAACTACTATTCTTTATTTAGAAATGTTAAAATTTACTAAGTATTAATTTTTACTAAAGAATTACTAATGTTTATTAAAAATATTAGTTTTACTTGTTGATAATAAAAATAATATTTTCAGTAATTTTAAAATTAATATTAATATTTGTAATTTAATACTAAATTAAATATTACATGTATTTAATATTGTTTGATATTACTTGATGTGTAATATTAATATTAAATTAATATTAAATTAAATATTTTGCTAATACTTGTTTTCTAATTCCAGAGATATGAAACTATGGAGAGGTTTGTGGAGCATCGAGACCTATACAAACATAATGAAAAAACTCCAAACAATATAATAATTAGATAATTTTAATTATTGATAATTTCCATGCATTTTAATTTTTTTTTTTTAATTTCCTTAAGACTGCAATGTGATTCTTTTAGAAAATCACTTCCTTTCTTGAAAACTTCATCCTTTGTGGACTAGAATTTCAGCTACCAGAAGGTCTAGGGCCAACTATCACTTGGAGATGTTTTTTAGACTAAATAATAGAGGGTTCTTAGGCAGTCATTGCAAATAACTGGGTTTTGTTCAGTGAAAAATGGATTTTATTATACAAGGAAACAAAAAATTCAACCTCCAACCTACTGCACAGTTAACCGCCATTTTTGTGCCCGCCTTTTGCCTTTAGTTGCAAATTCAGATCTATGAGAGGCCAAGAACACTCAGAAAGCTGAGATTAAAGGTGAAATATCCCACAGCTGATGGGATTTTGCCCCTCACTGCTGTCACTGTGGTTCCAGTCTGGCGGCTGCCTGAGAGGGCACCGTTGGCTCTGCCCAGCGGGGTGGGAAGTGCTTGGGAATATCACGAGGGGTTCCTGTGGAGATGCTGGGGGTTATCCAGCTCCAGAGACAGCCCCTGACACTCCAGCCAGTGATGGGCTCCCTCGTCTTCCCTGGGTTGTTTGGACCAGGGTTTAGCATCCCCACAAAAAGCCCCCGGTGAGCATCTCCTCCAGGAGGAGGTTAGGAACTAACTTAGCACTGACCAAATACCTCCAGGGTGCTCTGCTGCTCTGCTGTGGACTCCGTGCCTCAGAAATCTGGTGAATGGCACCAGTTTGCCACGGGGGAGAGAAGAAAAGCAGTGCATTTTTTCAAACAACTTTGGGTGCTGAAGTTACTCTTTTAAAAGGGAGATAACTCAGAAAGACGCCACACCGGAGTGGAGAGGAAACAGAGTCTCTGGGGCTCTGGCTCAGCCCCACCATGGTCAGCACCTCATTAATCTCCCTACCTGTTGACCAGGTGGAATCACAGAGCAGGGAAGGGAGAAATCTCCATTTGTGAAACCAGCAGAGTGACCAAACGAGGTGCTGGGCACTCTCAAAGGCAGCAGGATGCTGAGAAAGCCTCGCGTGTCACTGGTTTGATGTGTTGGTTCTCCACACAGCGAATTCAAAGCGGGGACACATCTGAGGAAGAAGATAGCCTAATGAGTAAGTCATTTGGTAAATAAGACCAATTAAAAATCGAAAGCGGTACACATCTGAAAAGGCAGATAATATGGTGGGTAAGACATTTGGTAAATAAGAGCAAATAATGATGTTCTAAACCTCAACCTAACACACTCGTGTCAACACTTGTGGTCTGGCCCACAGCAGGTTTGTACCATCTCTAAAATACACATAGGTTTTTGTCCTCTATGGGAAATATTTTGTTGCCTTCTAATCAGGTTTTTTGCTTCAGTTTTGGGGATGCAGTAGGATCCAAACAGGGGATAGTAGTCATCCCTTTCCCCCCCACCTCTTTTGTTTGTTTGTTGTGTGGTTCAGGGTTTTTTTTTTGTTGTTACATTTGGAACACGTGCAAGAGTAAGCTGTGATGGAAATGCTTTTACGGTTTTATTTATTTAGAAGTGTTGTTAGGACCAATATTTAATGTTTAAACAGAGGTGTTTATGGGGCTATCAGGTTCTTTAGAAAATGCTGATGCCTTTCTTACCTAACATATCATCTGTCCAAGGGCTTCAGGTTCAGCCTAAAACAAGTCTAGTCCTTAAACAATCTTTGACCCCAGCTTTAGAGCTGTGGGACAAAACTGGTCCATCTCATGAGGCAGTGGCAGAGCCCTGTGCACCCCTTTGGTTTCAGGGAGTCATTATTTGAAGTCTGGGTGGTCCATAGATTGACAAACTGTGCATCCCAAACTGGATCTTTCTCATAACTTAAAATCAGTGTGAAGTTCACCATTCCGTGGTGTTAAAATACCCATTTCTGATTTGATGACTTCAGGAGCTAGACAGTTCCCCAGTTTGCTCAATTTCTGTCACTGGAGTTGATCACTTTCAGTATTAAACATATTTATCTTATTTCTAGAATTTTTCTGACTGAGTTTTCAGGGTGTTGCTTCTTTATACATCTTTCTTTAGGTGTCAAAATCCATGTTTCTATCAAGTGGGCTTTTTTAGATTAAAGTACCATCTAAAATCCTCTGTCTGGACAGATGCTGCAAACCACAATTAGACCAGAGTTGCTGCTTGACATTTTTCACATTGCAATTACAACTAATCTGTGCAGAGCTCAGCTCACGTGGTACTTGATGGGAATTTTTTTTGATGGAGGAGGGGTGAAAAAATAAATCAAATTTTTTCAAATTCACTTCTGCTTCAAACTACTCTTGGAGAATACTTTGAATGGAAGGTTTTTCCTTGTTTTGTTTGTTTGTTTAAAGCATGTCTTACTGCTAGGAAGTGAATATTTGAGCTCTGCAGTGGCTGATGAGAGATGCCACCCAGCAGTGCTTCTCTGCCAACAGTGGCTGAGAACTTGGGACTCCCAAGGCCAAATTTCCAGTTTCACTACTTGGGGGGGAAAAAAAAAAAAGGGAAAAAAGAAAAAAAAAGTTAATTCACTCAGCAGTGTTTCAAGGGTTATACAGGAAATTTTTGTTCAGCAGGTTCTTATTTGAGGACAAAGCAAATTCAGGCTTTTCCTTCTCAGTAAAAAGTGACAGAGGAATAACTCAGGAGAGTAATTCATTCAGAAACAGGAAGAAAATACAAAGTATAATATTCCATAGCTTATATTTTATTCTCTGGAATATGGCATGTGTTGATTTCAGCAAACCTGAATAGTGATGGTGCCTTTTTCTAATCTCATTCTCTTCCTGAACACGCTTTGGGGCTATTTCCATAAAGGCACAGGCTGCAGCTGGTACAGGTGGAGGGATGTCATGTAAGACACAGGGACACACAGCTGGAGGAGTCCTGTGAATCCAGCTCCCTGGCATTTCCTGGAATTACAATGGCTGTAACATTTTGCTGTACAGGCAGACCTTTCCCTACACTTATTTTGTTGCTGGGTCACAGCTCTTCATCCTCCAGAAGACAGTTTTTCCCCTAGGTGACCCCTTTCCCTGGGGAGCAAACACCTGGGAAATTACCCGGATCAATGGCTCCAGCTACTTGATAAGGGAAATATCTCCTGCAAACTCAGGATTTTGGTAGTGATTAGGGATGGATTTATTCCATTTTCAGGGGGCTGTGCTTTGGTCTGCCATCCTGCAGTCCTTTTAGGAGGGGACTCCGTGTTTTGCTGCTTGTTGCACAGCACATCATGCTCAATGAATCCTTTTAATTCATGCTGTATTTATTTGTCTGTAGACTTCAGATGTTTTAAAGTAGAGGCAATAGTTGTGTCAGTCCTAGATGAATAGCACAGGACACAGCACTCCATCCTGGGATGCATTGATAAACCTGAGCAAAACTTAGAGGAAAATTCGCACAACTCCCTGAATCTCCATAATTCTCCATACAGGAAAAAAAAAAAAAAAGGGGGGGGGGAAAAAAAAAAGGAAAAAAAAAATCCTTCACTTATGAAGTATTTAAAAGAATTGTAGATGTGGCACTTGGGGACATGGTTTAGTGGCGGCCTTGGCAGTGCTGGAGGAAAGGTTTGGTCTTGGTGATCTTAGAGGGTTTTTCCAACCTAAGCAATTTTATGACTCTCTGATCCTGTGTAGATAAGCACTAAAATAATAATAATAATAATAATAATAATAATAATAATAATAATAATAATACAGTTTAAAACTCACTGATGAAACAATGATTTCAGGTGCAAGTGTGCACATGGAGACAGTGTTTACACATGAGTGGATAGACAAGCTGCTATCCTGGTTCAAGGTGAGGACATACCCTGTACACAAATATACGTACGATCTCAGCAAATTCACTGTAAAACAAATTAAACCCATCATCAATAACACCAGGAAGAAAGAAAGATTGTGTGATAATGAAAGATATGACCTGATGCAGTTATCTTTGTTCCCACCATAAGAAGTACTGAAAAAAAAAAAAAAAATAGAGTTTAATTCTCATTGATAAGAACACTGTTGCACACCTGGGGTCTAAATATTTGGGAAGTGCTGTATTAGTGAAACCATCTCCAGGGTTACAGGGCGGATGAAAACTGAAAGCAGCGGCCACCTGCAATTTTAAATGGCTAATTTGGGAAGACGTGTCTGTGCCAGCCTGTTTCTAAAGCCCCAGACAAGCTGCATCATCACTGCTGTTGCTGTGATCCCAACACATCCACGTCCCAGTGAACAGGGATTTAGATGCACACCGTGACTCTGTGTCTTAGGATGAGGCTCTGCACCCCTCAGAATGCCTTTAATTCCAAAGCCCCAGGGATTATATTCCCCTCTTGATGTGTTGGGATTTATATCCTGGTAATGCTCATGGGAGTTGTAAACATGAATCCCTGTTCGAAAAGATGAATCCTCACAACTTTTAGTTGCTGGAGTTTTCTCGTGTTTCTCACTCATCATGTTTCTTGTGCTTTTTAGCAAGCTCACAGTTTGTTGATGAGAACTATTGAAATCTACATCTTCCTGGGTGAAATTCTATTATTTTAAAGTAGGGAATGATTTTCAAAGCAGACAGCTTTTTGTGGATACTGATAATGACATGAAAAGGTGCACCTGAGCACCCTGAGAAGGGTGACATTTCCAAATAATCTGCAGAATTACATTCTGATCCCCACCCCAGCTCACACCTCTCACCAAAAGAAAAAGCAGGACTACAGCCTGGTGGGTGATTTTTCCACCCTGAGGAACCATGGTCATAAGGTGGGTGTAAAATGGCTGTCAGAACACGGAAGAGAGCAGGCTCCACACAGCATTGCTGCAGTTATTCAAGTTGCACTGAATTAGCAGAGCTGCTTCTCATATCTGTGGTTTTTAGGGAACAAAATGTCTTTTATTCACTAGCCCACAGCTGGTCTTTGCTCCCAGGGAGCAGCACAGTTGCACCTGAGAAATTCTGGATGATGTAAAAAATCCCTCCTTCCTCCCTGTCCCCCAAAGTTGTCTTAATCCAGCCCAAGCCATTTCCATCCCACGGACATGAAGGAAACTTCTCACCTCGTAGAAGATCAGTGCCAGCTTAGTGCCTCCCATGGGCTGAGCTCCCGCTCCTGAGCAGGCTTTGGATTGAGCCAAACACCAGCTAACAACCCCATCACCTGGTTTTGATCCTGGAGACCGTGTGGGTTTGCCTGCTTGTGGCAAACAGGTGTCAGGGCTTCAGGACGAAATCCTAAAACGTGCTAAATAAAGCCGCGCCCCCAAAACCCGTTGTTGGTGGAGTCTCCCATAGATCCGCTCCTCTCCGGCCTCTTTCAGCATCTCTGTGAAACCCAAAGATAACCTGATTAGGCAACATCACTGGGAGTGCCAGCAGCTCAGATAACACACAGCCTTTCCCGCTGGCCGCCGTGCAGAGCTACAGCCCTCACATCAGGACAGCCTCACGGAGGGAGAAGAGCTCATTGAAGCCGAATCTCAGCGAGGCAGAGGTAATGCTGCTGCTCACAGGAAGGGATTTCAAAGACTCTGTAGCTGTAACACTGTCTCTTTTTTCTCGCTGAAGGTGTCAATTCAGCTCCGTCTTCCCTGACAGTAATCTCACCCACAGCAGCATGTGCCGGTAATATCCTCTGTTGTTTCCTTCCAGCTCGCAGGCTCTGTGCTGTCTCCTCCAGTGTTGACCTCACCTCGTCCCTGCAGTATTTTGTCATTTTGCAGGAAAACTGCAGCACTGTGAGGGAACTCTGGGGAAAGCCATCAGCTTTTGGAAAACTGCAGCTAGTAAGGAATGCTGTCAGGTAATGTCACCTTGCATTGTCCCAACTGTCCTTCAAGTGGCTTTTCAGAGAATTTAAAACCCAGTTCGTAGTCTATTCTTTGTTGACAAGATCTAACAAGCCCTGCAAAAGGTGAGAAAAAAAAAATACCATTCAAGGACCTCTAAGGTCTATCCTCAAGGATTTTGCTCCTCTGGATCACGGAGTCCTGTGTAATTGGGGTGAGAGACCACAGAATGTCCTGAGTTGGGAGGAACACACCAAGATCGAGTCCAACTCCTGGCCCAGCAGAGTGTAAAACTTCCCTGAAAGCCAGGGCAAAGTTGGCTGCCTGGAGAAGAAATAAGCACCACACACCTAACTCCTTTCTACTCCGTGTGTATTTTTCAATCTCACTTTCTTTTGTACTCAAATCACTCCAAGTAAGAACTCTCCTTCCTAAGAAAACCCAACCCAGTGCAGCCAACCGCACTGAAAGAAAAGGAGTGAAGTGCCAACAGTTCTGCTTTTGCAGCCCCAGAGTGAGTTCACATGTTGTAGGTCATGCTGTGGCCTGATCAAAGTGAATTTAAGCCAAGCAGAACTTTAATCCATGTGAGGAGCCCTTCTTGGCTTTGGCCGCGATGTCCTACTTTCAAATAGATTTTTACAGGCATTGAATGCTGGTACTCTCACTTGTGGAGAGTAATGATGGTGCAGTGCACCAAAGTGTTGGATATTGAGCAGAAATAACCTTTTCCCCTTCTATTTTCTAGACAACAACTTTAAATACTTACTTCGGAACACAAAGAAACTAAAAACCTTTGAGCAACCAAACCAGCTGGACTCCTTCAGCTGTCCTGCACTCACAATTTAATTTTCAAAAGAAATGAGTGTCCCCTAGGCCAGGTCAGGGTTGGATCTTCATCTCCAGATGGAAAAAAAAAAAAAAAAGTCTGCTACCTTTTCAGTGTAGAGCAAAAACTCTCCTCTGTCCACACAGCATTTTTCTACGAGCAGTTTTCCTCTTAAAATTATCCGGCAACCCCAAGCCTGCCTCTCAAAGGATGAGATATTATTGTTACCCTTAAGCTTATCTGCCAGACAGCAAAGACATCCTGCTTGTTTTTCCTTCTCCAACTGAAGTTTTCTCAGAGTACCTGCAAGCAAGGATGACTCTGAAATTTGCTTGTACCTCCGATGAGGCTGCAAACAAAGATGAAGTGCTGTGACAAACACATAAAAAGTTGGTGTTTGCCTCTCTCTCTCTCTGCTTCATTCATGCTTAGGAACCTCTGGATTAACTGACCTGTGTGTCAAGTCTGAAAAAAAAAAAAAGGCAGATTATATTCTCTCAAACGGAGAAAAAGCAATAAGTAAGAGTTTAGAGAACTAACCACAACACATCTAATTATTTGGGCTTAGGATTTCCCTTACTGGGTTTTTTTCTCTTTCTTTTCTTCTCCCAGGCCCTGCCTGATACTTAAAGCACAAAACCCAGCAGGGAGAGAGGTAATGGAATTTGGAGGCAACTGGTGTTCAAAGACCTCTCTTGAAATGGGTCTATGCTAATGACGAGGGTCTGTGCAAATTGGGTCGATGTCCCGCGTCCTCCCGAAGGGGCAGCTTCATCAGGACAGCCAATGTGGGGCAGGATTGTCTCCCTGAGGATTTCATAGGGCTGCACCTTTGAGCCAAAACCTCAAAGAGTTTCTGGCTACGACTGACCCGGCCGGAGCAGGACACCTCTCGCCCCCCGAGAGTCACCGGGCGCGTGTGTGGTCTGTGAGCTGGGCACGGCCAGGGCACCCTCACCCCGACGTGGGTGAGATTAATTGCTGCCTCCTGACTTTTGAGAGGAGGAATTTGTGCTTAAAATCTCAGAGCCTTTTCCGTGACCTTCCTTTCTCCAGGCTGAGCTGATGTGAGTCCTTGATGGAATTACGTTGGTGAATTATCACTGAGATGCAGAATTGAGTTTGGTGCCGGACATTGTCGCAATCCCTTTTCTGTCTCTTCTCTGGACCTTCATGAAATTTTAAAAACAATATAAAAAAATATTAAAAATTGCATGTTTGCACATGCGGTTCTCATTCAAAATATTGCCCCAAGAAGCTTAAAAACTTAAAGAGCTCACCACAAATTTTAAAAAAATCAGTTTTGTGCAAGGAGCAACTTCTTTTTTTCTGAGGCAAAGAAAATGCTTTTAAGAAACAGAGCTTTCAAAGACGTGGCTCTGGGATTTGGTAAAATCTGAGCTGTAATTCAAGCCCACGAGTCTCTCTGTTGAAAATGTGAGTGCAGGCATCGTATTGGCGCCCGTTTCTTTAAAAATAGATATCACTAAGCAAAATTGCCATAACCAAGTGTTTTCTGGCTGGAAGAAGAGGCTGCTGTGTATCCCTGGAGGGAACTGGTGCTTGGTTACACTGCCTAAGAAAGCATAAATCCATTAAAGAAACCTGTAGGTGCAGCACAGCACCTACAGCTGCAGGCCCCGCTTGGGATAAATTGAGGCATTAAATGCATCATACTCACAGTAAGCAATAAATGCAGGTAATTATGGAAATGAGAGGCCAGGGTGAGGGGAATGGGTGAAGTGCTTGTTCATATGCAGAGCGAGGCCCAAACAAAGCCAGCAATTCCTTTACAGAGTCACCACTGCCTGGGTGCATGTGACCTTTGGCTGTAGAGGGAGTTGCAATTTTTCAGGGTGGTCCAGTTTGTCCCATCCTGGAAAGAGACAGCAGTGGGAAAGCCAAACTTCAGAATCCCAGCTTTGGATCAGAAAAACGACGATGATTTTTACTGTGAAAATGGCTCGTCTGTGCTGTTTCCAGTTATGCCAGCTGAGTTTTTACCCTCTCCCTGCAAACACTGCCTCTCTCACATTCTAGGGTGACTATGATTATGTCACTGTAGAAAAAGTATTAGCTTTTTTCACTTTTTGTGGTAACGGGGCTCCACCATATTCATCTTTGCTCATAAATTCACAGGGATATTTTGCCTCCAAAAAGCAATTTGCAGACATATCCATACCCCCTGCTGTCCCCCAACATTTGGTGTCCACAATGCAGAATGACCAGAGGCTGGTGAAGGAGAAACGTGGCTGTTTCAGGTGAAAGAGCGAAAAAAGCACGGACAGCCTTGGAAAGGGAGATACACACACCCAGTGGGAGACCTTCTGTGAGTGTTGGTGGTGTGTGAGGCATCACAGGTTGGTGAGCAGCTCCTGTGTGAAGCCCTTTGCCTGATTAGTGCCTGTGAACTCAGTGCTGATTCCACCTAAAGGCTGTGAAGGAACTTCAGGGAAAGCGGTGTTTTCCTTTTTGATCAGCTGCATCTCTGGCAGTATAATGAGCACAATTACCCTTGCTTGACTGTGCAGCATCTTTCTGGTTCTCCCGTTAATTGCTGATGATGCTTTTAAGCTTATTAAAAGCCAGGCAGTGTATTGACAAATGTTTAATCAGAAATTTCTGGTAACTTTAGAATAGTGTCTTTAGTATTTTGCAACATTTGCTTTGTTTTCGTCATTTTTTCACAAACGGACATCAAAATCCATGAAAGTCTGTTTAGTGTCCTGAAGTTTTCCTGCTTTGAAGGAACTAACACTTTATATTAGTGCTTGTCAAAAAACCGTGTTTGTTATCTGAGGCTCAAATCTGAAAACTTCTCCATACCTGAGGATGCTTTTGGAAATTAATTCTTCATCAAGGTATCAAGAGAGGTTCAATTCCAATTACAGTGATAGATGCAGAAGCAGGAGGAGAAATATTAGAGTTGCTACAGCCTGTTTGCAGATTATTGTGCTTTTAAAGGGAAAAAAATACCCTCACCAACAAGATTTTTTTTATCCTCAAAGAATTTTTAATCCAAACAGAAGTTTAGGGACACCAAATGGGTGAGAAGAAGAGACAATGCAGATCAATGTGAGAGGTAATGGTCTCCTCAAACCTGCTGCCAAATGCTTTGCCTTGAATGCATAAAGGAGCTGCTGCTCTACATTTCTGCTGCTCATTAGTGTTTGGAACAAGAGGACCTCAGGACACCTTGCCTACCAGGACTGCAGGAAATTCCATTTCCCTTTAGTCTGTGAGGTGCTGGAATTGTCCATCCCCATTACACATAGAGGCACGGGAGGTGTAAATAGCAGGGAAAACTCTTGCAACCCAGAATAATTTTTAAATTTAGGTCATAAAATCAATAAGGCAAGAGCAGCTCATTCTTTGCACTGCCAACAACTCCCAACCACTGACTGTGTGGTGGGACATAGGAACACTTCAGCTGTGCCTTCTCCAGATGCATAAGATGGCCAGGAATCTCCTTCAGAGCTCGTTGTTCTCAGGATGAGTGTCTCCATGTTCAGCCTTTCTACCTATTTGTTACCCACAAGATCCATAGTTTTCTTTTAAATGGATAGCTGACTCCAGAAAATAACTACCCAAATGATTAAAAGCAGAATTCTGGACTGATTTGCAACAAAACCTTGGTAAGTGTTTCTGGTTTTGTTCAAAAAATACTGCTGTCTTTGCTTAGGCAAATTGATAAAGGATATGAGACACAAATGCCAGGAGAAAGGTGATTGATTTTAACGTCATCTATTTTCCTCTGCTTTGAATCATGGGATTCATTTCTCAGAGATTTTGGTGGGTGTTTGCATCTTGCTCTGAGCTGTTTGACTCTGGTAACCCATGAGCTTCGCCCATTCCTTCCAGAAAATCTGAAAGACCATTCATGGAACTGTACAGTCCTAAAATGGTTTGGGTCTAAAAGGACCTTAAAGACCATCTAGTTCCAAAGTTCCAAGCCCCCCGCCATGGGCAGGGACACCTTCCCCTAGACCAGGTTTCCCAAAACCCAATCCAAGTTGCCCCAGCCTTGCTGAATGGGGTGGGGTTTTTTCCCATGTGGTTTGAATCCTCCTGATCTGGAGAGATCCGTGCCATCCTGAGTACTTTCAAATCCCTCTGGATTTGGTGGAAGATGGAGGTGTTCCCCTATCAGCAGCACAGAGCCTGTAAACCCAAGCTTTAGAGCGATAATCATGAAACTGAACATGGGCTGGATTGCAAGGGTAAGGGGGAGCTAAACATAGTTTCCCCTAATCTCTTGGGATCTGGGAATTTATCTCTCTCCTTAATTGAATGAATGGGAAATTAGATAAAACTTTGCAGAGTAAATCTTTTAGCAAATGTGATACCCAAGTAGAAAATTTTCAGCAGACTCTACATTTTCACAGCTGCTCCTTTGTTTTGTGGAAGTGTATTTTGAATGTAAGTCCTGCTTACATTGCATGCCTATTAATTCTATTGTACATATTAAATGTCCTCTTTGTAGGGTGTAAAACCAGAAGGGAGACTAAAAACAAATAGCATGTGTTTAAAATGTTTTATGGAAGATGGCACCAATATTTTCTGAGAGCCTCCATGAGTGCAAGGCACTGCTCTCTTATAACAGTGTTATTGTTCAAGGCCAAAACTGGAACCTAAAATTAAGTAGGAAATAATGGAAGAGAAGAGAGAGAATTTGCTACTTAAAAAAAAAAACAAAAACACCCCTAACGTATAAAACAGACACAAAAAAATGTTGCTTGCTTGTCTACCAGCCTATTTGCACCTGGGACAATTTAAGTCTGATTTGCTCTCAATAGCTAAGAAGCAAATGATACTTTTCTTTTATTTCAGAAATTCCTGTAAGTCATTAGGAAAAGCATCAGTGCTGTGTGTTATCACCCACAGAAATGTGATGTCTCACCCTGCACTTGCTGTGAGAGGCACCAAAATGTACCTTGGTTCCCCTTTTGTAAAAGAGTTCTGGGCACTGCTCTGCAGAGAGTTATTCTCCTTCTAGTGATTTGTCTTTTATTTGATGGGCTTTAAACTGGCAGAGGGGAGATTTTCATGTGATGTTAAGAAGAAATTCTTCCCTGTGAGGAGGATGAGACACAGGGTGCCCAGAGAAGCTGTGGCTGCCCCATCCCTGGCAGTGTTCCAGGCCAGGCTGGACAGGGCTTGGAGCAACCTGAGATAGTGGAAGATGTCCCTGCCCATGGCAGGGGGCTGAAAACTGGTGGTCTTGAAGCTCCCTTCCAACTCAACCCATTCTGGGATTCTATGATTCTGTGGCTTTGTGGAACAGGTTTGCATGAGGTGCTCCTTATCAGGGGACTTTCCACTTGGAGCTGGATGTGCTCCCATCCCAGGGAGGATGCACAGCAGAGATGGGTTCATGAGCTGCTCTGTGCTGGGATTGCTTTTGGGCTGATCCCAGGTGGTTTTCACACTCCCTTTCATGACAGGACACTCACTTGCACTTCCAGCCTTGATCCAGAGCAAGGGCCATGGCATGGGAACTTCAATGCCATGAGTGGCACGGACCAGCCTCACCAGAAGACAAAAACACAGGGGTGTTAAAAAGGGTGATAATCCAGCCATTCCAGAGACAATACCTTGATATTTGTGTGATATTTAAAGCCTGGCCAAGAAACAGCAGACATGGCCAAGGTGTTCCACATCTTTTAGCCATCCCTGCTTGTCCTGAGACTAAGTAGCTGTCAAAAGTTAAGACATCTGTCAGGTTATTTAATTCTGTGTTAGAAAGACTGATACACAGAAGGTTGGAAAAAATTCTGTTCTGTGTGGCAATGTGTTTTCTTTGGCTGCAGCTGTGGCTCCAGCTCTTCTCTTAACCCCAAGAAAGGGTGGAAATTGTCCCTCGAAGCTGCTACAGCAGGAAAATACCAGACAGACCCAGCGAGGAAGTGGATGGACCCAGCAAAGGTGCAGGGACCTGGGCTGAGGAGAAGAGGAGCTTTGCCATTCAGGGGAGATGCAGAATTTACCACCTGCCACCACAGAAGTGATTAAACTACACTCCAGAAACGGATCGTCCATCTCCAAGTGAGGCAAAACTGATCTCGCACGGATCAGTTCCAACCTGGAGAGTTATTACATCTCTCTGTTTCTAATTACACTGTTACCCAGTATGATGCCAACTCCAAAGGCAGAACCTGTGTCACTAAAGAACCTTTTGCTTTGTGGAAACGATGATTAGTGGAGGCAATTATTTCTCATGAGAAATTTTGGAAAAAATTCTCTTTTCCATCTGAAGCACCTGTCATTATTTGGCCATAAAAAAGGGGAAGAACTTTGAGAACTGAAACTGAGAATTTTTTTTTTAGTTTCTAGGATATATATTCAATTTGAGATAAGTCTTTAATAAAACTTATCCCCAAAAATGGCAAATTTAAAAGAAAAGAAACATTATAGGTGTTTTCCATACATAGCTGTAAAGTAGCAAAAGTAACAGGAACACCAACAAAACTTTCATATCTGTCCAAAAAGTTGGTTGGATTTTTTTCATAGACATAATTCTATTAAGAAGTTGAAATAGTCACTTGATTCACACACTATCCACCTCTTCCAGAGATCTGTCTCTCCAAGACTTTGGTCAATGCACAGCTGCTCAGGTGGAACAATGCTGCCGTGACAGTGACACCAGTGAAGATCACACACCCATCAGAGCAGTCTGGTTATAGCAGGTGGAATCCCATGCACAGTTGTCCAGGACTATAAATCCTCCAGGGTTTATAAATCCCAATCAAGGCCGTCCCTTGAGTGAATGTGCCTGGATTAGGAATCTCTGAGTGTCAGCTTCATCGCCCTCCTCACTGATGCCACCAGCAGAAGTGTGTGTTTGTGGCTGGAGCTGCAGCCAGCAGCTCGGTGTGTTACCCTGGTTTTTCTGAGTTTTTTATAGCCTTTTGATTTTCTTAAATGGAGTCAGACCTTTTTAGTTATTGTAGAATATTAGAGCAGTTTTCTACCTTTTCCCACAGATGTAACATAAACAAATCCTTTGTTTTTCATTCTCTGTCCTTTGTTTGCATATTTCTAACCTGAAAACAATTGTAACTGATGGCTGGTCTGGCCAGTTGGCTTGAGAGGTGAAAACTCTAAAAGCCAATCTTCTGCTAGACCCACAAATGTATAAAAAGTAAGAAATAAAACAAAGAGGCTCTCTCTCCACCCTGTCTCAGCTTTGAGCTGGATCAGAGAAGGACCTCTGCCCTGTGAAAATCTCTTGTCTCATGTGACTGCTTTGTGTGTCTTGGTGACATTGGTGAGTGATTTTTTTGCACGTGGGGAGTCTCTGGTCACCTGCCCGGCCTCACAGACAGGTCCACACTGGTGGTTTCTACTCATGAACCTGCTGCAGTCTGGGACCTTTGCCTGCCCAGTGAGCTGTGTTTGAGAGAAGGAGATGAGTAAAGTGCAGATGCTTTTTGGGGTGACTTGGACATACTTTTGGAGCCCACATCAGAGAGGTTTTGTCCCACATGTCAGGAGTAAGGGCTCTGCGTTTTGGTCTTAAGTCAAATGTCAACAGGAGAGACATCAATTTTAAAGCCTCATGTTTAAAATGGACATTTCCAAACCTGTCACAAACACAGTGTCTGTTCATTTCTTTACTGAAAAGTGTTTTTTGGCCCTGGTTTATGCTGGGATAGGGATGAGGGGGATGCAAGGAGAGCCTCTCTGCCATATCCCTGCAGAAGGACCTGGGCAGGTATCTCTGGACCGTGGTCTCCAAAGGTGACACCTCTGCAGAAGGGACACTGGTGACTCCCCCATTCCACCCAGAGCTCCAGCTCTCCATCCCACCCCTCCTCCTTGGCTGGCTGCTGAGTGAACCCTCCACAATCCATTTGTGGAATTCCCTACCCCTGTGTCCCCATGCCACCATCCCAGGTGCCACCAGCAGGGCAGCAGGTCCTGTCCGTGTGGCTCGGCAGGGAGAAGGTGCCTCCCATCTCCTCGTTCCCAGCAGCAATTAGAGGGTGGTGTTGCGCTGGTGCAGGCAGGACGAGGACGTGGTGATGGCTCGGTGGCTCCAGCCGGTGACGAGGTGTTTTGGGGATTTTTTGCGAAGCGCCCAGCTCTGCGGTTCCTCGCTGCCCGCCCTGTCACTGAGGGCAGCGTTGCGCCTGGCATTGTGCTGCTCCCTAATCCCGGTCGTGTGCCCTTTGCCATCCGGATTCAGGGTGCTGACCATCCAACTTGGATATTTATTCTGTGTAGATCAGCGCAGAGGGTCAGGTCTTTCCTGCCCCCTCCCCTCTCTTCCCTTCAGCGCGGTGGCAAAATGGGCTCGATACAGGGAACCGATCACAAAATCGCTCTTGGGAGGAAAGGAAGGGAAAAAAGAAAAGCCAAAAAACCAAAAAACCAAAAACCAAAAAAAAACAAAAAACCAAAAACCTAACCCAGAGAATAACAGTGCAGCTGTATTCCATTGACTGGATGTGGATGTGTCCCACTCCCAACAAAGCCCTGGCAGGGTTTGGGGTGGCCCCAGGGCTCCGCTCCCCGAGCGATGCTCACACAGTCCCGCCCCACCCCGGCACAAAAAAACCCCCAACTTTCTGCTGTCGTATCACAGGACGCGATATTCTCCCTCATCCCGTCCCGCTAACCCAGAAGCCGCCTCCCCCTAATATTTTACGTATTCCCCAAATTCGTTTGCAAGGGGGCAGGGGAGGAGATAAGGGCGGCGAGTTGAGCCGAGTGGGAACTGCTGACTGACAAAGTGTGTAGTGCAGTACGGGCGCTTTCTGCCTCTCTAATTATCCTTTTCCTTCTTGACTCCAGTATCACATGTAGCCATGTGTAGAATCATAAAATAATTATGCAGTGTACAAGCTTTCTGGGAGCATGTACCACTGTTTTCCTAATTCTTTATCGCTCCCATTGATCGTGGCGTGTGTGCATTGATCCAAGTCGGCCATCTGGTTGGGGAAGATAAGCGTGCGAGTGTCTTTGCATTGCACTGTCACTCAGGGAGGGGGGTACATTTTGGCTGTAGGGAATTACAGGGGCAGGATTAGCCCTCTTCCTAGGAGTAAACTGAATTTTAAATGCAGTGTTGCAGCTGCATGGACCATGCTGCTAACTTCTGGTTTTGCCCATAGACTGGGTGCATTTTTTATTATTATCACATTGTTTTATTATTATTATTATTATTATTATTATTATTATTATTATTATTATTATTTCTTCCCCGCTTTCCGTCTTTGGAGACAGAGATATGCTTGCATTAAATGGAGGGGAGGGAAAGGAAAAGCAGGATTGCCCTTCCCTGCACACACTGGACGTGTGAGTGGCTGCTGTGCTACAGGATTTCGAAAAGGCAAATGCAGCTTTTAAATGCAGGCAAGAACCTGCGGGATTGCATTGCATTTTTGCAATAAGATTCATTGGTCCAAAGAGAGGGGGAAAAAAAAAAAATAAAGGATGAAGTTATCAGCCTATGACAGGAAATTATAGAGTGGCTATCAATCAGCTCTCTTAACTTGGGCTAATCAAGACAAATAACCCTAATCACGCATTATCGGGAGGTGTATGTTTAATAATCGGCAACAAAACAATAGAGGTTTGCTGGGGTTTTTTTTAAATGTAATTTATTTATTTGTTTTCTTTCCTGCCAGCCTTCCCCCTAACAATGGGCACATCCTGCAGTGGCGTGAACTTGGCTGCAATATTTTCTGTTGTCGGCCGCGGTGCGTGTGCGCGCTCACACCCCTGGTCGTCCTTTTGTCAAAAAAATGCGGTGGTGGCCATTGTTGTCTCATATTCTGCAAATGCATGGAAGGTGCCTCAAAAGCCTTTCCTCCAAAATTGAACAATTCTGTCAAAAAAGATTAGTTCTATTTTGTCTGCTGCTTGCTGACTATTCATGAATGTAAAGAGAGAGGGCTTGGGTGTCATACTAAGTTGCTAAGGTGGCTGGCTTTTGCCTATTGACTTGAGGATACCAAACCAGAGCCTACAAAAGAGCAGCCAGAAGGAGAGGAGAGAGCTGGTCTGCCATGTGTTTCAGCTATACCTTCTTTAGGCTGCCCATTTATTCCTTTTGTTGCCACCAACTTTTATTGTCATACAGTTGAAAAAAAATGTTTAGACACAGGCTTCAGGCTGCACCAAGCAGAAAAAAGGATTAGCATATCACTAGGATCATCTTACACTGAACCAAATTCTTTTCAGGATGTATAATTAGTGAATACAGTCTTCCCCCCCCCCCCCCCCTTTATTTTTAATTTTTTTTTTTTTTTTTTTTTTTTTTTTTTTTTTTCTTTATTTTTTTTTTTTTTTTTTTTTTGAGGGCACGGGGGAGCCTATGGATGGGGAAAATTAACTCAGATCTCTGGTGGGAAACAAGAAGAAAAGACAGAAAAGAAAAAGTTCTCTAGTTTCAGTGAGGATTTTATAAAGGCTGTTTCATCATTTTAGCCCTCTGCATCAAGAGGCTTTCGCACGTTTCACAAAATATGTGACAGTAGCTTGTTAAGAAGAAAAATTTTAGTTTTGGTTTTTGGTTTTTTTTTTTTACAATAATGTGGATCACTTTCCCAAAAGGGGAACAGGAGGAAAGAAATTGATTCCAGAGGTGGGCCCAGACCTGAGCAGCTGGAGCTGGGCTGCGCTCCTGTGGTCCTCTCCCTGCCAAGGGCTCAGCAGAAGATGTGATCCTGCAGGATGCATTACCTTTTCCCACCTCACGGATGCCCCCAGCTCCCTTCTGCCACCTGGGAAGCACACGCTGCTCTGTGTACTGCAACAAAAACACAAACCAAAACCAAAACCAAACCAAACCAAACCAAACCAAACCCAACCAAAACAAAACAAAACAAAACAAAAAAAACCAACCAAAAAAACCCCCACAACAACCAACCTTGGATGTGTATGAGCCAGTCACAGAACTGAAGTATGATATGGTGTATAAGCATTTTTAAAATAGCATGGCAGAATTAATGATTTATTTTCTGTAGTTATAGGCCATTTTCAGTGATGATGGAAACAAGGATGAACCAAACAGCAGGACTGTGGGTTGGGGTGCTCCTTGCACGCACAGGGAACCCCCAAATGTGGATGGTATTGATGGAACAGGCTTAGCCTCTGCTGGTTCTCCAGAGAGTTCAACCCGCAGACCCTTGTCCCTGAAAATCTTTGGTTGGAATCACATTTGCATCAGGGTGTTCTTGCAAAATACTCCTCTGCCTTGCTCTAGCTGGGGTGGAGGAGTTTTTCTTCAGGAAGACGAGGGTGAAGAGGAGACTTTTGGTTTGGTGCACCCTTAGCAAATCTCTCATGCACATCCCGGTCCTTGCTGCCTCCAAAACTCAGCTGCACCTTTGCCCCTGACAGATCCGGGTGTTCCCTGCTCCTGTCAGAGCAAAATTCGAGAGGGGATTTACCCTGGGAAGGAAACAGAGCTCCTCTTTGAGCCGGACGGCTGGCAATTTCGCTGCGTTTAATCACGCCGCACATTTGACATCATTGCCTTTTCAAACTGTTCAAACCAATTGTTCCACCGAAGGAGCAATTGGACGTGAATATTCAGAAGCTGCTCTGGGGTGCTCGGCGGTAATTGGTCACATCACTCACATGGTCTCGTTCCCTTTCTGATGAGAAGAGGGTAGAAATTTGCTTCACGCGGATACTTAAGCACCCACACATAAAAATCTTATTTAGCACAACTGTTGTTTGTTGGTTTTGTTGGGTTTTGCTGTTTCGGTTTGGGGTTTTTTTTCATGGGGGTTTCTATGGCGGGGAGAATTTTTAGTATTGGAGGGCAAAGAAGGGGAACAAATGAAAGGAGAAGTCAATTAAAATGGTGAATGCAGATGCTGGAAAGGGTTTCTCTCTTCACCTAGTGCAGTCCCCGCTGTTGGTGGGATGCGATTGGACCAAGGTGATCTCTAAGGTCCCATCTAACCCGAACAACCCTGTGCTTCTCTGACTTTGTGACAGAATATTCTGTGGCCGGGGATGGTGATGAGGTTTAGGTTTAGGTTTAGGTTTAGGTTTAGGTTTAGGTTTATGTATAGGTTGAGGTTTAGGTTTAGGTTTAGGTTTAGGTTTAGGTTTAGGTTTAGGTTTAGGTTTAGGTTTAGGTTTGGGTTTGGGTTTAGGTCTCGGTCTGGGTTTAGGTCTCGGTCTAGGTTTAGGTCTCGGTCTAGGTTTAGGTTTAGGTTTAGGTTTATGTATAGGTTTAGGTTTAGGTTTAGGTTTAGGTCTAGGTCTAGGTTTAGGTTTAGGTTTAGGTTTAGGTTTAGGAGGTCCCAGTTGCAGCAGCACCAATGTTTTCGGGCACCCAGAGGTGGTTATGGCAAACCAGATGTGAAGTTCAGGAGACTTGGAGTGTGGTCTGGGTAATCCATACACCACGGGGCTAAGGAAAAAAAGAAAAAAAGCAACATTTCACAGTCAAGAAATATTAAAGGAGAAATCACCTGAGCTATTTAGGGAAATGGTGCTGGGTGTTTTACAGCTGGGAGGGTCACACATATAGGTGGTAATCTGTTGTCCATGTGGACCTCCTCAATTTCAGAGAGGGTATTTGGTAAGGGATGCCTGTGGAGAGGAGCACCAGGTAAAGAAACTGTGTCAGGCCCTGTGGCTTGTGATATTCTTCATATTGACACCAAACAGAGGGAGAAATTATGAACAAAGGTGACTTGAAGGCTGGTGTTTATTTACAACGTAAAATAGAAATATTGATGATCCCCATGCTGAAAAAAATTACTCATAAAGGCCACTTTTTATTAATAAGAAGGAGATAACCCAGAATGGCTGGAAGAATAGAAGGGTGTTAATTTTAGAGACTGATTAATGTTTACTATGAGGCAGCAGTTCATCTTACTCAATCCACATGTCCTCCTTCTTTCTCCTTCCAGTAAAACCTGGCTGACGTTGGAGAAAGAATAGATAAAAATCAGACAGCATTGAGGACAGGAACAGCAGACTTTGGGATGTTTGCAATCTACCTCCTGTAATTTTACAATCACATTCAAAATGCACTTCATTTGCAGGTGACCTGATTTGCCCATACCTGGGGCTGGGCTCCTTGGTAGCAGCTAAAAAAAGCACATTCCAGCATTCCAGAGATCACCTTGGGGCATTTGGTTGGGGGCTGGAGCTGGATTTCCATCCTCAGTGCCTGCTCTGCCTGTGGGTGTGTCTCCCTGAAGCCTGCAGGATTTTTTTTTTTTTTTTTTTCCCTGTAAATAAATGCTGTTTGATAAGTATTCCGTGTGCATTTTGTCATTAGCCTGATGCTATAGAGCCACGCGGACCAAACCTTGATTTATAAAGCTGTTAAAACGTTTGACCTTGTTTAAATAAAAGCCTCAAGGTTAATTACAACAAGCATTCCAGATACATTCTCTCTGTTCTGGTGGCCCTGATGATTTAGGGGAGGAAAGGGCAATAAATTTTCGTCTTTTAAAAGTGACTGCAGTGCAAAAGTGCAAGAGTTTGCTTTTCTGCCATTTTCATGTTTTACCACACTTTGATATGTGATATATTGAGTGATGATTAGTTGCCTCTTCCTCAGGAGCACTAGAAATTTGATATTTTTACTTAAAGTATGATAAGAAGCATGTGAGAATGGGAAAAAAAAAATTGTTGGGAATAAAGAGTTTGAGCTTTACTCCTGCATAGGATGTATCCATAATGAGGTAAACAAAGGAATTGTGGTTTTCTTTTTTTTCCCCTTATTGCACAGAAAACAAATTTCACAAAATAAAAACCAATTTAAGTTTCTTTTTAAAGAACTAGGAAATATTGAGGAAAGTTAATTGAAGCACATTCAAATTACAATAAACACATAGAGGCACAATTATCTTCTTTTGACTGGTGTGTGGCTTAGAGATGTTTTTATCT